>NC_141697.1:1009356746-1009884246 GCF_964263255.1 Lissotriton vulgaris | reverse complement strand
AAGTAGGTGCTGTGTTCCATAGTATGGTAAGCTATAGTTTTGTATGCCAAAAAACCCTCTGGGTTCTAGTCTGCTCCATACCTTAGAACCATACCTTAGAATGAGAGAGGTGGGAATCTCTTTCCGGATATCAAACTCTAACCCTCTGCTAAGGGAGTCAGAACATTGGAAGCTGGATTCTCTGCGAGCAGGGATGACAGCGTCTGGTCAGTGCGTCAGGCTGGGACACAAATTCCCCTGGAGTTGTGGTTTCTTCCGAACTTGTCGAGGCGAGCAAAGCCGAATCAAGCCGTGGTTTGCCTTGGTAAGGGAAGGTATATTTATACCTGGTAGGTGACTTGGAATGTTAGCATTGATGTAAAGTCGGGCAGAGGAAGACGTCATGAATGAACATTTAGGGCATAGTGGTTCATGCATAATAAATGAGTTTTTGGAGAAATCAATAGTCCTAGGCTAGGGAAAGTCCCAATGGCTTAAGGGTCGGGTTTCTAAGAACTCGTTGTGACGTTGGGTGTAGAAAAAGGTACGGGCAGATGACCTTTTTCAGAGTTGCCCGGCGTTAACCGCCTCTATACCCATTCAAGTTACCAAACACAGAGGCAGGCGCTGGAGACCGGAAGGCAGGAAACAGAAGTTTTATTCCGACGGAGCAGAACACATCAAATCAGACAACAGGGGTATCTTCTCGAGGTGCTCTAACCGCATCTCTGAGGCCTGGCCTCTTATACACAGGTTTACGATCTTTATTGCATGTAACACATTCTTGCAATGTTTTGAAGTATGAAAGGACATCCTCGGAATCTCCCCTTCAGGCCCGTTCCCACACACATTTACAGTTGAAGTCCCCACCCCGGTCACAACAGGTGATGATTATCGCGCAGTTGGACATTCTGCTGATTCACGGAATGTGTGGGGTTGATCGGATCTCATAGGGTGGGGGCTTTGATCAGCTCGGGGGTACTTTGATGGAGGAAGCTTCCTACTGTACGGGGGGGGCAATAAACAGTATCCGCAGGGCCAGGTGGCGGCCTGGGAACAAGGGAGACAAACGGGCACACAGAAAAGGGGGGGGGGTAGTATCAAAGGACCCGGGACCATGAAAGGAATGAAGGGAGGTGTCGCGCTGGGAACAGGATGGGATTGCGAGGCAGAGCTGCGCTGGAGAGGGGTTTATGACCCAAGGCATGAGAGAGCGGGGGTTGTCAGCGTGCGGGGGATGCTTGCGAGGTTAGGAGAGAGAGAGAGAGAGACGCGCTGGCCATCAGCGAGGGGCAGGGAGGCCATGGTGCTCAAAATGGCTGCCGCTTACGCGCACGAATGGGCTCGAAAAGGGCGAGATGGCGCCGATAATGTTGACGTTTGCGGCCTAACTTTTAACAGTCCTCCCTTTTCAACATATCTAGCCAACTTGCCTACTCAATGTCAATCTTCATCAAATTCCTAACCTCGGCATCATATTATGCTCCCATGCGTTCGTTTCCAAAGTCCACGTTCTTAGGGCAAATACAATTTGTACATAATGAACACAGAGGTGGCAGACATTGAATTCCTAAGCATAGGCCGCATATTACAACTACAGGAATCAGGATAATGGTGAACAGTCTCCAGCCCCAGTTCTTAACGGTGTTCCAGAACCAACCACCAAGCGACCATTCTTCCTGTTCCTGGTGGACTTCTGAAGAGAGTCTGTGGAGATGTTCGATGGCTTTGTACACTGAGGGTGAATTGTCCGGTATGTATGTACAGCAGCTGGACCCAATAATGCGGCATGCTCCACCACGGTCCGCAAGAACCACATCTAGGACAAGGCGGTTCTGGAGTGCCACCAAGCGGACCGCTTGAAGCTCAGCGGTGTTGTTAGCAAGGATACCAGCTGTGATATTCATTGTTGTCTCAACTGCCTGGGTCAGATGTCGGATGGCACGGCTGTTTGCCATCGGGCCCCAGAGTGGAACAAGTCCCTTCATAGCATCGAGGAACTGCGCTCCTGTTGAATCGGCCTGTTCAATATCCTTGGCTCGTTTTTGTCTATGATGATTCGCTGGAGCCACATAAGTCGGTCGGAGGAAGGATGAAGGAGATGAAACAAGTGCCCCCCCAGCCTTTGGGGAGCCAGGTGTAAGCCTTTGTGCCGCAGACGAAATACATGTTTGGGGACGACACAAAGGAAGGTGGATCAGTGGAGTCCAAAGTTCTGGTGTAACGGCAGGCGCTGCGGCCCACCAGCTGTGTCCCATGCCCTTCTATGCACATGTGGCCCGTGACGTTGATGACTGACAGGGCCACAGTCAGAGTGGCAGACGTTCGTTTCCGCAGGTAGGAGAAGGTGGGTCTGGTTGGATTGTTGAACACCTGCATTTCAATTCGTTCTTTAGCAGGGATGTCTATGTGGATTGAGTCGTTGGAGGTCTGCGGGCAGAAGTGTGTCTTTGTTTTATTTCGCCAGACCCCATGATAGAAGTGCGTCATGGTTTTGCTGGAGGTGGCATTGTCTTTATAGCTTTCTTGCAGGAGGATCAGCCAAGCAAGGCAGGAGCCATGAACTGAGAAGGATGAAGGGATGAATGGTATCGAGTGTCCAGTGGCGTGGGGTAGCAACCCACAGATCCAACAGTTGGTGGCATTGGTGGCGAGATTGTGCTGGTGAAGTAGCTGTACGAAAGAGTTATTCCAAAACTCCTTTCGCCTCTCTCTGAGTTGAGGAGAGAGCGAAATCAGATAATGTTCCTTCATGGTGGTAGGCTGAGCAGTGGTCAGGAATGTTTCGTGAGCAGGTGCATTTTCTTCCATAATCCAGAGTGTGGTCATGAGGAGAAGGCAGAAAAGGATTGTGATGAAGAGTGCAATTGTCTTTGAGCTGTGGAGTCTGTCTGTTCTTGGGTTTCTGTAGTGGGTATTTCCTGTTGCTTCCATCATCTTCTTATTTGGCGCTTCCATCATCTTCTTATCTGGCGCTTCCATCATCTTCAAGGTGCTCGGTAGCGGGCAGAACCACAGACTTCGTTTAGCTTCTCTCCGGGTGACCCTTGGTGGTGTTTAGGTCACCGTTCTGAGATTTAACTTAGTCTGTGGTCTACTTAGCCAAAGCTCCCTCCTTTCGACGCAGGAAATACCCTTCTCTGGATGGCACAGTGGGATCAGAGAATTTTGAAAGTTCAAGTGCTTCGGTATCAGGATAGCAGGTTAGTGACGGTCGGTCCTTGTTCAGGAGCTCTTCTTGGTTGTCGATGTTTTCTGTCGTGGCCAGGGTCGAGGAGACCTTCTTACAGTGGTGTGCGTGCAGCCAGTGCCGTTTCCCCTCCACACAAAGAGCCGTCCGGGTGGTGATTAACACTTGCCAGGGGCCCGTCCACCGGGGTTCCAGACTCTTCGACCGCTGAAAATTCCGGATCAGCACGAAGTCCCCAGGTTGGATGGCATGACCCGGACCCCTGGAAGCATCGGGGATGGCCTGCTGCACCTGCTGATGAATGACAGACAGAGTTTCAGTCAATTTATACAGGTAATCAGACATTAGGACGTCCGGGACGTCATGAATGGAAGTTGGTTTCGGTGCAGACCAGACGCTCATGGGTCGACCGAAAACCACTTCATAAGGTGTCAAGTGATGTTTGGTGGGGGTGGAACGCATCGATAGCAATGCCAGTGGGAGGGCTTCTGGCCATTTCAGACCCGTGGTAGCCACTATCTTGGCCAGTTTGAGCTTTAGTGTGGCATTGTGTCGTTCAACAAGTCCAGCAGACTGGGGGTGGAAGACTGCGTGGAACTTCTGCTTGATGCCCAGCCCCATTAAGATGAGCTGGATGACTTCGGCTATGAAATGGGGGCCATTGTCGCTCCACAAAATTCGACAAAGGCCGTAACGGGGGAAAAATTCTTTTAACAGTACTTTCGCAGTGGCCATAGCAGTGTTGTCACGGGTTGGGTATGCTTCCACCCATTTGCTAAATGCGCATACCACAACAAGTACATATTTCAGGCCTTGGCATCTGTCTAGCTGGATGTAGTCCATCTGCAGGACTTCAAACTGGTGATTTGGGACCCCAAACCCTCCCCGGGGTACTACAGTTCCTTTTCCGGGGTTGTGTTGCAGGCATATCAAGCATTGTTGGACCAGACGTTTGGCGGAGTCTGTGATTTTATCATTGTGCCAAACTCTGGAGACAAGTTCAATCATGGGGGCTGATCCTATGTGGGCAGGGGAGTGTGCCATAGTCAGTATGGGAATCAGGTACGAGTCAGGTAGCAACCATTTGTTTGTGTCTTTTGTCCGCCAGCAGCCTTCATCGTCCTTTAATCCCACCCGTGTCCATTCAGTCAATTCGTGTTGTGTGCTAGCCATTTGAATGTCTCTAATAGTGTCCCTAGCGTCAGTCCATTTTTCTGCCTGTGACCTGGTCACGTACATACGTGTTGTCGTCCTATTTTCAGCAGTCGTTCGAGCAGTGATGTCGGCTAGCGCATTTCCTTGTCCAATAATGTCTGTCACCTTTCTGTGTGCCTGGCATTTGATGACCGCAAGCTTTTTGGGGAGAAGGACAGCTTCGATCAAGGCGGAGACTAAATCCCCGTGCAAAATGGGGGTGCCGTGTGAGGTCAAAAATCCCCTTTCCCTCCAAAGGAGCCCAAAATGGTGAACCACCCCGAAGGCGTACTGGCTATCGGTGTACATTTTCGCTGTGGTTCCTGCTGCTAGAATGCAGGCTCGTCAGGGCAATCAGTTCTGCTGCCTGGGCAGATCGTTGCGTGATGCGGGCTGTCTCGACTACAGTTCGAGCCGTGGTGACTGCATAGGCAGCTGAAGTGGTGCCATCGGGGAGTTTGATGCAAGAACCGTCCACCCACAGCTCTCCGTCAGGGTCACGAAAAGCCGTGTCTCTGAGGTCAACCCTACTTCTAGTCTGTTCGTCCGTAAGAGTCACACAGTCATGTACAGGGGGCACATTGGGATCGTTCTCTGGTAAGGGTAACAGAGTTGCCGGGTTCAGTGTGGTGCATCTTTTCAGGGTGATATGGGGTGCAAGCAAAGTCAGCCCGTATCCAGTCAGTCGTGCACTCGTCAGGTGTTGCGTCTTGGTTTGGTTCAGGAGGGTGTCAACTGCATGGGGTACCAGTACCGTGAGGGAATTCGAGAGCACGATCCCCTCACTCTGTCGGATAGAGATTGCAGCGGCAGCTACAGCTCGAAGACAGGCAGGCAAGGCTCTGGCTACAGGGTAAAGAGTGGCAGAGAAGTAAGCGCACGGTCGTTGCTTTGGGCCAATGGACTGGGTCAGGACAGATAAAGCGCACCCCTCCCTTTCGTGAGTGTAAAGGGAGAAGGGCTTTGTGTAATCGGGGGTACCTAGGACAGGGGCCGAACAAAGGGCATCTCGTAGTTCCGTGAAGGAGGTTTGACATTCAGGGGTCCAAGGGAGTGGGAAGGGGACGTCTTTAGCTAGCAGAGAAAGCAGCGGTTTCACAATGAGGCTAAAGTTTGGTAACCACTGTCGGCAGAAGGAGGTGAGGCCTAGTAGGGAGCGAACCTGTTTCTGAGTCTTAGGGACAGGAGTTTCGAGAATGGTTTGGATCCGGTCGGGAGTGAGTTTCCTTCCGTCTTTGGACAAAAGGTGGCCTAAGTAAGTGACCTGGGGTTGGCAGAATTGCAACTTCTTCTTGGAGACCTTGTGGCCATTTTCCGCAAGGAAGTGCAGGAGCTGAATGGTGGCTGTAACTGCTAATGGGGTGGTGTCGGCTGCCAAAAGGATGTCATCGACATATTGCACTAACACCACTCCATCGGGTAACTGGACTTGATCCAGTTGTCTCTTGAGGGCCTGGCTGTAGATGCTAGGGCTTTCTGTGTAGCCCTGGGGTGCTCGGCAGAACCTATATGAGCGGGCTTTTAGGGTGAAGCCGAAGAGATATCGGCTGTCTGGGTGGATGGGGATGGAAAAGAATGCGTTTTTGAGGTCAATGACAGTGAAGGTGGTGGCAGTAGAAGGAATCAAAGTCAGGATGGTGGTGATGTCTGAGACTACGGGGTACTGGGGTACAACTACTTTGTTGATTTCTCGAAGGTCGATGATGAAGCGGTACGCTTTCTCATCTCCTTCTCCTTGTTTCTTGATGATGGGCAAGATAGGGCTGTTGCAAACGTTGCTAACCACTTCCTCTACCACTCCTGCGTCTATCAGTGACTGAATAATCTTTACCAATGCCTTCTCGCCCTCGGGCGATATCCGATATTGTGGAAGTTTTGGGAGTGTTGCATCTGGTCGGACAGTAATGTGCACTGGGTCAATCATCATGCGCCCTACGTCCGAATCTGTCTTGGCCCACAGATACGGAGGCAGAGTGTCAAGCAGGGATGTGTCAGTGTCAGTGATGGAAAACATGCGTCGGGAAGGGCAATGTCCAAGCAGAACGGGGTTGTCGTAAAGGAAAACTCGAACTCCGTCCTGAGAACATCTGATTGTCGCTCGGAAGTGTTTCAATAAGTCGAGTCCCATAATGGCGTCAGGGCTATTGGAGGAAAGCAAAAACGTGGTGTCAGTGGTGTTGTTTTCTAAGTCGAAGAGGATCGGAGCGGACAAAGGGTTAGTGGAGGCGTTCCATCGAAACCTGTCGATGTTATAAGTGAGCCAGACAAGGGTGCCCTTGGAATCAGTCGTTTAGATAACGCACTACGTGTTGCGCCAGTGTCTACCAGAAATGGAGACTTTGTACCCAAGACCTTAGCAGTGACATAAGGGCCTTGCTGGTCAACATAGAGCTCGACTGGATCCCTCCCTTGCCCTTGGCAGTCCTATGCAAAGTCGTGGGCGTCATCGTAGTCAGATTGCTGGCACTGGTTCTGTCTGGGTCGATCAAATGTATTCGGTCTGCCTGATCTGTCGTTAGTCGTGTCAGTTGGGGGCCCTCGCTGCTGTCCCCTATTTCTCGGTCCACTTGCTATGTCCTTGGGGTCTTTGTTTCTGATTACTTCCAAAAGAACCGGGCATTGGGATTTCCAATGGCCAGTCCCTTTACAGAAAGCACACTGGTCCTCTCTAATGTCCGTACGTCCAATGTGGGGAGTCAAAGTGCGGTCCTTGGGAGGTGCAGTCTTAGGGACGTTCGTCTGATAGTTTCCCCGGTATTGGTCTCGTCCTATAGTCACCCCTTGCAGTTGTGCAATCATCACCCTCTCTTTCAAGTCCTTCTTCTTTTTCTCTGTTGCTCTATCGTTTTCATTTTTCTGATGTTCATAATATTGGGCCATCTGGAGGATAGCCGTAGGTTTGGAGGCTGCCCAACTACTCTCGCTGGCCTGCAGTTTCTGGGAGACCTCTGGTGACAGACCCTTAACATAATTCTGGACAAACAGATGGTGTCCGGTTGCAGTGGTCATGTCCTGGCCGCTGTAATCGGAGAACACCGTTTCAAACCGGGAGAAGTAGTCCGATACATCCTCCTGGGGTTTCTGGCGACAGGCCGTTACTATCGACCAGTCCACTTTCTTCTCTGGAATCAGGGTTTTTAATTTCTGTGCGATTTTATCTGGGAGGTCTAAAATGGATTTCAAAGGCTTTTGTCCAGGTTCTCGTTGTTTATCAATGCCATCGAGTTGTGACCAGGTATGTCCAAACAGCTCGAGGTGGTCGACTTTCCGGATTTGCTTCCACACATCAGCTGGTAGACATAACCCGAAGAACAAGTCGATGTCAGCCAGGGTCATAATCGTTGAACCTAGGGCTGTACCTAATTCAGTATAGAAGGCAGTGGGGTTTTTACGTAGGTCAGGCAGAGATTTCCGGAATGTCAGAATCTCTTGCCGGTCCCATGGCTGGTAGACCCAGTTGTACACTACCCTTCCTTTTGCATCTTTGTGGTTTGCATCATCGTTAGTCCCTTCACCTCGTGGAGGAACCCAGTAAGGGGCAGCCTCTCGTATCGGCATCATAGCGTTAGATTGCTCAGTTCGTGGTTCGGTCGCTACGGATGTCATGGTTTTAGCTCCCGATTCTTGTTCAGTGAGGTGGCGGAAAACCTCAAGCGTACGCATAAGGAGGTCCGTCACATCACACTCGCCCTCATCCCCGATATCGACCTTCCGGTACAGAGTCGTTAGGCTCTCGGGACCTTTGTCTCGATATCGGTCCTCGTATGCGTTCAAGACATGGTAACACAGCCGTACGGTAAAATGTCGTCTGTGACTCCCTGTATACGAGTTAAACATATCCGTGATGTACTCTTCATCTTCCTTCCTTTCTACCAGTGTCCTTGCTATCTTGTCAACCCCTGCTCGCTCATCTTTGCCTAGTCTACTCGTTCTTGCAGTACCAACCCTTCGGGTCTCAGGGTCACCTAACGTTGTCGTTTGCGTAGTATCTAATACAAGGAGTTCGGCCGGCACAGAGGCCATGGGGGCCGAAGCTGTGGCGCTACTCTCGTTTGTACCTAGGGGTGGTGGGTGCTGTGCTAAGGGTTGGAAAGGGGCATAGGGAGGGGGCATGTAGATGATCGGAGGACCTAACAAAAGATCATCGTTTGCTCGCTGTTTCGAGGGTAATTCAGGGTAGAGCGTGGAGGGTGTTCTAACCGGACACTGGTTTGATGTTTCCATTTCTAGTTTCTGTTTGGCTTCCTCTCTTTCCTTTATCTCTTCTTCTAGTTTCTGAGCAGCTAGGTGGGCTGCTTTTCGCAGCTCTTTTCCCAACCTACTCTCAGTTCTCTTTTTACGTTGTTCAGTTTCTTTGCGCCATATGCCGAAACTATCAAGCATAGTGGGCGTTGTCTTGTTTTTACCAAGGGCTGTTTCTAGCGCGTTTATTTTATCATCATCGAAGGATCCTATCAGTGGCCACTGACTTTCTCGATCCTTTTTCGTATATTTATGCCACAGCTTGCTATAGGCTATAGCGATCAATCCATGCTTCATGAACATGTCCTTATTAGGGGTGCCTTCCAGTGGAGCCGGATGGTTCATCTCAAATAAGCGGTCCGGGCTAAACAGGCTACCAATCAGTGGGGAGAAGACAGGCATGACGGATCACAATGGGGACAAAAGTCAGCACTACCTATCTTATCACTGCCTGCAAAGACTAGACAGAATATTTCTATTCTACGTTGTTTGCAGGCAGTGAATACCTCATGAACCAATATCGAACAGTCAATGTTCGGTCAATCAAACAATCAGTGGGGAGAATAAGTAGGACCGCAAAGGTCTGCGTTACCTACCCTTTCACTATCTGCAAAGTGGGAACCTGTTCTTTCCTGTTTGTAGACAGAGAATCTCCAGAAAACAATCCGCGAACAGTAGTTCGGGTTCAAACAATTAATCAGTGTGGGAGAGGGATAGGCACGACGGATTACAATGGGGGCAAAAGTCTGCGTTATCTATCCTTCACTGCTTGGAAAGAGAGAGCCTGTTGTTTCTCCGTTTGCAGACAGCGAATCTCCAAACAAATCAACAAAGAGTGATACTAGTATTTTCCAAACAATCAAACAATCATTTCGCAATTCGTCGTGTTTACACGACCTTACCCAGACCGCATGGACAGTTTCTTGTCTTCCGAATCCAGCGCCCGATCAGCCTCTATTCTTCGTAGTCCTCGCGGCACTCCTGATGGTTCCCAGTCAGGACCGTAGATCACTCGAGAGAGGTCTGTTTGGAACCAGTGAAGTTCGGATGATCGGCTGTCAGACGAGGGTCTATCGGACAGGAGCTCTCCCGATCGTTGCAGTCGTTCACTCTGTCGTCAGGACCTCTCCCACTGGATCCACGAGTCGCTGATGGGCCCCACGTTTGGGACGCCAATTGTAGAAAAAGGTACGGGCAGATGACCTTTTTCAGAGTTGCCCGGCGTTAACCGCCTCTATACCCATTCAAGTTACCAAACACAGAGGCAGGCGCTGGAGACCGGAAGGCAGGAAACAGAAGTTTTATTCCGACGGAGCAGAACACATCAAATCAGACAACAGGGGTATCTTCTCGAGATGCTCTAACCGCATCTCTGAGGCCTGGCCTCTTAAACACAGGTTTACGATCTTTATTGCATGTAACACATTCTTGCAATGTTTTGAAGTATGAAAGGACATCCTCGGAATCTCCCCTTCAGGCCCGTTCCCACACACATTTACAGTTGAAGTCCCCACCCCGGTCACAACAGGTGATGATTATCGCGCAGTTGGACATTCCGCCGATTCACGGAATGTGTGGGGTTGATCGGATCTCATAGGGTGGGGGCTTTGATCAGCTCGGGGGTCCTTTGATGGGGTAAGCTTCCTACTGTACGGGGGGGGGGCAATAAACAGTATCCGCAGGGCCAGGTGGCGGCCTGGGAACAAGGGAGACAAACGGGCACACAGAAAAGGGGGGGGGTTGTATCAAAGGACCCGGGACCATGAAAGGAATGAAGGGAGGTGTCGCGCTGGGAACAGGATGGGATTCCGAGGCAGAGCTGCGCTGGAGAGGGGTTTATGACCCAAGGCATGAGAGAGCGGGGGTTGTCAGCGTGCAGGGGATGCTTGCGAGGTTAGGAGAGAGAGAGAGAGAGAGAGAGACGCGCTGGCCATCAGCGAGGGGCAGGGAGGCCATGGTGCTCAAAATGACTGCCGCTTACGCGCACGAATGGGCTCGAAAAGGGCGAGATGGCGCCGATAATGTTGACGTTTGCGGCCTAACTTTTAACATGGGGTGGACAGATGTAGGTTACCATGCCAAATTTGGAGAGCACGGCTAATGCCTAAATAAGGGCTGGGATCTTGTGCCTATATAAGGGCAATGCAAATTGTACCTATATAAGGACATGTATCGGGAAAACCTATATACGGACATCTAAACCGAAACTCAACAGTGGGTGCCTCATGCTGGGTGCTTTGGGTGGTGGATGGGTCTCTTCAATGCAGCTGGGCTGCCCTGATTCTGTACGTGAGTTGCAGATGATGTCCATGATGTGTTGGAGGGCTTGGGTGTCGATGCAGGTGTTGTCCACCTCGTCATCAGTGAAGAGTGGCTGGGACTGCTCTGCAGGGGGTGTTGACGGTGCCCCCGCATTTTGAAGGGGAGCTGGTGTATTATGATGAGTCCACATGTATGTAGCCGCATGGTACATGTTGACATTCAGGCAGAATGACATTCTACATTGCGACAGTGTGTAGATCAGGGCAATGAACCAGAGTCATTGTGGGTGTGCACTGCTTGATTGTGCATGTGTGCCATTGTGGCCCTCTCCACCCTTCCCCCTAGTTCCTGGTGGTCACTCACCTTGTTGTGATTGTGTTCTGTCGAGCAGTGTACGGTCCCCCGACTCAGACCATGGTCTCCACACTGATGACTGTTGACACCAGCTCCTCCATGTCATCCAGCATGAGCTGTGGCGCTGGGCTCCCACCTCCAGTCCGCATTGCTGCCTTTTGGTTGGCTGCGAGTTTCTCCTTGGTCTTTCGCATGATGTCAATCCATCGCCTCTTGGCCTCGTCCATTGACCTCCTGTGTTCTCCGACGTCTTTTACCTTGCCCAAAATGTTCCGCCATATCCCATTTTTGGTTCCTAATGACATGTTGATTGTGACAAACAGTTTTGGATGGTGTTCCATTATCCCCGTAATCAGGATCCGGTTTTCCTGCGGACCGAACATCATCTTCCTCTTTTTCTTGTCCTTGCCCTTCCCTGTCCCTGAGGTCCCAGGCTGGTCATCCGGGGTGCTTGTGGGGTTGCCCTCGTCCTCTGTGCCTGCTCCAGCTGCCTCCATGGTGCTTGGGTGTTGGTCAGTTTGTGTTTGGGTGTTTTTTCTACTTTTATAGTGACTTTTCCCACCTGCCATGTGAGTGTTGCAGGCCTGGCTCTGCTTATTGCTGATTTCTTCCTCGTGCTTTGGCCAATCGCATGTTTTTTCGCTTTGAGGTTTGTGTTTTTATCGCCGTTAAGGTGGTTATGTTGTGGACATTGGCCGTGGTTTCGGCAGACTATTGCATGCTACTGCCTTGTTGTGAATTCCACATTAACAAAGGGTTATTTTCCAGATATCGGCTGTGATGTGTAAAGGTGTGTTAGCATTTTTTGTTAATGTTTAGCACACGTTCTTGTGAATATGCCCCAAAGTGTGTTGGCAACTAAAAAGCAGCATCCACAGATTTTAGTCTGCAGTACATTAGATTTATCTTTTACAAAGTTATTTCAAGATGTACCTCTTTGTGACAATTCACCCACAATTCCTTATGTGGTAGGAAAATGTGCTAAGGAACTTGTTATCATGGCAAGACCAGGAAGGCACTTCTGCATGATTGTTGAGTGAAGGATTTCTTTTTTGTCTGCTCATCAGGACATTCAACATTTGCATGTTGAAGGCTGAACAAACGTGTGCATGTCTCCCAATACTGAGCTTAGTGGGTCAAGATATTTGATGTCATGGTATAGGGATTGTCAAGTTACAGGTTTGATTCTTAACACACCTTTACTTACTCCTGATATTGACAAATGTCCACTCAGTTGGCTATATTACCACCTTTTAATTACTCTGCTGTGAATCTGTGCTATACTAATTAAAACAAAATTGTTGTTAACACCTCACATTGAGAAATAATCACATACATGCAGTATTGCTTTAGGGAATCTTCAAGAAATCTGCCTTCCAATAAGCACCAGAAATGGAAAGCTTTTTCTAGTTGTTCTGAACAGAAAAGAACATTTTATTTCTTGAAAAAACACATCCTTCCTGACTTTTGCAGAGATGGCCCTACATGACAAGTTGAATGTCAGATACGTAATTTAATGGACAGTAAAAGAAAAACCTACTTTAGACACTCCATAGGTCACTAGTTCCCCTTTTTTTGGTCCATGCTAATTTTTCCAGTTTGGAAAATTCCTTTGTGCCCTTTTCCCCTCAGCTCCTGGGGTGCCTTGCTGGTGTAGAAGGCATTACGAATGGAAAATCTAGATGTTCCTCCATCTTACATTCCTATTATAGGCACTGTGGATCTTTCGAGTGTTGGAGCACTACCCAATCTCTCCCATTTTCAACATAAACTCCCTTCTGTATTACAGTTTCTGCAGGAGGGATTTCAGTAGAAGTTTGCTGTCACCACCCTAAGAATAAAATGGACAGTAATTAGAGCATTCGCCGATTCTTGGTTCAGTTTGGGTGAATGGGAAGTTCTGGTTTGCTCTGTTGTGAAAGTTGTATTCTTATCTTGGTCTTTGTGTAGGCTTTCTTCTCCTCGTGTGACTTACCTCTGGTCTTACAATCACTTCAGAACTCCTCTTTTGAACCTGTATCTTCTATTGATTTTTAGTTTAATAAAGCTTTATTGAAATATATAAAATCAAAGGTACATCTTACAACAACAAATGTATGAAAACACTGAAAAATAATCCAAAATATATCTAAAAAATTAGAACAGCACATAATATGATGGCACTACTAATCAAGGAAGTCAAAAAAGCAAATGAAAGAAAAAGAACCTTAATGAAACAGCATTTCATTTTTCATAAGTAGGGAAGAGGAAGAAATAAAAGAGGAAAAGCAAGGAAAGAAAGAAAAAACAGCAACTGTACCAAAGACAATCAATATTGAAATCCAATAACTTGCACAAGAAGTGTTACAACACCAACAAAGTATCAATAAAATATCCTTATATGAACAATATAGGAAAAATGAACAGAAAAACTCATGGCGGTTGAAAAATAGATCTGAATTCAATGAGAGGATAAATAATTAATAAGCGGAGACCAGAAGGCATCTTTCCGAGGAAGCTGGTGGGTGGAAGTTACAGATGCTCTTCCAACCTATGATGAAAGAGAAGGTTTCACCAACCAGCAAAAGTAACTTCAGTGGTGTTCTTCCAGTTGGAGGTAATAATTTGAAAACCAATAGCAAGTAATAAATCCACAACAACTACAGCCTACGAACACCAAAGCAAACTTGGAAAGAGCTTCCCAGGAATATAGATTTGATTTCAAATGAAAGCTGATTGAAAATATTGAGGAAATTGTTTTACAACCCCCTATCCAAAAAGAGGTAATGCTTGGACAGAAAAAAAAGAATGTAGATAAGTGCCAAGAGTATTTGAGCTGGCCCAACATACGTGTGATAACCCGGGATTGTATTTAGAAATAGAAGCAGGAGTTAAAAACAGCCTTTGATAAAAAGTAATATAACGTTTGAGTTGTGCTAGCATTGCAAGACATGTGATGTATTCGAGACCAGATGAAGTTCCATATGTGTACATAAAAAAGTATTTTGTAAATCCAATTCCCATAAAAGTTCAACCTTACACTTAGGGCAGTTCGGAAGAGAGTAATGAAGGTATTTATAGATATGAGAGGCCCAAAGGGAGGAGGAAATTGGTAAAGGCTCCAAAACAGGATCCAGTGAAGGGGAGGAAGATGGGAAGAGGAGGGGAAAATGTTGAGTAAGAGTTGTTTTTAAGGAATCATTTGTAAGAAGGGAGGCAGCGGACAGGCCAAATTTAGATTGAACTTCATAAGAGGAAAGAAAGTGCGCCCCTCTAAATAATTGTTTAACTTGAACTATTCCCTAAGTAACCCAATCTTTCCAAAAAATTGTATGATTTGAAATTTTAATAGATTTATTATGCCATATGGAAGAATCGAGAAATGCCTGCAGTGGTGCGAGAAATTTAGTAAAGACCGGGTAAATAACCAATATAGAATGTAAAGTGATGGGTGATTTAATGGAATGTGTAGGATGTGAACAATTAGCCAATGATGAGAAAGAGAAACGCCAAATCAAAGAATCCTCCAATTTACGCCAGACTGTTTTAGGGGTATCCACAGAAGAACTGAGATGAGGTATAATTTGACATATTACAAAAGAAGAAGGATACTGTCGGAAGTTCGGAAAGTTGACGTCACCCCTATTCTTAGGTGCAGATAAAGAAGGCAAAGAGATATGTGCTTTCCATTCATGCCACAAGGTTTCAGTGTCTCCTTGGGTGATGTCTTCATCTCGCAAAGAGCCTGAAGCATCTACTAATATGGCAGAAGAAGGATCCTGCCTCTCTCACTTAGAAGATTTGCTGGAAGCTGACGTTGGACACCTCAAGAGACTGATCATGGTCCTTGATGGCCAAAAGTTGAACCTGAGACAGCTGGACCCGGGAGTACCATCTGATTCAAGATTAGTCACCCAAGAAGGATGCCAGCCCCAAATAAAGGACGACTGTGCATGGAGACCTGGAGACCTGTAGCCCAGACACAGGGCAAAGATCAGTCTCTTAAGGTGTCCATTGGCAGCTAGCAGCAATTCTGCGGTGTGGAACTACCAGTGTGGGCTACTTGGATGTGGTGATCCCGGTGCAGGTTCCAGGGTGTCAGTCCATGGTTACTTTGATGCACTCCTTTGTCTGGGGCAGACGCACAACTTTTCCCCGCGCCAGTAGTCAAAGGCACAGTCCTCTCTTCGCTAGCCCTCAGGACAGCAGAAGCAGTCTTGCAGAAGGTGCTGCCACTTTTTGTGCAGTCCAAGGGGCAGCAGGGCAGTCCTTCTTTGGTCCTCATTCCAGTTCTGCTGTGATCTGAGGGGAAGGGTGCCAGGGATGCCATATTTATTCCCAGAAAGTGCCCTGGGAGGATGATGTGGTTACTAGTCAATGGGCAACCATGTCACCTCCTTTTTGGTGAAATCGTTCTGGCTATATGTGGCATCTAGCACTTCCAGAGTGCACTATTCTGCCCCCACTCAAGATGTGGGGACCCTTCCTCGGATGTAAAGAACTTGATATCCTACCCTAGAGGTGTGGCTACTCAAGGGCTAGACCAGTTTGGGCAATTAGATTCTCTCTCTGCCCCTGTCTTCAGCTTGTCTACCTGAACAAAAATCAGCCCCCCCCCTCAGGAGTGTGAACGCCATCTGCCCAAAAAAGGCAGCTTTGCGTTTGAAGCTTGGCTTTTGGGCTAACACCCTGCATGGTTTCCTGCGAAGGGGAGGTAATACCTCACCCTGTAGCAGGCTGTTATTTTCCTTAAGCTGGTGAGTCATTCACACCACTCCCCAGGTGGGCAGAATACTGTCTGTTGGCAAGCGCCTGTATGAGGTAATTAGACAACTAGGTCACAGAGTGGCAACCTTTATAAAAGTTGCATTTCTTTAATAGTGACATTGAATTCGTCATGGTTATTAGGTCGGGTTTAATGCCACAATCAATTTGATACCTTACAGTACCCACCTAGGTAGTCACAATGAGAAGTTTTCCAGGCAGAGATGTCAGCCAATAACCCTGTGTTAGCCAATGAGGCTACTACCTTTCCAGAGCAAAAGGCAATTTGGAAGTGTTGCTGTTAAGACATAAAAAAAAATGCCCTACTTAATAACATACAGCTCTCTGATGTAGAGCTCTATAAGCCTTGCTTAGGGGAGCCTTACATATATTGTTAAGGTATGCGGGGGCTTTGCCACCAGTTTGACTGGCAAGGTCGAATTACCATTGTCCTCTCAGTCTACAGTGGCAGGCTGCGAGCCACTTTGCACATTGTCACACAAAGGGTGGCACAACCATGCGGCAGCCCTGGGTGGATACTCTGCTTTAACCCCTTCCATGCTTATGACGAGCCCAGCTCGTCATGAGGCACAGTGGAGCTGTGCTCATGACGAGCTGGGCTCGTCATAACGGCCGTGGCACGCCTCTGCAGGAGAATCAATCAGTGGACAGAGTTGTGACAAGCCCAGCGCGTCATGAGCACAGCTCCACTGTGCCTCACGACGAGCTGGGCTCGTCACGAGCACTGCGGCGCCGCGGCCTCCCCCTCCCGCCATGGGGGAATTACCCCCGCGGCAAAGGGGTTAAATGACTAAGATACCATGGGTACCATATACTACGAACTTATAAGTAAGCTAGTCCTTGCCAATTGGGGTGAGCCAATTTGACATATACTTTGTCATGGGTTAGAACACATGCATTGAGGTCTGATTAACAGGCAGAAGTGCGCACTCACAGTCGATAAAATCAGCAGCAAAAGCCCCAAAAATGTGGGTTTGAACATGCAAAAAGAAGTATTTCGGTATAATATAGTTTCCTATATTTTAGGCTGGAGGCTGTTTTTTTTGCTTTGGTTTACATCCTGTATTAATGAGGAGGAGGAATGTAGAGGTAATGCTTCTATTACTTACCAATAATCCCAAATATTCCTCCTTCTTACCCGTCATTTAAAAAACCCACTAGTCATTAACTACAGCCTTCGAGTTGGCTAGGATAAGCCAGGACATATGCTGAGAAGTCATCCCCAGTGTATCACCTGGCAGAGTGGGTGGGGTTTGTCGTTTCAACATGCTCCTGAGTTTTTTCGGTCTGCATACAGGCCTGCCACCCACTTGATGACTGTAACCAGGCTTCGGCGAACTTTTTTAATTACACCAGAGTAAACTGAAAAATTTTGATAAGTTTGCATTACTCTTTTGATGCAAAAATATAATAAATGCGTTTGGTTTACGTAATTATTAACAATTTGGCACACACATTCTATTGCAGGGAGCACAGGAACAACGAACTAAGCAAGTGCAGGCGGCTTCTGGTTGCTGGTGTTCATTTTCCGTTGCATTTAGCACAATTTGAGTTCATACCAAATTCATGAAATGCCTTGGGACTAGGAATAACAGACGCTGCTATCCTACACATTTACATCTTCCCTCTCTCTCAAAAACAAAATGTACCAGCCACTTCACTGATGCACTCCAGAGCTGCTGCAGCTTCATTATTCCAAAGGTTTCTTTTCTGCCCACAATTTGGTTTATGCGGTTTTAGCATATGTAGAAGATTTACCCACTGGACTGCTTGAGGCAAGGATAGCAATTGCACAGTGCAAGCATTTACAAATACTTTGTTAATAAACATGCATAAATCTCCAATGTTAGCAGTTAATTATTCCCACACTGTGGCAAATGGGGCAACTGCATTGATAGTGTTGCTTTAAGTTAGTTTGATATTCATTTACACATCTCCCAAACAAGTTCATTTTAGGTTTTCAAGATTATCTATGAAGGGGCTGGGTAGAACATATACTATAGATTAAAGCTGGTGCCCACACACACAAACATTACCTACACCCAAAACAGTGACACGGCAAAAGCATCTTGAAACATGGGATGAACAGTCTTTTAATAAAAGGTATGCACCTTTAATTCCAGTGTATAGCAGACCTGAAAGAGAAGGAAGAGGGTCCAAATTAAAGGGTAATTATATCATTACGAGACAGTCCCTTTTCAAAGCAACAAACACTCGGAGGTCATCAGAAAGCAATTTCATTATAAGAGAACAGTTCTAAACACAGGTTTCATAACAAAAATATATACTGTCATTTAACCTGTGGGGGACATTCTGTTTGGCATACACAACACCTAATTTGTTTGCAACTAATCACAACACACACAGGCCTATTTACCAAATTCTCACACAGCGCACCAGCCAACAGTGCTGCACTAGCTGCTTGGGAAGGAGAGAGCAGGAAAGCGCCAAATTTAAAGAGATATGCCCATCTCCTCCCCTCTCCCTACTGCCAGCTCACGGTCAGGTAGCCATGCACCATGCACACACCTTGGCACCATAGTGCACAGGTGCCTGCGTGGGTCTGGCATGGGTTTTGTACTGGAAGGGTGCCGTTCTAGTACAAAATACTATGCTTAGACTAACTTTAAAACTTTCCACGTTACATGTGTGCTGTACAGTGCTGCACACATGCAAAGTCGAAAAAAGGAGAAATCTTTCTTTAGACACACTTATTAATGCACTTACCCCTTTTAATTTACAATATTTTCGTTTTGTAGTATTGGGAGACTTCAATGTACATATGAATGACCCCAACTGCAGACTGGCAGAACAGTTTAGGAGTCAATGTCTGATCTTAGCTTAATACAACTGGTCAAGGATACCACTTATAGGGGCAGGCATTGCCTTGACCTGATTTTCTCCAACTATACCTTCCTTGTTACTGGTTCCCCCCTTCCATTAGCCTGGACCAACCACTTTCTAGTGCTTTTCCACATGCCCCATGCCATTGTCCAAGAAACCATATTGGCCAAGAAAATCTGTAGGCATTGGCATGTCATTTCAGGCTCTAGCCTGGCCAATATGTTTTCTCAAATTACAGTAAATGTGTCTCTGGGAATGGATGGAGCAATCTGCTCCCTCAATGATATCCTGTTACCAATGTTTGATGAACTGGTTCCTCAACAAAATTAGTAAGCTAACTGTGCCTTTAGCGGGTTGAGTCTCACCTAGGGACTTATTTACAAGCCCCTATTGCCATTGGAACGTCACTTTTAACGAGGTTCCTGTGGCAATAGTGGCTTCGCCTTATTAACAAGGTGGCGTTGAGCCACTAAACATGGCCTAACACCCTTGTAAATAAGGCACGCTTTCACGCTATACTTAGCGTGAAAGGGGTGGGAAATAGGTGTTGTGGTGGCATCCCAGTGCAACACCCATCGATTTTGACGCTTCCCCCTATTCACAAGGTTGGCGTAAATAGGAGGCAGCGCCAAAATTAAGACCAGGGAAAACCTGGTCTTAACATAGCAAAACATGGAGAAATGCTTTATTTCTCCTCATATTTACTGTTTCTATGTGTGCTACATTGTGCAGCACACATAGAAACAGCAAAGAGCCGTGAGTGATTGTTTATATGCTGGTTCTGGAGACTCTGGACTACATGTGCCAGCTCTCTTGGGCCCTGCTGACGCCCACGCCACATCACCGCTCCCGAAGGCGCATTTATTAACGGTTACGGGCTCCCGCAGCGCGGAAAGCCCGATCATCATTTGCCTGCTCCAGCTGGTGCTGGAGACTCTGGACTACGAGCCCCAGCTCTCTTGGGCCCTGCTGACACCCATGCCACATCACCATGCCCGGAGGTGCTTTAAATAAAGCCTGCGGGCTCCAGCAGCGGCAGGAAGAGGCAGGGCAGGGCTACACCTCTTGGTTCCATCCTGCAGTGATTGATTTAATGATCTTGTTCTGGCTTATCGTTTTGAACTGACACTTATCCATTCACCTCGAAGAAACTATTGCAACAATATGGTTATACCTGCATTTAAATACTCTGGACACGAAAGGGGAAAAACTCAGAGTGGAACCACCAGACTGCTTGGCACTACGCTTCTCCTTACATGATCATCTCAGGACTCCTAAATGCTTTTTGTGAATACCGAAAGTCTTAAAATTAGGATTTTTCTCAACTTTACTAATACTAAACTGAGAAAAATCCTAATTTTAAGACTTTTGGTATTCACAGAAGGCATTTAGGAGTCTTAAAGTTAGGAGTCCTAACCTTACTACTACTAAATAGAGAAAAATGCTAATTTTAAGACTTTCGGTATTCATAGAAGGCATTTAGGAGTCCTAAAATTAGGAGTCCTAACTTTACCACTACTAAACTGAGAAAAATCCTAACTTTAAGACTTTCGGTATTCACAGAAGGCATTTAGGAGTCCTAAAGTTAGGACTCCTAACTTCTGTGAATACCAAAATGAGTAAGTGTCTTCTGTGAATACGAAAATGAGTAAGTGCCTTCTGTGAATACGAAAATGGTAGTAAGTTTATGATTTTGTCTTAAGTTAGTTCTGTGAATTGGGCCCAGAGGGTTTTCCCTCAGATGTTGAGAAGGCTGCAAAAACACACTTAGAGCTAACCTCAAAATTGGCAGATATATTTTACCCAGTGGCACATCGTGGGGCGAAAATCCAGTCTAAATGTACCTAGTTTAACACAAAATGTCGTAAAGCTAAGCAGGCCTTACTGGATGCTGTCAGACAAAGGACAAGCATTGAACCAAACTAAATTGGGTTCTGTATAAAGAGATCATTCATCAGGAAAAAAAATTGGGAATTGGATAGATGGTAAACCCTTAAATTTGCACTAACCAATACAGATCTGAAGACCTTCTGGGCAATAGTGAGTTCAGGCGATACCAAAGGGAAGCTAGCCATTGAGCCGAATATAGCATCTGAAGCTTGGGAGAATCACTTCCAGTCCCTATATACTAACAAGGAAGTCGTGACTGCAAATGTCGAACCCCTAATAACATCAACTGATTCTTCTCAGGAGGTGGCTATAGGATTACTATGCCTGAAGTGTTAAATGCTATGAATAAGCTTCCTTATAACAAAGCATCGGGCCTAGACAAATTACCTGGCGACCTTTGGGGACCATATCTGTGGGCCCTATTCAATGCCATTATGAATGGCATGGATCCCCCTGATACTTGGCGAAGGGCAGAAATAGTCTGTGTCTTTAAAAAAGGCTGTCTCTTTTTACCTACCAACTATAGGCCGATTGCCTTAATTGATGTTACCCAGAAAGTCTTTGCACTGGTACTTCTTGATCGCCTACAGGCATGGATGGAAGAAGAAGAGATCATGAGTTCCTATCAGCCTGGCTTCAGAAAAAACACCTCTACCGTCGACCAGATATTTAGACTCCAACTTCTTCTCTGGAGAACGGTAACAATAGAGGGTGGCAGTCTCTATTTAATATTTGTAGATCTGAAGTCGGCTTTTGATCTTGTACCTAGGGACAAACTCTGGGATGTTCTCAGAGATCTGGGGCTTCCATCTTATCTCATTAGTATTCTAGTGAGGCTTCATGTAGAAAACTTTGCCCAAGTGAGGTACGGGAAATACGGCAAACTAATCCCCCGCTTTCCTGTCAATAAAGGGGTATGACAGAGTTGTGTTCTCGCAACCACCTTATTCTGTCTATTCATCAACTGACTTATTGAACAACTTAGAAAGGTCAAGGACAATGATACCCTTAGGCTAGCCTCTGGTAAGGTCCAAGCATGATGTTCGCTGATGACACCCTTTCTAACTTTCAAAGTCACCCAGGGAAATCCAGTGTATCCTTGACATCTTCGATGCCTTTTGCAAGACTCGGGGGCTGGCGATTAATACATGAAAGACCAAATATATGGTCTTCAACCTGGCCAACAAGTCTCGCTCTAACTGAAGGACTGGGTTATTTAAGACCCAGCGGTGCCAGGGGACAACACCTGAAACCTTCGTGGGTAACCTGTTCCGGCGTACAAATGACAGAGACACGGGACACTTCCTTCGGCGTCAAAGATTCGAGGTTTATTTACTGCAGGGAACACAGAAGTCACGTGAAGTACACAACGGGTATGTTCGCGGGATCTGCTTCGATTTGCTACTGTGGATCGCTCCTTTTTATACACATTTCTCTCTTAGGTTAACATGGTACACAAAGGTTTACAACTTGGTTCCCATAATTATCCCCGAGAGGGGTCGCTTTGATGCATTCAAGGTCCGGAACATAAGTACAGAAACATTTGGTGGTTCCCAACTGTAAAAACCCATCTTCCCACCATTAGTACATTCCAATCGGCAATAAACAGATCGAAGAAGGAACAGAGACAGGTGCAGAGGAAGGCAGAAACAGTGGGGAGATCGGAAAGGGTGTAAAAGGGGTGGTATCGGGAAACACGAGCTACAGGCATCAAAGGGACGTGCCTAATGAGATGCACGGCTGAGACAATAGTCCGGCACGGCAAGATGAGCCTCGAGCGGGGCCATCTGCCTTACAGTATCATCCCCCTCGTCATAAAGACACTTTCAAAGGAAATGTGTCTTACGCAAGAGTCTTGGGAATCCCAGGGTCGCGAAGCGGACAACGTCCGTTCGCTGGCTATTTGAGGGCAAGAGACAAAATGGATGCCATATCTAAGATGGAACCCGTGGGTACAGATGTATAAACCCACAAAACAGACGAACGGTTTAGGTTAGCACAGCGAAACTGCGCACACCCACCAAACTCGTCATTTGCGGTTCATAGATACCAGACTCGACCATATTCGTGCGAGTCAAAAACACCACTTACGATCGTCACGGAACCTCAGACGCTCCTTTTGCCCTCATGTAGGCAAGCACTAGTCAGAATCATATTCAATATTCATCAGACCATCTAGATGTTGCTGCAACATAACTCTGTCCAACCGAGCTCCTTTGGTAACAGGCGGCTGTCCTATACACGTCGTAGCACAGAGGCCACATAAGGCAGGACCACACTGCACACAAAGGCAACACGTGAACAGGAACGCTACAACGACTCCGATGATCATCAGAATCTTCCAACCCCAAGTCGACATCAGGCCCCAAAACCACCCAAGCAGCGTCCAATCCCCTACGTCCACGTGTATGGACTCAGAGATCTTATGCAACTTTGAGATGGCTTGATAGACAGTAGGAGCATTATCTGGAAAGAAAATGCAGCAGCTCGAATGGATCACCTTACATACTCCACCTCGATCTGCTAAAACCACGTCTAAAACCATACGGTTTTGTAACGTCATAAGCCTTTCCGCCTGAAGTTCTGTGGTGATATTACCAAGGGCACTGGCAGTGATATTAGCTGTCGATTCCACCACACGAGTCAATTCTCTCAGGTTCCTACTATTGACCATAGGTCCCCAAAACGGGAGGAAACCCTTGAAAAAGTCTCCTGCCTCTTGACCGGCAGTGTCCTCTTCGCTAATCACGCCTCTCACAACTCTAGTCTTGTGATAATCTGCATCTACAGTGAACGTCGGAGGCAACAGATTTGCGATAAAACATGAGCCCACAAAGTCGGAGGGCAACCATGTATACGCACGATCATGGCAGACAAAGTATGTACCCTTGGCAGCCAGAAACACAGGGGACGAGACCATCGGCAGGATATAAGTCTCGGAGCAAGCACTCTCTCCAAGACGAGCTTTCGGTCTTCGGCCACGACCCATTAGACAGAAATTACCAAGGTGGGGTACGACCCATATCGGAGGCGAGCTTCTAAGCTGTTTTTCACTCGTGAGCGCACTATATTCGACCTTACTCAGGACCCTATAGGCTTGTACCTCTTCCTCTGGGATGAGCGACGGCTCATAGATATCTCTATCTAAATCCTCTATCGCTATAGACAAAGGCTTCTGATACGAGCCAGGACCAGAGTAGGGAGAACGTGGCTCTCGATTGGGGTAGGAATCTAGTGCAATTCGAAACATTGTTTGGAATGCTCGAGCTGAACCCTGGGTACTATAAGGTAGGACCAGATATGGAATTCCCTTATCCGTGGTATGTGGCATTAACCCACACACCCAACAATTAGTAGTGTTAACCACTAACTGATGCTGATGAAGGAGCTGAATAAAGGAATTATTTCTGAACTCTGCACGTCTAGCCTGTTCGTGTTCGGGTAAGATATGGAAAGAATGAGGGGATGCAGTGGAGATAAGTTTGGGTTCAGAAGTAGGATTAGGTAAGGCAGAGGGTAGGAAGTATGACATCATGTAATACACCCCACCCGCCAATAGCGAAGAAACAGTCAGAAACAGTAGGAACACTTGAAACATAAAACATTTGGTACGAATAATTTGTTGCAGTTTGAATCTTTGCGCCTGAGCTTCTTCCAAGTCCATCAGCTTTGAAAACGTTTCTTGACGCACTTCGTTCTGTGTAGCAGTAGTCAATCCCCAGAAGTTCCCAGGAACCGACGGTCTTTGACCTAGCGCCAAGACCTACTAACCAGAAGGAAGTACACGCGCGGCCCTACGGTACACCTGGATGCAAGGTATCTTATTCACAATGTATGTACAAAAAGTCTCTAAGCTGTGGAAGTAAAAAGCACATAGATGGAACGAAACTCAATTTTTACAAAATAATCACAATAATACGGGTGTTTTAGACTGATCGTGGCAAATGGGATAATGCAGTTGTCAAGGGACAGAACGGAAATTTTATTTGTCTCTGGTGTTGGATCGCAAAAAGTATCGAGTTTTCCCAGGACGTGTCTGTTCGTCAAACAAAGAATCCGATGAGGGAACAGAGTTCTGCTGATCAGTCGATCGTTCCGATCTTGAGTTTTGTGATGGCAAATGTTCAACAATGTCTTTCTGCTGCACTGAGGATTCTCCGACAGGCTGTGCGTCGCTAAAGGGTACAAAAGTCTGTGGTCCTTCGGTTTCAGACGAAGCAATGCCCTTCCTCACCCACGAGTCTGCCGGTAAAGGTATAGGAACCTTCTTTGTATGGGTGGCATGCACCCAATTTTTTCGCCCTTCCAAACGGACGGCAGTTCTCGTGGCAAGGAGGACCTGATAGGGTCCAGTGAAACGGGGTTCCAAATTCTTCTTGCGAGCAAAGTTGCGGGTAACCACCCAATCTCCGGGTTGGAGCTGGTGGCCTGGACCCTCCGTCTGCGTCGGCAGTGCTTCGTAAACCTGTTGGTGAATTAACCTCAGTTTAGCAGTCAGGTCATGAAGATAATCAATCAACATTGGATACTCAAGATTGGAAAATACACCCGGTCTAGGAACCCCCCAAACATTCGCAGGACGGCCGAACACTATTTCATAGGGACTGAGCCCTACTCGGGAGTGTACTGTCGTCCTTGTTGACAACAAAGCAAGGGGCAAAGCGTCAGGCCACGAAAGACCAGTCGTAGCCTGAATCTTAGCCAGTTTGAGTTTAAGGGTGCCATTATACCCTTCAACTATACCTGCTGATTGGGAATTATTGGCGCTATGGAATTTTTGATTAATTCCAAGGCCCTTACACACACTCTTCATCACACTCCCTACAAACTCACTTCCGTTATCAGACCATACAATTCGAGGCATTCCATACCGAGGAAAGTATTCCTTCAGCAGGATTTTTGCAGTAGACAAGGCTGTATTGTCTTTAAGAGGATAGGCTTCAATCCATCGGGAGAACGCGCAAACCACAACTAAAACGTATTTCAGATTATTGCATCTCTCCATATGGATGAAGTCTAGCTGGATTACTTCAAAGGGATATGAAGGGGGAGCAAAATGGCCAGGAGGTGTGGGGGTCCCCTTACCAGGATTGTACAACATACATATCATGCAATTCTTCACCAATCTCTCAGCACATTTCGTAATACCATCATTCTTCCACACAGGAGACAACAACTTACAAATACCTTTCGCACTAATATGTGCTAACCCGTGTGCCATCGTCACAACAGCCAGCACATATGCATCTGGCAACATCCATCTCTTATGCTCCGACAAATCAATCCAACAACCATTCGCATCCAACTTTCCCGTACTCTCTTTCCACTTCATCTTTTCAGTCTCAGTGGCCTCATTCTGAATTGCTTTCACGCTCTCAATAGTGTCCTCACACATGCTAGTCTCTGTAGGCCACCTAACCGAACTCGTCACATACATTCTAGTGCTAAGGTTCCGGGCAGTCTCCTTAGCAGTCTCATCCGCAAATGCATTGCCACAACCAACATCATCCGTCACCTTACGATGCGCACTACATTTAACAATCGCCACCTGCTTAGGTAACGTAAGTGCATCCAAAAGATCATTCACAAGCTGTCCATGCTGAATCTTCGTACCATGCGACGTCATAAAACCTCTCTCTCTCCACAATCGTCCAAAGCTATGAGCGACGCCAAAAGCATATTGGCTGTCGGTAAACACATTCACTCGTTTCCCTTTCGCCAACACACACGCTCTAGTTAAGGCAATCAGCTCTGCAGCCTGGGCAGAGTTCTGATTCAATCTCGCAGTTTCCACAACAGTATTCAATGTTACCACAGCATACGCAGTCGTCACATCACCATTCGGCAATTTAAAACATGAACCATCCACATACAAAGTCCCATCGGGATCTTCCAAAGGAGTGTTTTTAAGGTCCACTCGACCTTTTGTTTCCTCCTCAGTCCTTAAGTAACAGTCATGCGCAGTTACTTCATCTGACTCTGCACTAATTGGCAATAAGGTCGCCGGGTTTAGGACATTACAACGTTTTATCTGAATATGGCTTGCCAACAGCGTCAACTCGTACCCAGACAACCTCGCACTCGTCAAGTGCTGAGTTTTCGTACGATTCAAAAGAGTGTCAACTGCATGCGGAACCATCACCGTAAGCATATTATCCATGACCAATCCTGCTGATTGTCGGATAGAGACCGCGGCTGCCGCTGTTGCTCTCAAACAACTCGGCAATGCTCTAGCTACCGGGTCCAAGGTCGAGGAGAAATATGCACATGGACGTTGCTTATCACCGAAAGGTTGCGTTAAAACACTCAAAGCACAACCTTCCCTCTCGTGAACGTATAATGTAAACGGCTTGCTGTAGTCAGGAGTCCCTAACACAGGAGCCGAACATAATGCATCACGCAGTTCAGAAAAACTTTTCTGACATTCATCCGTCCATGGTAAAGGAGTTGAAACATCCTTGCACGTAAGAGCCACCAATGGTTTCGCTAACAATGAAAAATTTGGAATCCACTGTCTGCAGTATGACGTGATACCTAAAAAGGCACGCACATCTCTTTGGGTTGTTGGCACAGATATTCGTGCAATGGCTGCAATTCTCTCTGGGGTCAACCTTCTTCCCTCCTTTGACAATAAGTGACCTAGATAGGTTACTTCTTGACAACAATATTGAAGTTTAGAAGGAGACACCTTGTGATGTAAGTCACAGAGATGCTGCAACAACGACACCGTGGCAATTTTACAAATGTCCTGAGTATCTGCGGCCACCAATAAGTCGTCGACGTATTGGATCAAAGCCGCACCAGCCGGCAACACAAACGCATCTAGTTGACCCTTCAAGGCTTGACTGTAAATCGATGGACTCTCGCAGTAGCCCTGAGGAGCGCGTTTAAACCGAAAACTTCGGCCACCAAGAGAGAAACCGAAAAGGTCCCTGCTTTCCTCAGCAATCGGAATACTGAAGAACGCATTCTTCAGATCGATTACTGAAAACCATGATGCCGAAGCTGGAATCAGAGTCAGTAACGCCGTGATGTCAGGCACAACAGGGAACTGAGGAAACACAATTTTATTTACCTCCCGTAAATCGATAACAAAACGATAAACGGGTGGTTTCGAAGGATCAGTACGTTTCAAATCGGCAGCACGGGGCTGTTGCACACGTTTCCCCGAGTCTCCTCAATAACATCTTTCTCGATCAAATCATAGATGATCGCCAACAGCGCTCGTTCACCATCAAGGGAGATACGATACTGGGGAATACGTGGCAATCGCACATTAGATTTCACGTGAACAACATAAGGGGAGATGTCAAGCAGGCCCACGTCATTGGAACCTGTTGCCCACAGAGATGCAGGAAGAGAACTCAATTCCGGTGGAAGTTTATCGAGAGACAAGTACATTGGAGAGATAACTCTCTCACCCAAAGTAAGCTTTACTCCCGCAGGAGAACAGTACAAAGTCGCATACAAACGTTTTAGCAAATCCAGGCCCAAAAGATTTTCACCACAACCAGTGGTCAAAATCAAAGGAGCTTTCAGCTCACGAGGCCCAATTGTAAGTGGCAAAGGGCACGAAACCGGATTGCTAACAGGGGCGCCAGAGAATCCAACGGAAACATTGGTTAAGCCAGACAAAGGTGCGCCAGGGAGTTTTGAATGCATGATGGAACTTTTCGCTGCACCAGTGTCCAACAGAAAAGGCTCAACGACGCCCGATGTGGCAACTGCGACGTAAGGCCCTCTCTGATCAACCGGAACTGATACCACTCCCTCTCTTTGTCTATGGCCGTCCTAGTAATTACCGTCGTCAGTTCCCTGATCAACGTAATAATCATCTACATTGTACTGCGCAGATCGTCCTTGCGATGATCCACGTTGATCAAAACAATTATTGGAATTTGACGAATTGTCTGAACGGTCATTGGGAGCACCATGACCCCTACCACGCGATGTCTGTTGAGAACCACCACGACCTCCCCTAGATGTGTTACCACTATTACGCTCATTTAGAACAGGACAATTAAATTTTAAATGACCCTCCTGTCTACAAAAGGCACACTGATTGTACCCTAACGAGGATCTTTGCGAAGAGGAGTCATTTCGCGATTGCGACCTATTAGATTGCGACTGCGATCGATTACGTTGTTGCGAATCATTCTGATTCGAGCGCGGAGGATACGCTTGCTGCAACAACACCTTAGTTTTGAGTTCTTTCGTCTTTTTATCAGCGCGGTCATTCTCTTCTTTCTCCCTATTCTCATAATATTGTGCCATAGCCAATATTTGAGCAGATGTAGAAACAGCCCACGCACTCTCAGAATTTTTTAATTTGTTGCTCAAGTCGGGCAATAAGTTTGAGACAAATTTATCCACAAACAACCGCTGACCACCCTCGGTACTCATATCCTGACCACTATGATCGATGAATGCCTCCTCAAATCTCGTAAAGAAATCGGAGACACTCTCGTCTTTCTTCTGCCTGCAAGCTGACAATTTGTCCCAGTTCACCCTCATAGCTGGCATAAGCGTTTTCATCAGGGTAATAATTCTCTGAGGGAGAGCAGTAATGA
The DNA here is from genome assembly GCF_964263255.1 of Lissotriton vulgaris. Lineage (NCBI taxonomy): Eukaryota > Metazoa > Chordata > Amphibia > Caudata > Salamandridae > Lissotriton > Lissotriton vulgaris. The sequence continues at coordinate 1,009,854,957 of NC_141697.1, read as the reverse complement.
GCTGTTCAGGCTTAGCCCCGCCAACATGTCGTGTATCGGCCGCAGTAAGAGCAGCCCAATCACCACCCAATTCGTTTGCATGATCTTCGTGACGAATCTTGGCCCATACCGGTTGCGGTACGACATTGCCAAACAACATATCAATATCGGCAAGATTCATTATCGTAGCGTCTACGAGCTGCGACAACTCCTTGTAATACCCTGCAGGATTTTTGCGAGGGTCAGGCAAAGATTGCTTCACCTGTAAAACTTCTGATCGTTTCCATGGGAGGTGTATCCATACTCTCTGAAAATTGGCAGAATAGCAGGATTAGCAGCAGGATCACCTGGCATCCACACTGGTGGAACTTCGCGCATAGGAAACTGACCAGACGGATCTAACTGTCTCTCAACATCCTCAACGAACAATGCTTGAGGTATCGGAGAGGGACGAAAAGCTAATAATTGCTCGATGGCACGTCGAACATTGGTACCCACCACCATTCCGCTCGAAAACTGAAGCTGTAAGTTAGTCAAAGCAGTTAATACATCTTCCGATGCATCTGCCGATATTTAATCGCGCAAAACCTTGCACATTTCTTCAAAAACATACCTCTGCGTCGGTATATTGAATTGACTAAACGTATTCAACACCGAACGTGGAGGATTTCTATAGGGATGTAACATCCATGACATCGCCATATTGTACAGCGCAGCACGTTCCCTATTACCGAGAAGCTGACTACGTCTTTGTGGACCGTCCGAATCAGCAGACTCAAGAATAGGTCCAAGAGAATTAGCAAAATTAGCAGCCATTGAAGGGGTACGACGTTGAATAGTTGGAGAAGTATATGATAGAGTAGAAACGAGAGAAGGAATAGAAACAGAAGAAGCAGTAGGAGTAAGTAGAACAGGAGCAGTAGCGGGAGCAGGAGTATGTGGAAGCACAAGCGGAGGAGCAGCAGGGACAGCAATAGGCAAGGGAGCAGGAACAGTCGGAAGAACAGGTGGAGGAGCAGGTACAGGAGCGGGTACAGGAGCAGGGGCAGGGGGAACCACAGGAGCTGCGGTACCCTGTGCGTACGTAGGTGGTGACTTCATAAGATAGGACATTAAAGGATCCTCAACTAATTCCTCCTTCTTATCCGACTCCGTAGGCAAAGCGGGATAACATTTATCTATAGTCATACGCTGAAGCCTGTCAAAAACTTCCTTTTCCTTTTCCTCCTTATCACGCTGAAACTGCTCCGCTTTCTTTACAATAGTAGCAACACCATCTCTCTGATTACGTTTAGTCTGTCTGATCTCTTTCTGTTGGGCTTCTTTACGCCACAACCGAAAGGCATCAAACATGGCCGGCCTTGACTTTTTCTTGAACAATTTAGCCTCAAGGTTATCTAAAATCGGGGTCTCAAAACTACCATGAGGTGACCAACTAAGGACACCATCCTTTTTGGTGTAACGAATCCAATATTCATTAAAGGTAATCGGGCCTAGCCCGTGCTTACTATAGAGCTCATAAGTGGGAGTTCCAACCGTAGGTATCGGACACGAGTCCTCCAGCCGGGAATCCGTACCACAACGTCTGAAGCAACTGAACAAAGTACTACGACCAGGCATCTTGCACACTAGCCAAGTTTCACAAACTTCAAGGGTTACGGGATTTACCAAGTCCCAGCAAAGAGCAAAAACCCTCGGTTTTTGGCGGCTGCAGTCGTCAAATATCACAACAAAGAACCAAGTACGAAGAACCACAAATGCAATGGAACCATGCAACAACTAAGCAACCACAACCAAGGACTCTGGGAGCGACCCACAAATACTTAACTCAAGGATCGATGGCGTCACCAGGAAGGCCCGTCAATCGTCTCGCTGTACCAAGGTCTACGCCAGGCGCCAAAACAGGTCTACAGTCAGGGCAGCAGTCCGTCGCAGCCGTCAGGAGGCGGGAATCTTCGCGGGAAAAGTCGTCGGGCCACTTATTTCGACAACAGGATCGATGAAGTGGGGTGCACCTTCCCTCGGAGATTTCACACGAAGTTCCTCACGATCGTCGGGCTTGGACCGGTACCACTGATGCAGCCCCACATTGGGCGCCAACTGAAGGACTGGGTTATTTAAGACCCAGCGGTGCCAGGGGACAACACCGGAAACCTTCGTGGGTAACCTGTTCCGGCGTACAAATGACAGAGACACGGGACACTTCCTTCGGCGTCAAAGATGCGAGGTTTATTTACTGCAGGGAACACAGAAGTCACGTGAAGTACACAACGGGTATGTTAGCGGGATCTGCTTCGATTTGCTACTGTGGATCGCTCCTTTTTATACACATTTCTCTCATAGGTTAACATGGTACACAAAGGTTTACAACTTGGTTCCCATAATTATCCCCGAGAGGGGTCGCTTTGATGCATTCAAGGTCCGGAACATAAGTACAGAAACATTTGGTGGTTCCCAACTGTAAAAACCCATCTTCCCACCATTAGTACATTCTAAGCATGGGCGAATTTTGCGAATCTCGCGTTCGCGAATTTTGCGGATTTGCGAATTGGCAATCCGCAAAATCCGCGAATTCTCGCGAATTTGCGGATTTTTTTTTTTTTTTGTGTTCGCAAGTGTTTCTACCAGTTCGCGAGGATTTGGTACTAGTTCGCAATTGCGAACTTACTTGTCGGCTCGCAACGGTTGCGACTATGTTGTTTCTACGTCTGGTTCATCATCACAGCCTCCCAGCACCCTCTGTTTTACCACTGGCACCCTCTCTTTGACCCATGCCACCCTCTGTTACATCAATGCCACCCTCTGGTTCATCATCACTGTAGAAGATGGGGGGGAAAAGCAAGCCCACCTGCCCTGCTTGAACTGACATGAATTAATTTGGGGTTAGTTTATTAACAACACCTGCCCTGCCCCAACTGACAATAATGAATTAGGGGCTAATTAATGTGTCACTGAAAGAATTTCAAGTTCCAGCCTGGCACCTGCTTGTCTGCTCCTTTAGCTGTAAATCAGCACCTTTTGTGGCATACAGTTAAGGTCAGAGCAGGGTCACACAATAGTTGCAAGCAGGCAACCGAATTCTGGAGGGCCCCCTCAGGAAGCACTACAAAGAATCGTTACAAATCATGAGGTTGACCTTTTGCACCTGCTCATTGCTTTTGCTTTTGCTGAAATCGTTTTTCGGTTTTTTTCGCGCTATTCGCGGGGCGCGGCGTCGTGCGAAACCGACCGCGGAAGCCGCCAATTCGTGCGAATGAGCATTTTATTTTTTTGCGGCTTGTTGTTTCGCGAGTTTTTTTGCAGTATTCGCGAGCCGCTTGCAGCGCAACACGCGAATTTACCCCAAGGTCGAGTACGGGCGCGGCCATTTTGTTTGCGTGACGTATTTCCGTTTCCGCCCGCTATGTATAATCTCGCGCAGTAAGCGCATTGCGAGTAGAGGTTTGCACGAGATCGCGCGGGAAATCTAGAGGTTCGCACGAGATCGCGAGGAAAATCTCGCGCAAACTTACTTTCGCGCTCGTGAACGGGCGCCGGCCATCTTGTTTTTCATTCATTTCCTGTGTCTGGGCATGGTGTTTAATCCTCTTGGTATCTTTGCCATCCTTTGCTTGTTTTCAGTTTTTTTTTACGATTTTGCTTCTTATCTATCCCTCTCTTTTCCTAGCTGTATATTTTTGTCTTTTCTGCTATTTTTCTTTACTTTTAAACTACTTTTTTAAACTCTTTTCTTTTCTTCTTCCCTATCCTATTCTTTCTTAATTTTCTACTTCTTCCTACCTTACCTGCCCAGACCATGGTCAAGCCAGGCGCCGTGAAGCTGCCCAGGCACTTGAGGGCCGCAGCGGCGGCGGGGAGTAGTGCTGGACCCAGTGCCAGGACAGCATGCGGGAGATTGAGGGGGGAGCAGGTGACGCGACGGGAGATATTCAGCCCGGAGGAAGTGGGCGCGCTGGTCTACTTCGTCCAGCGCCGCCTGCCCAGGACCATCGCGGGAGGCGGCAGGATCGCGGCCGGCGGCTACAACATGCGGGAGCGCCGGAAGCGGTGGGAGAAGGTGTGCTGGGCCATATCCCACCTCTACGGGGTCCAGCGCACCTACAGCCAGGTCACCCATCGCTGGACGGACCTCCTGGACCACGAGCGCGACCTGCTGGACCAGCTCGGCTTGGAGATCCCCGGGCTTGGTGAGTAGTAGTAGCCATTTAATCACTCACTACTATGATGTTTTCTCCTGCTCTGTGTTGTTGTATTGCAAATATTTGTTTTTTACATGGAGGAAGCCAATAATGCCGCTGATGACGATTACATTGTAGTTAAATTATATTTCAAAATCTTCTGTGCATTTCAGGTGCACTGCTCTCCTTCTCAGTGGCGTTGCTACTATGCTTATTTGTTTTCTATTTCGTGGTCTCATTGGCCTGAGTAACTATTATGTATGAGTGTACTTTACAGAACTGCGTAATGCTAGACACTAAGGGGCAGATTACATTTACAAGCCCCTTGCGCCACGTTTACGTTGCCTTGCGTGACGCAACAGCGGCGTAAACGTGCCGCATCCCTGCGAGTCATTTACAGCATGACGCATCTAGGGAGATGCGTCACGTTATAAAGCCATGGGCCTGCACCACAATGGGTGCGTTCCTAGTACGCAGGGTGGGCGGTCCAGCGGCTGTGCGCCTCGCAAAATTGCCTGCGTGAAATCTACAAGATTTAACGCAGGCACTTCTGCGACGCTGCTACGTCAATTCAATTCCTTATGTCTGCTCGAAGCAGGCGAAAGGACTGACACAGCATGTTAAGTATTGGGTGGCCCTGAGCATTACTGGAGTTGCATTGCGTTGGAGACGTGACTCCAGCGATGCGCCGCTCTTACGTGACGAGATGCGTCACGCAAGTGCCTACCCTTGCGCCAGGGCGCGCCGCATTGTAAATGAGGCACATCTGCCGTGTCGCAAGGGTAGTTTTGCGTGACGCATTTGATCTGGCGCATCTCTGGAGATGCGCCAGAACGCGTAAGTAAGTATGCCCCTAAGGGGCAGAATTGCAATTACCGTCGCATCCCTGCAAAGTAGCAGGGATGCGCCATTAATTGTGCGTCCCGCTACCACCACCAAACATGGTGCCCCGTATTTGCAATGCGGCGCACCATGGGCCCAAAACGTCACCGAAGCTTTACTGCTGGAGTTGCGTCGCAACGATGGCGCAGCTCCATCAATGCTCTGGGGTACCCTATCTCCCCAATGCTGGGTCAAGCCGTACGTCTGCTTCAAGCAGGTGCAGGGTTTGTGTGACGCATCATTGTCCTAAAGGTGACTGATTGAAATTTTGTAGTTTTCCCTCAGCCACTATTAGGATGTGTTCCAGCGCAGGAATGCCCTCCCTTGCGCCGGAACGCCCCCTGATGGCGCAGGGCTTTATAACGGGATGCATCTCCCAAATGCGTCACGTTGTTATAATATTATACGCCGCACCATGGCGCCCTTTTTTGTTTAGCTGCTGCGTCACAAAAGTCACGCAAGAACGGCGCAAAAGAGCCGCAAGGGCTTAAATCTGCCCCTTCCTTTGTACCCCTGACAATAAGAAAAATAGTGGCGGTGGATTGATAGTTTGACTATTTAAATGACTGGTAATGTAGCAGGCAACTGTTAGTGTTGTCACTGATCTGACTGAAATCACAATGGAGTTTGTCTGTCACTTTGCGTCTTGCCTGCGGACTGCTGCCTGCCAGTCCTAGGTGAACGTTTCAGTACTTTGTTTAGTGAGTTACGTGACTTTCGAAGTCACAGGTCCGCAAATAAATGAAAACTAACCATAATCAATATAATTTTGCGGAAATATTTTGTTATTGTTCTTTTGGAATGTTTGATTTGGTTGACATTGACAAGCAACAATCATCCATGTTTTCTGTTCTTTCTTTCATGTTGTACGTCAGCTCCCCCCAGGGGCGAGAGGAGGACACAGGAGCAGCAGGCGGCGGATGCTGTTCAACAGGGCCAGGATCGGGCAGGCGAGGGCTCCTCTGCTGGCCCCAGTAAGTTTTCATTTTAGACTAGTACCTATTTTTCCTAGCGTTCCTCATTTGACTTTTTTCAAAATTGTCTTTGCTCTTCTTGTAGACTGTATCTAAATTCTTATCCTGCCTCTACTATGACTCCCTGTGGTATTACTAGATTATTCTTATTAGTCTGTCTGTGTAGCTAACTTAGATTGCACGGTTGGCGAAACTCCCATGATTCTAGTCAGCAATAGCTCTATCAACTTAGTGCAGTCCTCTGGGATTGTCCATAATGTCTTTTGAAGTGTTCTATCTGGACTCATGCTTGCAAAAATTGCAAAACCTTTCGCTCAGTCACTCTAGTCTGGACCAAAAAACACAGATTGTATTTAAGTTTAAAAGCTTTATTAAAAGTAAACACATTTATTAAAATGAAGTCATAATAAAACTACTGGAACTGGAAAAGTGGTTAGTGCTGACGATTAATTGAAGACATTTCTTGTGGTCGAGCCGAGCTCTCACCTGGTTTCAACTTGATCTTGTTGTTAGAAGTCCATCTTCTGTCTGTGTGGAGAAAAATGGTGCGTGTTAAAAAAACAGCCTTCATCAGTTGTGCCAAAAAGTGCAGCAAGACAACCTTCCCTGGAAAAAGGGCCTTTTTTTTTAACTTTAACGTAGACAGTCACAAATTACATTGTTTTCACATGTCTTCATTCCTAGACCAAAGACTAGTGAGTGCTTTATTCTAACATTCTTAAATGTACTTTGTAGGTGGAACATCTGGTGGCGGGGCCAGTGTGGAGGTGGTGGTGCTCGACACGGAGGCGGAGGGCGATTCTTCAGGGGAGGAGGCGGCGGCTGTGAGAGTTGAGACGGTGGTGGTGGCGGCCAGAGGTAAGCTCTTATATATTCCTTACTTATTGAGATTGAAGACTAGCTGGGAAGGCAAGAATATGAGATGCATGGCTGGGTGAATGATGAAGCAATGATGGGTGGAAGGACAACAGCCTGGGTGGGTGACACAGAAACTGTATGTGTCCATATACCTGGATCATGCTACTATCTGACTCTTAGATAGCATATGTGTATCTAGAGCAGGGGTACTCATAGTACGGCCCGCGGGCCGGTGGTGGCCCGGCAAGCCTTCCTAGGCGGTGCGCAGACCTTGCAGACAATCACTGCTCCCCCGGCCCCCACAGAGCAGAGGCTTTTTTGTATTTCACCTGTTAGCGCCCCTGCATCTCCACTCTGACAATCACTGCTCCCCCGGCCCCCACAGAGCAGAGTGGAGATGCAAGGCCACAAAGAGGTGAAATAGAACAAAGCCTCTGCTCTGTGGGGCCGGGCAAGCAGTGATTGTCAGGGTGGAGAAGCAGGGGCGCTACAAAAAACAAAGCCTCAATAATATGTTAATGGTCTTTTAAAGACCTGTTAAGTACTTTGGTGTTGTTGTCTGTGTGTGCGCGTTGAGGAAGCGGTCTCAACCCGGGCTGAAGGCTGACACAGATAGACACACACACAGTGAGATGACAGAGGGGGAGGGAGAGGGAGGGCAGGAGGGAGAGAGAGATGGAGGGAGGGCAGGAGGGAGAGCAGGAGGGAGAGAGATGTATGTAAATGCTGGGTCTGGTGGCTCAGTGGATGAGGGCATCTGCTGCAGGGACCTGTGTGCAACCTCATGGTCACAAGTTATCGTTTTGCTTTAGCCCCGCCCCCTCTGACTCCGCCCCCACCAGTGCGGCCCTCAGCCCCAAACTACACTGTAAATGTAGCCCCTGAGAGAAAGTTTGTGAGTACCCATGATCTAGAGAGAGTAGACGGTCAGTGGATGAACTAAGTGTAACTTTGAAGAGCATGTAACACTGCACCCGCACGTCCGTTCCAGTGTAGGAAAGGCAAGGAAAAGAACTTTTAATTTTGTCCAAATACTACCATAAATAGTAGCAGTAGTTTGTATTGCAAGCACTGCATAGATCCGGTTATTACGGTGGCCACTCCCTACCTCTCTTAATAAGTTTAGTAGTACTCAGTCATTCATGTGTGGATGTATCACTGGTCACTCAATAAAAAGCAAAGCACCTAAAGTCATCCCATATATAAGCAAAAACATCCCATGTGAAGTGATAGATAATCAGATTATTTATCTTCTTCAATTTTCCATTTCTAGTACTCATTTCCACTGTAGGGTGAAAGTTAAATTAATTAAGCAGTAGCCCTTGAGTTGTAACAGAGTATTCTCAGTGCCACCCGTAATAGAAAAGTAAGAGCTTCACCACCTGCATGTACTGGACGGGTACAGTAACGCAACGCAAGTCTAGGTCACTCCTCATGGCGTGCGTCTCTTTTTCTCGGGTGCAAGTTTACTGCGCTGGCATTATGCCGGCTTGCAGAAAATAACGTACCAATTTTCCAAAACAAGAGATAAGAAGAAGAATAAGACTGGTGTACTTTCATAGTCGACTCCAATGGAAGTCCACAGTGCTCGTAGAATTTGTTCCTTAAACTCCCACTAATGTTAGAGCAAGGATGAAGAAGTGTGAGGTTAGATAGATACTGGCCTCAATAGTTATGTAATGCGCTTGCAAGTTGCTAGTTGTACTGCAACACAAATTTCTGCTGAATGATTGAGTTAATCTTAAAGAGCATTGGTTACAGACTATGTCTTTCTTTCTTCATATAGATGCTCCTTCCAAACGAACAAGGAGGAAGGAGCTGGCTAGAGCGGCCCGGCAACGGAGGATCGAGGCCACTGTTGCGGAATATCGGCGGCTGGTGGCCCTGGAGGACGAGGAAAGTGTGCAGTCGACAACAACAACAACGTCGTCTGCATCGGCCTCCGTGGCCCCACGGGCTGCCACCCAGCACAGTGGTCCACCCAGACTGAGCCGGGCTGCCAAAGGCAAACGCCACCGCCGAGCAGCAAGGCCAACAGCTGCCTCTCACAGGCATTGCACCTGCAAGGCAGTGAAGGCACGCCTGCGCCGCACTACCCTGATGGTGTCCCGCCTTCAGCAGGAGCTCGCCTTGCTCCGTGAGGAGCATGATGCCCTGGCCCAAAAAGTTAACAGCATCCACCCATAGTGTCCCTTGCCCCTTTTTTAGAGACTTTTGGGGGGTGGGAATTGGGAGTTGGGTTTTTGGGGACTTTTGAAGGACAATCGTTGGGGTTAGGGAGGGTCTTGCGGGAGATTATTTTGTTAGGGATATAAATATACTTTTTCAAACTTTATCTGAGCATACCTGTTTTTTACTGCTTGCCTGGTGGGTGGGGGTTTAACGTTGACTGTTTTCCTGAAAGTTTAGTTCCATTTTCTTCCTTTAAGTGTAAATGCCCAAATGTTTTCAACACTAAGTGCCTCACAGACTAAGTGAAGTGAATCCAAGAGTCCTAGGACTTTAGTAGTACTACCTTCAGTCTCTCGTCTCTCGTACTAATACTCCATTATACCCCCAAACCACCAAACGCTTATCTTACCTGTAATTTGTGTTTGAAAGTAGGGCTAGACCCAGGGCTGGCTCCACGGGAAACACCGAATAAGGTTGGCAATCTTGGTCGGATAAAATTTCCTCATAGCGGTGGTACTAGTGGTGTGACACAGTGGCAGTTGCATGCCTATGAAAAAAAAGAAAATGAAATCTGGTTTGTCCTCCTGAGCAATTCAACGGTACAACTGAGAATATAGCAGGTGACAGAAGTACAGTAGAACAGTGCCACATTGTAGCCTAACAAATGGTAAAGTATAACTACTAATTCGGTTGAAGTTCTTTCACATTAGCAATGGTTCTTTGTCAAGTAGAGTAAGAATATATCCTCGGATTTCTTCACCAGCCTGTTGCTATCACCTTATCCTCCCGAGCAAGTGTGTGGATTTATTGCTGTAATAATAATTTAGTCACACATCAATCAAAACCACACAGCCCGGGGGAAGAGGGTTAGGGTTTGAAAAATGGATGGGTACGGGGGTTTTTGGGAAAGGTTTTGGGAGACAAGAAAAAATAGCACAGCATAGACAAACAATTGTGAACATAAACAAATCTTTGGGTACAAACCTATCCATCAATCTTTGAAAGTGCATGCACTACTGCATGCATGTCAGTGAAAAGTAAGTAGTACATTCGACAACTGTGGAAAGAAAGAATGCGACAGTACAGGGCCTGTGTGGAATTATTGATAACGATATTCAACATAAGGTCTCTGTAGCCAGATACCCGAGAGCCTTGCTGGTCACTATAAATCCATTCACAACAACACTCAATGGGGTTGGTCTGGAAGGTGTCAGGTTTACTCCCCGTGATCCAGTCGATGCAAATATGGTTCCACCTCCAAATGTCACCAACACCCAGAAGTGTAAACACAGGGTGTTCGAGCCATTAGGCGGGGGAGAAAAATAACAAACTAAAATAAAAAATGTGGGATGGGTAAAGGTAGGGTCAGCAGGGAAAGGATACCTGTAACAGAAGACAAGACAGGCATCAGTGAAGTGCTGTCCTAACATACAAGGCTACTCTCATATAGTCTCACTAAATAACCAAGGAAGTAGACAAGTACCTGAGCACCAAGAAAACATGACCTTGGATAGGAAATACTATAGCCCTTCTGCCACAATCTGTGAGGAAGGCCTAAGAAACACATAAACATATAGTTAACAAACACACTCCTGTCGCACCAAACACACTTGCGTTATACTAAGACATCAAACCCACTACTCACAACATACCACAAACATGGTAGAGGACTCAATGTACAAAGGGGGTTCCAAATAGTCAAAGCAAAGATGTATGGTCCAACAAAAAGGAAGAGGGAAACGGTAGTGTGTAGGAAGCAAGAACTACAACACTGCGCTCTCTAAGTAATGACCCAGTAGAGAATCTTTGGTGAAGGTCAAACAGAAAAACGTAGTTGCGACCACCACTGAATTCTGCCAACAACACACCCCACGGTGCACTACACAAAGAGAACTGGGGTAGCCTGTAGTTACCTCACTACATGCCCAGTTATGGAGGTCCTTTGAAATACACAGTTATACAACGGAGACGCGTAGTTGTCCTTACTACCGAGCTCCGGTTTAATAGTACAAAAACGATCCCCGATGTGAACGGTAACACGTGGTATAGACCGCCACTGTGCTCCGCCACACACAATTCAACCAAACAGGAATTCAGCAAAGGTAGAATTCTGTTAGAAAACAGTCACAGAACCTCCCTTAACAATCCGTTCAGGCAGTAATCAGCTGACCGCACGGGCGGCCGAAGAGTTTAGAGCGGCTTTACCTGAAGACGCGTGAAGTCCGTCTACCGCCAAGGACAGAACACGGAAGCGCTCCCCACTGAGCCTCAGGGGGGGGGGGAAGGTGATAGTCCACAGGAGACACGATAGAAAAGCATGCCGGTGCAGAACAGAAACCAGAATAACGCGCAACAGGAAGCGCGTCTGTTCCCCAGATAAACTTCCTGCAAGTCTCCCGCCTACTCATGGGAAATGTAGTTTCATAGTACGGTAGGCGCTTAGGGGCTGCGTAACCTGACAGAAGGTATAGTAGATAGAAAAGGAGAAATTGCTTTTTTTCTAGGTGTCCCCTCACTCACCAGGGTTGCCCCTTGGTGACATGCTTCATCATTGGGGCCATCCCAGTCCTCTACGGCCTGGGGCGTGCTGCGACTTGCGAATTACGTAGGAGCACTTACAAATGACTATGTGTGGTGCAGATGTGATAGTGGAGTGGACTAAGTGATGTGTTAAGGGATCAATTTAGAAGCCGAGAGAGAGCCAAGAAATGCAGTCACAGTCAGAGAAAAAGGCAAGGGATACTGTATCTATGTGGTTGTAATGGTCCTGTTGGAAGTGGTAAGTAAGTTGCCTGCAGAAAAAAAATCCTCCTATTAGCGGCACTCCTCCATTGCAGCCGACGCTTCGTCCATCGATGTTGGTCACCAGAAGACACCCTGTAAAAAAAAGCACAGCATAGACAAACAATTGAACATAAACAATTCTTTGGGTACAAACCTATCCATCTATCTTTGAAAGTGCATACACTACTGCATGCATGTCAGTGAAAAGTAAGTAGTACATTCGACAACTGTGGAAGAAAGAATGCAACAGTAAAGGGCCTATGTGTAAATTATTGATAACGATATTCAACATAAGGTCTCTGTAGCCAGATACCCGAGAGCCTTGCTGGTCACTATAAATCCATTCACAACAACACTCAGTGGGGTTGGTCTGGAAGGTATAGTAGATAGAAAAGGAGAAATTGCTTTTTTTCTAGGTGTCCCCTCACTCACCAGGGTTGCCCCTTGGTGACCTGCTTCATCATTGGGGCCATCCCAGTCCTCTACGGCCTGGGGCGTGCTGCGACTTGCGAATTACGTAGGAGCACTTACAAATGACTATGTGTGGTGCAGATGTGATAGTGGAGTGGACTAAGTGATGTGTTAAGGGATCAATTTAGAAGCCGAGAGAGAGCCAAGAAATGCAGTCACAGTCAGAGAAAAAGGCAAGGGATACTGTATCTATGTGGTTGTAGTGGTCCTGTTGGAAGTGGTAAGTAAGTTGCCTGCAGAAAAAAAATCCTCCTATTAGCGGCACTCCTCCATTGCAGCCGACGCTTCGTCCATCGATGTTGGTCACCAGAAGACACCCTCTCCACTGCCTGCCTGATGCTGAATTGTGGCTCGCTACTGTGAAGCCTGACTCCATCCTTTTTTCCCCATTGTAGAGACTGAAACCCGGCCTGTAATTATTCAACGAAAAACAGGAAGTGATATAATATTACAACACCACTGATAAATAAATATAAGGTATGTAGGCTGTGGAGTGCAAAAAGTCACAATTTGATTTTCCTAGTAGACAGTACAATATTTTTGAAAGTGCGTACTCTGAGTCACCTTTTGAAGGATAAATAAGTATGGGCAAATTAATGTAGCGGATCTTGCCCCTCAAGCTAGGTGTACTGTAAACTGTGTTTTAGAACAAAATTAGATCTTCCTAGCAGTGCTCCCACCCAGACCCTTACTAAAGCCAGTCGCAAAAATGTAGAAGACCCCCAATCAAATCTCAAAAAACGAGGCCTAGCAGAAAACTGGTGACAAAACTTACTTTGAAAGTAAAAGTAGGCCGAAGTACCCCCTTCCTAATTACCCATTACCCACCGTGGATTGCATTCAAACCACTTGCAAGCAACCAAGCAAAAGTAGCCATAGCCAGCATCGCTCCAAGACTCGAAATCCCCCCCACTCAAACGCATGCAATAGAAATACTGCTAACCCTAACGAACCCTAAGTTAAGAATAGTGGCAAAGGCTTTCTTTAACTATGCCAAATCCCCCCTTTCCCACCATGGATTTTCTTCAAATGACTTGCAACCAAAATTACACATTCTCACGAGTGCTCTAAGACCCCAGAACTCAGTTGGAAAAATCTAGAACACCCCGAAACACATGCAATCCTGCTGCTAGGGCTAACCCTAACGAACCCTAAGTTACAAAAAGTGCCAAAACTAAAGGCTTTTCCGCGCGGATTTTGTCCCAACCACTTCTACCCGGTATTAGACCTTCCCAGGAATGCCCCAAGACCCGGCAACCCACCCGCCAAGAAGCATAACACCCCCAAACAGGCCAAAAGCAAAATCTCATACTTGCAATATTTCTGGGCCTTCGGTCCAAACGCGCTGGGTAGCTAGGCCATAAGTCGGGGTTGGCACGACGGATTTCCTGAAAAGCAAATGCAATCAAGATTAGAGTGTCCCAGCAATGCTCCCAGACCACGAAACTCACCCACAAACAGACGGAACCCCCCCTAAGAGCACCTCAAAGGCAAGCAAGTCATCAAAAACACAAAATAAATTCCGCCTGGGATTTGGTCCAAAACACTTTTATCCGGTATTAGAGATTCCCAGCAATGGCCCCAGAGCCGTCAACCCAGGAGAAAACGAGTAGAAGACCCCCAAACAGCCAAAGAGCAAAAGTACAAAAATGGGGACTTAGTCAATTTTTCACAAATTTCCCAAATCACTCCGCGCGCGCTCTGCAGCTAGGCCCTAAGTCCCCTCTGCCACCATGGATTTGCTTCAAACCTCTTGCAAAGTAAAGTATATATAGCCAGCAGTGCTCCCAGACCACGAAACTCACCCACAAACACCAGGAAGCCCCCCAAACAGGCCCCCGAAAACGCTACATAGAGCAAAATGTCAGAAATAGCCAAAAAAAAAATCGGCCTGGATTTAGTCCCAACCACTTCTACCCGGTATTAGACCTTCCCAGGAATGCCCCAAGACCCGGCAACCCACCCGCCAAGAAGCATAACACCCCCAAACAGGCCAAAAGCAAAATCTCATACTTGCAATATTTCTGGGCCTTCGGTCCAAACGCGCTGCGTAGCTAGGCCATAAGTCGGGGTTGGCACGACGGATTTCCTGAAAAGCAAATGCAATCAAGATTAGAGTGTCCCAGCAATGCTCCCAGACCACGAAACTCACCCACAAACAGACGGAACCCCCCCTAAGAGCACCTCAAAGGCAAGCAAGTCATCAAAAACACACAAAAAATTCCGCCTGGGATTTGGTCCAAAACACTTTTATCCGGTATTAGAGCTTCCCAGCAATGGCCCCAGAGCCGTCAACCCAGGAGAAAACGAGTAGAAGACCCCCAAACAGCCAAAGAGCAAAAGTACAAAAATGGGGACAGTCAATTTTTCACAAATTTCCCAAATCACTCCGCGCGCGCTCTGCAGCTAGGCCCTAAGTCCCCTCTGCCACCATGGATTTGCTTCAAACCTCTTGCAAAGTAAAGTATATATAGCCAGCAGTGCTCCCAGACCACGAAACTCACCCACAAACACCAGGAAGCCCCCCAAACAGGCCCCCGAAAACGCTACATAGAGCAAAATGTCAGAAATAGCCAAAAAAAAAATCGGCCTGGATTTAGTCCCAACCACTTCTACCCGGTATTAGACCTCCCCAGGAATGCCCCAAGACCCGGCAACCCACCCGCCAAGAAGCATAACACCCCCAAACAGGCCAAAAGCAAAATCTCATACTTGCAATATTTCTGGGCCTTCGGTCCAAACGCGCTGCGTAGCTAGGCCATAAGTCGGGGTTGGCACGACGGATTTCCTGAAAAGCAAATGCAATCAAGATTAGAGTGTCCCAGCAATGCTCCCAGACCACGAAACTCACCCACAAACAGACGGAACCCCCCCTAAGAGCACCTCAAAGGCAAGCAAGTCATCAAAAACACAAAAAAAATTCAGCCTGGGATTTGGTCCAAAACACTTTTATCCGGTATTAGAGCTTCCCAGCAATGGCCCCAGAGCCGTCAACCCAGGAGAAAACGAGTAGAAGACCCCCAAACAGCCAAAGAGCAAAAGTACAAAAATGGGGACTTAGTCAATTTTTCACAAATTTCCCAAATCACTCCGCGCGCGCTCTGCAGCTAGGCCCTAAGTCCCCTCTGCCACCATGGATTTGCTTCAAACCTCTTGCAAAGTAAAGTATATATAGCCAGCAGTGCTCCCAGACCACGAAACTCACCCACAAACACCAGGAAGCCCCCCAAACAGGCCCCCGAAAATGCTACATAGAGCAAAATGTCAGAAATAGCCAAAAAAAAAATCGGCCTGGATTTAGTCCCAACCACTTCTACCCGGTATTAGACCTTCCCAGGAATGCCCCAAGACCCGGCAACCCACCCGCCAAGAAGCATAACACCCCCAAACAGGCCAAAAGCAAAATCTCATACTTGCAATATTTCTGGGCCTTCGGTCCAAACGCGCTGCGTAGCTAGGCCATAAGTCGGGGTTGCCACGACGGATTTCCTGAAAAGCAAATGCAATCAAGATTAGAGTGTCCCAGCAGTGCTCCCAGACCACGAAACTCACCCACAAACACCAGGAAGCCCCCCAAACAGGCCCCCGAAAACGCTACATAGAGCAAAATGTCAGAAATAGCCCAAAAAAAAATCGGCCTGGATTTTGTCCCAACCACTTCTACCCGGTATTAGACCTTCCCAGGAATGCCCCAAGACCCGGCAACCCACCCGCCAAGAAGCATAACACCCCCAAACAGGCCAAAAGCAAAATCTCATACTTGCAATATTTCTGGGCCTTCGGTCCAAACGCGCTGCGTAGCTAGGCCATAAGTCGGGGTTGGCACGACGGATTTCCTGAAAAGCAAATGCAATCAAGATTAGAGTGTCCCAGCAATGCTCCCAGACCACGAAACTCACCCACAAACAGACGGAACCCCCCCTAAGAGCACCTCAAAGGCAAGCAAGTCATCAAAAACACAAAAAAAATTCCGCCTGGGATTTGGTCCAAAACACTTTTATCCGGTATTAGAGCTTCCCAGCAATGGCCCCAGAGCCGTCAACCCAGGAGAAAACGAGTAGAAGACCCCCAAACAGCCAAAGAGCAAAAGTACAAAAATGGGGACTTAGTCAATTTTTCACAAATTTCCCAAATCACTCCGCGCGCGCTCTGCAGCTAGGCCCTAAGTCCCCTCTGCCACCATGGATTTGCTTCAAACCTCTTGCAAAGTAAAGTATATATAGCCAGCAGTGCTCCCAGACCACGAAACTCACCCACAAACACCAGGAAGCCCCCCAAACAGGCCCCCGAAAACGCTACATAGAGCAAAATGTCAGATATAGCCAAAAAAAAAATCGGCCTGGATTTTGTCCCAACCACTTCTACCCGGTATTAGACCTTCCCAGGAATGCCCCAAGACCCGGCAACCCACCCGCCAAGAAGCATAACACCCCCAAACAGGCCAAAAGCAAAATCTCATACTTGCAATATTTCTGGGCCTTCGGTCCAAACGCGCTGCGTAGCTAGGCCATAAGTCGGGGTTGGCACGACGGATTTCCTGAAAAGCAAATGCAATCAAGATTAGAGTGTCCCAGCAATTCTCCCAGACCACGAAACTCACCCACAAACAGACGGAACCCCCCCTAAGAGCACCTCAAAGGCAAGCAAGTCATCAAAAACACAAAAAAAATTCCGCCTCGGATTTGGTCCAAACCACTTTTAGTGCTTCCCAGCAATGGCCCCAGACCCGTCAACTCACCTGCAAAGAGGTAGAACAACACCCCCACAAGTGCTGAGTCTTTCTTCATTGGGCGTAAACCAGCCCTCTGCTTTGATGGAAATAGGAGTCTGGAGGAGGAGGATAGAGGAGCATGTTCTTCTGAACTTGTGAACCTGAGGAATGCAGACTGCGGCACCTTCAAATCAATTAGCAAACAAGTGAAGACAGTTCTGCTGATGGGCTTGTTTTTGTGATTATCTGATTAAAGTTTGAATTATATTAACTGTGCACAACAAAGAAAGACAGACACAAAGGAATAAAAGTGAATAAGGATGAAAAAGAAAGTTATTGATTCGTTGTCTCATTTTCAGGGCTCGGTATCACGGTCCAGGAATAAGAATAAGGCTTCGTCATCATAGTCTGCGAATTCAGGCAGGGTGAGCTCAGTGTCACCTGACAGAGTAGAAATTCCCTCATCTATGTTGCTGCCCACCTCCTCTTCATCCGGCACGCTCTCTCGTACTCTGAAATCTGGTGGTATGAGGTGCTGATTCATCTTGATCATTGTTAACCTCTCCACATTTTTGGGCGAGAGGCGGCTTCGTTTGGGAGTTACAATCTCACCAGCCGCACTGAAAACCCGTTCAGAAGACACGCTTGCGAGTGGGCAAGACAAGTAGTTTAAAGCCAGGTTGGTGAGCTGTGGCCACAATTCTTTTTTCCCATGCCAATACGCCAATGGGTCAGAATTAACATAGACCTCTGTTGAGTCATTCAGATAGTCCTTCACCATCGACTCAAGGTCCTCATCCAAGGTTCCTCCACTTTGCTTAGCTCTTGCTGTGCCTCTGACATTTTGAGAACCAAACCCACGCAGAGCTAGCCAATCCTCTTCAGCCTCCAATGTTTCTGTTGTCTTTCGTGCAGATGATCCGGTTGCCGGTGTCTTTAACGGCTGAGAGGTCACTTGTGCCACAGCCACAGGTGCAGAAGTGGATTGTTTTGACTGGGGATGGCCTGCTGATGTACTGCCATTTCCTTCAATTTCCAGCCGTTCTGTTTCAAACTTCTTGGCTGACAAGGCTAGCCAACGTTTGTACTTTGGAACATGTTCATCATCAAAAGGAAAGAATGCTTGGCCTGCCAGCGCCTTTTTGTAGCGTGGATCCAGAATAGTAGCACAAATGTAATGCTGTTCTGAGTGGATCTTTTTAAGACGTTCATCACCTTGTAGGAGCTCTAATAATTGCTCAGCCAGAAGCAAAGAGTCTTGGTTTTTATCTTTTCCAAACACAGAACACACCTCCTTCAGTTGGTCCTCCAGCATGTACAACAATGGGATAGCTTTTCCCAAATTAGAGTCCTCCTTGCTGACTGCACGCGTGAAGAACTCAAAAGGACGAAGCATGCGTGTCAGGCTTTCAACTATGTTCCATTGCGGCCCACCCATCCTCAGCTCCTCTGCACCCTCTTTAAGGAAATATTGATCGAGTTCCGTATACTGCTCATACAGACGCTCAAGCATGTAGAAGGTTGAGTTCCAACGTGTTACCACCTCCTGGATGAGTGCTTTCACTGGCATTTGATGTTGATATAGCAGGCTCCTCAGCTGCTTCCGGGCCTTAAAAGAATGGCTGAAATGCTTGCACATTTTTCGGCAGGTGTCCAATACACTGTACGCTGCACTGCCTTTATTACCCAAGAATTTTTGGACAACCAGGTTTATACAGTGCGCCAAACACGACACTCTGAAATAGTAACCGTCCCTCATGGCCTTAACTATATTGGCGCCATTGTCCCTGGAAACATAACCAACCTTGCGTTTTAGTGGGGACAGCCAGTTAAGGACCTTTGTGTTAAAGACATCCAAAATGCTTTCTGCTGTGTGACGTTTCTCCAAACCAAACATGGCTAGTGTTGCATGTTTCCGAGCACCTTTAAAAACAATGTTCGTGTCAACACCTGCGTTTAGCTTTGCTTTAGCCCCTGAAAAAGAGACCCAGTGTGCAGTGATGCACATGTAATCAGCGCCTGCGCCACTGGTCCACATGTCTGTTGTCAGATGTATAGTGTGAACAGCACTCTTCTGCAAAGCTGCCCCAATCACCTTCAGAACATCTTCATGTAGTGCTGGAACCGCAACTCGGGCAAAATAGAACCGGCTAGGAACCTTCCATTTAGGGCAGAGCGCTGTCACTAATTCTAGAAAACCAACCCCTTCTACAAAAGAAAAAGGGAGAAGGTCCAGAGCTAGCATTTTAGCCAGCTTAGTGTTATACAGACGGGTCATTGGGTGGTTGCGTTCATATTGCGCTTCTGTAAACAACATCTTTTTAATGTTGCCCTGGACCAAGGATTTACGGGATGATGATGATCTCTTCGACCCAGTTACGCTCGCTGATGAACTTTTCCGCATTGATGTCTCACTCTCTCCCACACTCTTAGTGTGGCTCCCATGGGGTGTGCTGCTGACATGGGAACTGGGTGTAAGTGAGGTGTTTGAATCGTCTTCTACCTCCTCGTCATCAGCAGATGAAAAATCAACGTTTTCATTACGTGCAATTCCGGCTTTCTTGACCGCCTCTAGGTGCGGAAACCATTGGACAGGGTGCGCTCTCTCAAGATGACCTCTCTGGCCTCCGGTACCATAGTTAGAACCAAGCTTACCACGACTAAATCGAAGCTTACAAAGGCTACAAATGGCTACGTTTTCCTTTTTTGGGCAAACACTAAAGAAGTCCCAAACTGGAGACTTGAAATGTCTTCGGGGGCCGGAGGAGGCGGCGATACTGGTGGTGGTGGTCCTGCTGCTAATGCCAGATGAAGTGGAGGATGTGGATTGCCGAACTTCAGTACGTTTTGCACTTTCACCACCACGAATTGAGGTCGAGGACGAGGTGGGTACCTTCTTGCGAGGAAGAAATATGGAAGCGGTAGGTTTTGGTGTACTACTTAACTCCAAATCTAATGATTCCATTTCCATTGCCTCCTCGCCGACATCATCATCACGCTCAGCAGCTTCTCGGGATAGCGTCAAAATGTCTCTTTGCTGCATGCCCGGTGGGGCTGCAGTGACCTTTGTGATGACTGGCTCGTCGTCATCGTGAGAGGCTTCATCACCAGCAGTATCTGTCACTTCTTGTTGAGCCTCATCACACTCCATAGGTTTGAGTTTTTGGACGACCTTCCTTTTACGCTTAGGTACCGGTGTCAGATCATGGTGTGCCTCACTGTCAGACCGCAGTTGTGGTTCCCAAGACAGATCACTTGCATCAGAACGAGGTGGGCTTGAAGAAGATGTAGACACCCCCCTTGATCTTTTCCTTGCTAGGGATGTGGAAGACAATGAATGATCATCAGGAGGAGTGGCTTCCAATGATACCTCGGCTTCATTGTCGATTTCCTGATGTGCCCCTACTTCGGGAGGAACAACTATTGTGGGCACTTGTGAACCTCCATGCACCTTTGCTTGCGCATCTCCTTTTGCTGCCTCTCCTTCCACATGTACTTGGGCGTGTACTTGCACATGGTGTTGTTGTTGCGGCTGTGGTTGTTCAACACTTGTCAGATGAGTTACAACAACCTGTGTTGATTCAGGGACATTGCTGCTACTTTCTTGCGATGAGCCAACATCACTGGTCGATGGTGATTGGAGAAGTACACTGACTGCCTCTGAAGCACTCAAGGGCTTTGACTTAAGTTGGCGTGGTGGTGGAGGCACTGAACCCAATGGAGCAGGGGTGCTGCTCCCAGCTTGGTCCCCAGCAGATCCTGCTGCTGCAGGCGTACTTTTTTTTTTGCTCCCAAAAAACGTGGCGGGTGGCACACCAGCCTCCTTGGTAACTTGCTTCTTCTGCTCCTTACTAGCAACTTTCTTGCTAGAGGAGCTAGGGAGAACTTTCTTTGGGGGCGGGGCCATCTTCTTCAGAGCAGGTCAGACAGCAGGCCGCAGTTGCACGAATTGTAGAGTTGTCTGAGGCCAGACGTGACGTCGCGTGACGTTATGCTGCACACACACACCGCTGCAGGACTTCTTCCTGGCACTGGTGGTTCTCTTGAGTCTTGTGCACCTAAAAAAAATGGAAGACAGAGGAACATCAGTTCAGTTATAGAGCACAAAAAAATCGAAAAACACTGCAAAATCAGCACAATCCCAATCCATCCATGCCCTCCATAATGTTTAAATTCAAGACAACCCACAGAAAGACTAGGCCCATGCAAGACTCACTACCCCTGGGCATAAATAAAGGTTGAAAAGTAGGCAAAATGGTTGGAGGCCTAACAACAAAGCCTGCATTCAAAATGGCCACTTGCCTGCCAGCACATGGCCAGTGCCTGTAGCTGCACTCAAAATGGCCACCAGCCACATGGCATGTCCCTCCCCATGAACACCCCCAAAAATCGAAAAACACTGCAAAATCAGCACAATCCCATTCCATCCATGCCCTCCATGATGTTTAAATTCAAGACACCCCACAGAAAGACTAGGCCCATGCACCACTCACTACCCCTGGTCAAGGCCCCAACAACAGGTCAAAAATCGAAAAACACAGAAAAATCAGCACAATCCCATTCCATCCATGCCCTCCATGATGTTTAAGTTCAAGACAGCCCACAGAAAGACTAGGCCCATGCTAGACTCAAATACCCCTGGTGAAAAGGCCACAAGTACAGGCCCAAAACACGAAAATCACTGAAAAATCTGCACAATCCCATTCCATCCATGGCCTCCATGATGTTTAAATTCAAGACAACCCACAGAAAGACTAGGCCCATGCAAGACTCACTACCCCTGGGCATAAATAAAGGTTGAAAAGTAGGCAAAATGGTTGGAGGCCTAACAACAAAGCCTGCATTCAAAATGGCCACTTGCCTGCCAGTGCCAGCACATGGCCAGTGCCTGTAGCTGCACTCAAAATGGCCACCAGCCACATGGCATGTCCCTCCCCATGAACACCCCCAAAAATCGAAAAACACTGCAAAATCAGCACAATCCCATTCCATCCATGGCCTCCATGATGTTTAAATTCAAGACAACCCACAGAAAGACTAGGCCCATGCAAGACTCACTACCCCTGGGCATAAATAAAGGTTGAAAAGTAGGCAAAATGGTTGGAGGCCTAACAACAAAGCCTGCATTCAAAATGGCCACTTGCCTGCCAGCACATGGCCAGTGCCTGTAGCTGCACTCCAAATGGCCACCAGCCACATGGCATGTCCCTCCCCATGAACACCCCCAAAAATCGAAAAACACTGCAAAATCAGCACAATCCCATTCCATCCATGCCCTCCATGATGTTTAAATTCAAGACACCCCACAGAAAGACTAGGCCCATGCACCACTCACTACCCCTGGTCAAGGCCCCAACAACAGGTCAAAAATCGAAAAACACAGAAAAATCAGCACAATCCCATTCCATCCATGCCCTCCATGATGTTTAAGTTCAAGACAGCCCACAGAAAGACTAGGCCCATGCTAGACTCAAATACCCCTGGTGAAAAGGCCACAAGTACAGGCCCAAAAAACGAAAATCACTGAAAAATCTGCACAATCCCATTCCATCCATGGCCTCCATGATGTTTAAATTCAAGACAACCCACAGAAAGACTAGGCCCATGCAAGACTCACTACCCCTGGGCATAAATAAAGGTTGAAAAGTAGGCAAAATGGTTGGAGGCCTAACAACAAAGCCTGCATTCAAAATGGCCACTTGCCTGCCAGCACATGGCCAGTGCCTGTAGCTGCACTCAAAATGGCCACCAGCCACATGGCATGTCCCTCCCCATGAACACCCCCAAAAATCGAAAAACACTGCAAAATCAGCACAATCCCATTCCATCCATGGCCTCCATGATGTTTAAATTCAAGACAACCCACAGAAAGACTAGGCCCATGCAAGACTCACTACCCCTGGGCATAAATAAAGGTTGAAAAGTAGGCAAAATGGTTGGAGGCCTAACAACAAAGCCTGCATTCAAAATGGCCACTTGCCTGCCAGCACATGGCCAGTGCCTGTAGCTGCACTCAAAATGGCCACCAGCCACATGGCATGTCCCTCCCCATGAACACCCCCAAAAATCGAAAAACACTGCAAAATCAGCACAATCCCATTCCATCCATGCCCTCCATGATGCTAAAGTTCAAGACAGCCCACAGAAAGACTAGGCCCATGCACCACTCACTACCCCTGGTCAAGGCCCCAACAACAGGTCAAAAATCGAAAAACACAGAAAAATCAGCACAATCCCATTCCATCCATGCCCTCCATGATGTTTAAATTCAAGACACCCCACAGAAAGACTAGGCCCATGCAACACTAACTACCCTGGTGAAAAGGCCACAAGTACAGCCCAAAAAAACGAAAATCAATGAAAAATAATCACAATCCCAAGCCATCCAGCCCCTCCATGATGTTTAAATTCAAGACACCCCACAGAAAGACTCAGTCCACCCACCACTGAGTACCCCTGGGCAAAAGGCCCCAAAACAGCCCAAAAATCGAAAATTCCAAAATTTTAATTGCAGCATCTGTAATGCCCCAAACAAACTTACTTGTAAAATTTCTAATCCAACAGTGATCCAAAGAAAGTCAAAAAGGCCTCAAATCCAAATATCCAGCAGCATCCACAAAAAGTAATCCTTCCAGCTCCAGACCCAAATGAAAAGTGACCAGGAGATGGACAAAGCACTGGGAGGAGCCTGCTGAACAGGAACAGGAAGTTGAAGACTGTGGGGCACTTCCTTCCTCCCACCCCCCTGCCCCCCTCCCCAAAATGGACTCCTCGCTAAAAAAGTGCAGGCAAATGTCAAACTAAGGAGTTATTCAGATAAAAATCATCATTTCTAGAAGGTTTATGCTGCTTGCTGGTGGATTTCTTGTGCAGAATTGCAAATTTATATTTTCGCTCGCCGCATCTCAAATCTCGCAATTGCGAAGTACCGCGAGACGTGATATCGCCGTACTCGCGTTGACAAACTATCGCTGGCAAGCCGCGATGACGTAATCGCGCTCGCCAATTCCCGCGGGATCACACAGCAAGATCCAAAATGGCGCAGCACTCGCAAACTATCGAAAAAAACAACTCGGCAAACGATGATAAACGCCGCGCGCCGCAAAAATTGTATCACCAACGCCGCGCGCCGCCAAAAAAATCCGCTGCGTGCGAATTTGCGGATTTTGCGGGAAATTCGCAAATCTCGCGGATTGCGGATTTCCCGAAAATCCGCAAAATCCGCGAGCGTAACGGATTTTCCGCCTATGCTTAGTACATTCCAATCGGCAGTAAACAGATCGAAGAAGGAACAGAGACAGGTGCAGAGGAAGGCAGAAACAGTGGGGAGATCGGAAAGGGTGTAAAAGGGGTGGTATCGGGAAACACGAGCTACAGGCATCAAAGGGACGTGCCTAATGAGATGCACGGCTGAGACAATAGTCCGGCACGGCAAGATGAGCCTCGAGCGGGGCCATCTGCCTTACAGTATCATCCCCCTCGTCATAAAGACACTTTCAAAGGAAATGTGTCTTCCGCAAGAGTCTTGGGAATCCCAGGGTCGCGAAGCGGACAACGTCCGTTCGCTGGCTACTTGAGGGCAAGAGACAAAATGGATGCCATATCTAAGATGGAACCCGTGGGTACAGATGTATAAACCCACAAAACAGACGAACGGTTTAGGTTAGCACAGCGAAACTGCGCACACCCACCAAACTCGTCATTTGCGGTTCATAGATACCAGACTCGACCATATTCGTGCGAGTCAAAAACACCACTTACGATCGTCACGGAACCTCATAACCCATCTTTGAAGGGTACCTTGCTTAAAAGATGGAGGTTTTTGATTACTTCGGCGTCATTGTAACAGAGCATCTGGAATGGGGACCGCAGATGGCCACAGAAAGCCTTAAGCTAGCTCAAACAGTGGGAGGGCTTATGAAACTATATAGAACTTCCATATTTAAACCAGCAGGGCCAATAGTTGAAATATATAAAACTCAAGTGAGGGGTGCTACATTGTACAGGGCAGAATTGTGGGGGCACTGCTCTACTACCATTCTGAACAAGGTAGAGAACAACTTTATGAGGCAGTTGCTAGGTTTCCCCTCAGTACCCCACTCACCCTCTATGCCTGGACTTAGGTATTAGGCCCATTAGCGAAGAGATCGCCCTGAGACCTGTAACCTTTTGGTGGCAGTTATGGGTGACCCCGGAATTGGCCACCTATCAATCTGAGCTTAAAGAGCTCCTGAGTATTCCGGACACTATAAAAATACCCTGGCTTAAACACATAAGGGACCTTTGCAACAAACTGGGTAAAGTAGATCTATGGAGATCACCTGAGGAATCATGCCCCTTAATTTCAGGGTTGGAACTGATGAGATCCTATAGAACATATAAACGTTCAGTCATCCAGGAAATCTCGTCTTGCAACCATTTGACAGCTGAGTTTATACAAATTAAAGACTAGTATAGTGTGGAATCTTTCCTGGATGACATTCAACCAATTTTGGCTAGGAAATGGTATGTGCAGTTTAGATTAGGGACTCTATTGCTCCATGCCTTTACAAACAAATGGTCCAATACCCACCCTGGTGTATGTCGTGCCTGAAACTGCAGGGAAGAGACAGAGCTACATGTTCTCTTCTCTTGCCCCACCCATACATTTTTCGGCAGCGCTGGCTTATCTAACTATACAGGAACTTAGGCTTTGTACATTGTGCTGTGGCATACAGAGTCCTAAAGTATGACACTCGTGCCCTCATTGTCTTCGTAGCATCTTGTTTTTTAAACTCTATGTGGTACGCTCGGCAGACTTTTTAAAATTAATAATCACGGGTCGCACATATTTCCATTCGTGGGGCCCAATTCACAGAACTAACTTAAGACAAAATCCTAAACTTACTACCATTTTCGCATTCACAGAAGGCACTTACTCATTTTGGTATTAACAGAAGACACTTACTCATTTCGGTATTCACAGAAGTTAGGAGTCCTAACTTTAGGACTCCTAAATGCCTTCTGTGAATACCGAAAGTCTTAAAGTTAGTATTTTTCTCAGTTTAGTAGTAGTAAATTTAGGACTCCTAACTTTAGGACTCCTAAATGCCTTCTGTGAATACCGAAAGTCTTAAAATTAGTATTTTTCTCAATTTAGTAGTAGTAAGGTTAGGACTCCTAACGTTAGAACTACTAAATGCCTTCTGTGAATACCGAAAGTCGTAAAATTAGGATTTTTCCTAGTTTAGTAGTAGTAAAGTTGAGAAAAATCCTCAACAGTGGATAGTGAACAGGCAGCACTTGATGGCCGGTGTTGACTTGACACAAAGAGCACCAGTAAGTGGTAGGCCCGGCAGTTAAAATAGGTGATATGGCAACTTCGTGGCTTGAGGAGTCTCTGCCACTATGATGAGCCCGGGTTTGAGATCGTGTTTCGTGTACTTCCATTTACTTTTACTGCGATCATGCAGGCCCTGTCTACCGGCATTTCGTGTCAGGTAAGCTCATATTTTTTATTTCCTCACTCTATCTTTTCTGCTTGAGAGGGAAGTTGAGCTGTTGTTTATCCATACTGTATCATGCTGTTGTGTGTGATGGAAGCTTGCGCTTCTCTTTTCAGTTATGGATCAGTTTCCTGTAAGAGGGAAGCTTGATCTGCTGCAGTTCGTGGTGTATCAGGCGGTTCTGTGTGAAGCCCCTCCTTCTTTCTGTGTACAATCCAGTGCTGGAATGGCATGGCAACTGTCCGGATTCCGGTTCCAGCAGGTATTATTGATCAGGCACCTGGTTCCGGGCCGCTCCCAGCAGCTTCCCCTGACTGTGTCCAGGGGCAGTGACAGAGCCTGACCTTGACAAAGGCAGCAGCTCTCTCACACTCATTGAATGGACCACTGGCGAGCAGCTGCCTGCAGGGGTCTGATGGAGCTCTTTTCCTCCTTCTCCAGAGTGGCGACTCCAATGCTAAATATGATGCCACCAGCCAGATAGCCTGGTGAATCATGAACTAGGGCAGATTACGATGGGATAGGGCTAGTAAAATGTTGCTTCACTTAAGCCAAGGCTCTGCATGTTACCCCTGCATATGTGTAGCGGTCTGAACAATAATCCCTGCATGCATTGGAACTTCCATCACCCATTTCATATTTAGCTGCAGCAGGTGTTTTAACCCCCTGAACATTATCTACAGGACACAGAGGAACACAGACATTTACTTATACACACTAAGAGACAGACAGACATATACAGGTACATGGTGGCTTTACACACATAGGCGGGCACAAACCGACAGATATATACAGACACAGAAAGATACAAACACACATCAAAACAGACACATGGTTGCACGTACTGTACATATGGATAAACACACATTAAGATTAAACTCATAATAGACACTCTCACCTAAAGACAAGGGCACCTACAAACGCATGCATACAGACGCAGGCATACAACAATATACACTCAAACACATAAATAAAGATACAAAACACAATTGAACACCCACAGGTATACAAAAAGGCAACTGTTGTAAAAATGCTACAATACAGTTGAACACACACACACAGACACCTACACATTGATTCATACATAGAGGTCCATGCACAGCCTCATACAGACACATACACTCACACTCAAACAAATAAGTCTGGGCATTGCTAAAATCTATATTTTGGAAGTACCATTTTATCTTAAACATCTTTGTACATTTTGTATCAGTCTATATTATACACTGTGTGCTCTGAATATATATAAGTCACTATTCTTTACTGCACCAAACAAGATTGAATTCAGTTTCCTAAGGCAAACATGTATTCCTGATTTAAACTGCATGACCCAGTGTGTAGTAATTGTATAGCTCTTGAACCCCAGATGGCACAACACTCATGGTAATATGCTGCATGGCTAAACACTTATACACAGGGTAATATACTGCATGGCTTACCATTACGCCAATGGTTTTTTCCTAAATGCACCCTCGGTGGGCACACAGATTTTGTCTTGTGCCTATACCTGTAATATGGCAATAGTGCAGGGGCAAATGGTTTCCTTATGTCAATGGATCCAGGCCCCAACAAATGTAGGAATGCTTCATTTTAATAATAGTGATTCACATTTGTGGAACAGTACAACCGGTATTACAGATGGGGTCACACACGTGTCTGCAGCCACTTCTGCATTATCAAACTGTCCCAAAGATTCAAACAATAGGCGCACACACCTATTGCGATTCCAGGGCATTTTGACCCATCTATTAGTCAGTAAAACTTCACAGTTTCTTATTTGTGCTGCCAACCCACCGCTGAATCTGTGTGTTACTGGCACTCCACAAAGCCAGTGTGCGACATATCCTCAAAGAGTCAATGTGCTAACAGACCATCCTTGATCCAGTTTTGCTCACCATTGAGCATGCGTGCAACCTGCCCACCATTGACCTTGTGTGCTACATGTCCCCCCTTCAGCCTGTTTACTCATAGGCCTGTGAGCTACCAGCCCACCACTCGGGGTCATCGCTACCATTGGTGCAGCCAGTGCAATGCACCAGGGCTCAGAAGTGGAAGAGAGCCCAACTACAAAAGCCTCTTGAGCCCTGAGAGGGCACCTATTAGCACAGCCACTGATAATAGGAATTCGGGGAGTGCTGCAGCACCCCCACAATAAACATGCAGAAGTTCTGCAGATGAATGAGCATTGAAGAGTACTTTACTTTTTGTTTTTATTTATGTATTTATTTATTTATTTTTGGTATTTACAGAGCGCACTGCAGCCCTGCGGGCATCCTGGCGCTGAGAAGATAGCAAGGAACCAAGAAAAAAATGTTAAGAATATGAGGGGCGATCTACAGAAGAGAGCACTATTGCTAAGAGGCAGGATTTTCAAACTTTTGGAACGAGCCAGGTCTTAACTCTTTTTCGGAACAAAGTCAGATTCTGAATACTTATGATTTCCCGGGGAAAATGATTCCAGTGGTGAGCTGCTGCCACACTAATAGCTCTCCCTCCCAGGGTAACCTTCTTTGTCCTGGGGATTCTGACCAGACTGGCAGAAGAGCAGTGGAGAGTACGTGTAGGTTCATACCATTGGAACCTATCCTGAATCAGCTTAGGGCCTTGCCCATGAAGTGCCCTGAACACTACGCATAGAGATTTGAACAGGATCCTCTGGGCTACCGGCAACCAGTGAAGCTCCGCCAGTGCTTGAGTTGTCGAGGACCGGCGTGCTCGTCCCAGAGCTAATTAACTGCTGCTGCCTGGATACTCTGGAGCCTGGCAATCAGGTATCCCGGGGATTCCAGAAGCAGGGCGTTACAGTAATCCAGGCGGCTCAGTATAATACTTCTAACTACCGTAGTGCGTGCCTGTGCTGGCAACATTGGCAGCACTTTCCGGAGGCCTCGGATAAGGGTATAACAGCCTCCCACCAGTTTATTGACATGAGATTCCAAATTTGGTTTCTCATTAAAGCTGACTCCCAGGTTGCATATGGTGTTCACTGGTGTCGGTATGCCCTCTGAGATTATCAGCCAGAAGTCAGCTGTTAAGGCTCGAGGAACCCCCCCAAGTTGCATTGTAAAATCTCTGTTTTTTCGCTCTTAAACTGGAGCGAGTTCTCCTTCAGCCATTTCACCATTTCTCGCATACATGCGTGAAAACTGTCCAGTGAGTCCACATGATCACTGTCAAGGGATACCATAAACTGCATATAATCTGCATAGTTAATCACGCTGATGTTATGTTCCTTGAGGATTTCCAGCAATGGTCGCATATATGTGTTAAACAGGATGGGGCTAATGGAGGATCCCTGCGGTACCCCATGCATATTCTTTACAAATTCTGACTGGTATGGAGGGAGCACCACTGCTTGACATCTATCCGATAGATAGGAGCGCATCCAACACAATGCTATGCCCGTTACCCCCAGGGCTTTCAGCCTTGAAAGAAGGATGCCATGGTTGACCATATCAAACGCGCAGACAGGTCCAACAGTATTGCCACTGCCGATTGACCCCTGTCCGCCCACATTCGAAGATTATCTAGAACGGCCACCAAGGCTGTCTCTGTTCCATGACCTGGTCTGAAACCAAACTGTTCCTCCTCCAGTCTGCTGTTTATCTCCAAAAAGCGAGACAATGGCCCTACTTACCCAACATTCCATGATCTTAATTGGGTAAGGTAAGAGGGATATTGACCTGTAGTTCTTATAACAGCCTGGATCTAGTGAGGGCTTCTTCAGGAGTGGCGTGATAACAGCCTGCTTCCAAATGGATGGTTCACACCAGAGTTGAGAGACTGAGAGCACAGCTGGTATAGAATAGGGAAGAGTTCAGACCCAAATTCTTTCATCAGCTTTGGGGGCATGGGATCCAGTGGTGACCCTGACGTAATTCCTAGGGCCATGCGGACAAATTCCTCCTCTGTAGGTAAGGGAAGATTGGCCATAGTAGCCTCAATGACAGCCGGCCCAAGAGCACCGTCCCGATTGTCACAGTCACATCTCCCCCCCCTTTTCCTGATCCAACAAGGCAGATGAGGGTATATCTCTCAGGTTTTCCACGATTGCATTTATATTTTCTTGGAAAAAGAGAGCCAACCCATCACACAGCTCCTGGGTGGTTTTGATTTTGCTATTAGTACAGTCAGGGTGGGTCATATCTCTCACTTTCCTGAAAATATCCCTGGATTTATTAGCACTTTTCAGAATCGTAGATGCGAAATGTTCAGCTTTGGTAGCGATAATCTCTTTTTTGTATTTTACTGTAATAAGCCTCCAACTAGATTTATCCTTCTCCAGATAAGTCCCCCTCCACTATCTTTCTGCCATTTTACAGGACAGCTTGAGGTTCCTTAAGTTTTCCGTATACCATGGGGCTGAGGGTCTTCCTCTTTTCTTGATGACTTTGATTGGGGCAAGTTGGTCCAGCCTCCTAGTTAAATGCACACTAAGAGCAGTATAGTTCTCAGTAACCTGTTTTCCAGAATTAAACAGAGCTTCCGTCTGAAATAGGGGGCTGCCCATTTGTGCCTTTCTCCGTAGCCCCTTCCAGTCCCGACCCTGTTATGTCCTAGCTTGTCTACCCGTGGACCTTATTTTATTCAAGTATTGCACGCTAAAAGTAACCAGATAGTGGTCTGTCCATCCCACCGGCAGCGTTTCCGCCATGGTAATAAGATTTTCCTTGGCAAAAAGCAAATCTAAGGTGTGACCACCTATATGTGTTGGTACGGTCACCCATTGTTTCAAACCTAAGTTAGCACATGACTGGGAGATGTTGTAAGAAGCTGTGTCATAATTCCACTGGGCCAAAGATTAAAGTCCCCCAAGACTAACAGTCTGGTGTGGGTAAGGGACAGATTATTAATTGCCTCAATCAGTTCTTGTTGTTGCTGTGCATTAATTGCCCCCGGTGGCCTATAGCAGATCACACCCGTCAGGGAGTGGCCTGACTCATCCTTCACTGAGAAGCTTAAAAGCTCCGCACAGGTAATTTCATCTATGTCCAGTAGGACAAAATTCAACTCTTCTCTAAAAATGAATCCAGTTCTGCCTCCACGGCCCCTGGCTCTAGGTTTATGCCGAGCCTTATATCCCAATTGGCAAGCTGGCTCACGTTCCACCTCCATCCCTACCGTAGTCCAGGTCTCTGTCAGAAACAGAGCGTCAAGGTTGTGTGTCTCTATTAGTAGCTTTATCTCGGTAGAGTGTTTGGTGAGTTATCTAACATTGAGCAGTCCACAATTTAGGCCACCCTTCCTCGGTGAATCGAGCTCCAGCCCTGTCATTTTCTCTGACAGCAGTGTGATTTGCCCATCATCCCTAAGCGAAGACTCGCTATGGAGGGGATTAATATGTGGGAGGGGTACCAGGCAGCTTATACAAGAAGCTACATGACCCTTTGAGTAATTGTTAGGTAGGATTCGTGGGCATGTTACCTCCCTACTCAATGGGGCAAGACTCATGAGGGTGTCTCTGGTGTAATGTAGTCTCTCCGGGGAGTGAGGGCCAGGAGGATTGGCCCTAGGCCCGGCTCGGGCGCAGACGGGCTTGCCTCTGGTGCGCAAGCCATCTGCTTTTTATGTTAGAGCCCCTCGGAAGTCAACCTGACAAGAGGGAGGGGCTATTTCCCTCCACTCAATCGGCCCGCAAAGACCGCGGTGGACCGGGGACCAACTAAGCCCTGCACTAGGTAAGGAGGTGTGTCTGAGCAGTGAATGGTGCAAAAAAGAAACAAAACAGTGCAAGTATTTTTAAAAAGAGAGCGACCTCGGCGAATTCAATGTCATTAAAACAGCTTCTTACTCGTAATGCACGTTGCTATCTCCGCGCGACCAGCCGACCCTTACCCTTTTTATGTTGGAGACCCCCGGAAGTGACACTGACAAGGGGGAAGAGCTATGTCCCTCCACTCAATCGGCCCGCAAAGACAGTGGTGGACTGGGGACCAACTAAGCCCTGCACTAGGTAAGGAGGTGTGTCTTAGCAGCGAGTGGTGCAAAAAAGAAACAAAACAGTGCAAGTATTTTTTAAAAGAGAGCGACCTCGTCGAATTCAATGTCATTAAAAACAGCTTCTTACTCGTAATGCGCGTTGCTATCTCCGTGCGACCAGCCAACTCTTCCGCCTTTTATGTTTGAGCCCCCCGGAAGTGACACTGACAAGGGGGAGGAGCTATGTCCCTCCACTCAATCGGCCCGCAAAGACCGCGGTGGACCGGGGACCAACTAAGCCCTGCACTAGGTAAGGAGGTGTGTCTGAGCAGCGACACATTTGCTGTGTGTTTATGGTCAGAGGTCAAATGTCAATCTAGTCTTCTGACAAATGTTTTTTTTAATTCTTTTTACATGGAGACTTGCATTTACTTTTCTTTCTGTTACTGCAAAGTGTGAGGATTTTGTAAAGTGAACTTTGTAACAATGTTGCTTATGTTAAAGGAAAGGAGTGGAATGTTTCTTTTTTTAATGCACAACAAAATATAAATACCTATAAATTAACGGTACAAATATTTCAAAATAAATAAACAGGAAAGTTCAAATGAGACACTTTTTTTCTAATCTAAAATGCCAAGGAAAAAAAGATTTTAATAGGAACAAAACAAATCAAGACACGGTAATGCACAAAATTCCAAATATTCATTGAAACACACTTTCTACACACTATTATTTGTGCGCTATATCGTTTTATTAGTAAAATTGTACATCAGTACAAATTTAACGGTCAATGGAAAATATATTGCCTATAAATGATAGTGTGCTACTATACCAAGCTTTAGAAATATATTTTTGTGACAATGCAGTCTTAAATACATCACCAGCGACATACCACTCTTCTGCTGAATGGGCGTAGCTCATCCGTGACACTTGTTCTTTGTGTGATGCTTGGAGTTTTCAGAATCCCCATGAGTTCAGCAATTAAACATTTTGGCAACACATCTAACCTGACAATTGTCCCAGCACCACTGCCTACTCGGGCCAGAGGAGCTCTGACACCACTGGGAGATTTTTGTTAGATCCCTCAGATTCTCTCAGCTACAGAAGTCAGACTCCAGACAGCAGAATTCACTGAAGCACCTGCTTAGGTAGTGTGAAGGCTTCATTGCATGTGCACTAAATGGTCAAGTGGTACGCATGCTTACTTTTTGTAAATGTAGACTGTGCCATTTGGCTCTGGCTGCTTGGAGCCAGCAGACGTCCAAGAAGAAGTTATACCCATTCTGCTCCCTCGCTTCTGAAGTTAAGACATTCACAGTAATCTCTGTGTTTAGCCTGAAGGGTGGAGGTTAGTGGATGGTGGTGACTAAACGGACATAGACTTACTTAGAATAGAGTGCTGGAACATGGAAAATAAATTATTTGAGCATTGATTGTTTCATTGTATGCTAAAAGAAATGCACAGGAATCTTTACAACAACTAGCTGAGGTCGCTAGTACACAATTCTTACTTTTTAAATCCAGAAGTAAGAATAATTATCCTTCTGAGACCCATGGAAAATGGACAAGATGTTTCTCCCCAGAACGAGATACTGAGAGAGGGAAAATTTGAGTAAATGTTGTACAGAGTACTGTAGTAGAGGTGGGTAGGCCAAAAACTGAACCGGGAGAGCTGGGCCTGGGTTCTGTTTTGGGTCTGAGAGCCAAGGAGCAAGCTGAGCCATGGGAACACTTGGTAAGGAAATTGTACAACAAATACTATGTAAAAATATAATAAAATATTTTAAAAATTCAAAAAAGTATATTTCTTTAACAAACATTTCACCTTAGTACATCAGATTTTATCACTGCTTCAAGAAGCATTTATTAAGTTTTTAAACTTCAACTTAAAAACATTCAAAGTAGCACATTCATTCTATGTCTTTGAAGCAAGCTTTTAATGGCTGCTCTGCAGTACCACACTTGTTCTAGGTCTTTGAAGGAAGTTTGCACAAGCCCTGCAGTGCTACACTTCCTCCATGTCTTTGAAGAAAGCTTGCACTGGCCTGCAATATCATATTTGAAGCATGTCATTGAATGAAGCTTGCACTCTCTTGCCCTGCAGTAACACACTTGTTTCATATATTTAAAGGAAGCTTGCAGTAGTAGCCCTGCAGTGTCACACTATTCAACATATTTGAACCAAGGTTACTCTGAATGTCCTTTAGTAGCACGTTTTTTCTAGGTCTATGAAGGAAGCCTGCACTGGCTGGCACTGCAGTATCACACTTGATCCGTGTCTTTGCAGGAAACTTGCTTTGGTCCTGCAGTAGCATCCCCGATCCATGTATTTAATTTAAGTTTGTGATGCTGTTGACTGGGTCTCTATATCTTATAAGTGTGAGCCAAGAGCCTAAGTCTCTCCTGCTCCCTGTGCTCTATCTCTGTCTGTGTATTTAAGGTCGGACCAAAAGACTGTTTTAGCTGTCTGAGCAGCCTCATGTTTTTCTCCAAAATAATTGATAATGTTTGTGACATAAGGATTGCCTGCTCATTGTCATACTTGTCAAACTCACAGTGAGTGAATAACTTCCTCAGTCGTGTTGCAAAGTCATCCAGTGATTCATCAGGCTGTTGAAACGTTATATTGAAACTATATCTCTCAAAGTCAATATTTCTTTGGGGATCAAATTTGTCTCTCAAGCACTTGATGAGTTTTTTGTACGTCCCTGTTTCACTCGCTGGCAGAGTTACCAATAGGTCATCCTCCTCGTCTCCTACGAGATTTAGAAATAGTCCTAGTTGTTTTGCCTCGACCACATCGGTGGCTTCCATGTACCTCTCGAACTTGGTGATCCACCGATCCCACCTTCGTCGCCAGTTGTGGTGTTCTCTAGCTGGTACGCGACTCACAGACGACACCGCAGTCAGGTTGGTGAATATCCCTTTATTATATATGTTACAGCAGGCGACCCCTGCATGTCCGCTCTGGTCCTGGTCACTTCTCCGTCTGTCCCCCTGCCCCTTGACTGGATGTTGTGTCCGGTGGCTTGTCCCCTCATCGCGTGACCCGAAGGGTCCTACTGCCCCCACTACTAGGTCACGACATCGTTGCTTAGAGAAAATGAGATTTAGGTAAGCCCACTTCAGTTATTCACCAGACAATGCCATTCGCATATTAGTACAGCCATTCAGAACAGCATACATGCAACTGGACAGTGGATCAGCCCTATTCAGCCATTGACTCTGTTGCCAATGTTTGGTTCTGCCTAGTAGACAACTACTCGCCTTCAGGATGTTGGATAGTCTTAGTAACAGTATTGTGCGGGCTTACTCTGTGTTACTCTGCGTCCAAAAGAATCTGACCTTAGGAGATATTCCCTAAAGTTCATTCTACATCAACAGACCTGCAACTGTAGACAGGGGCTATTTGAGTAATGAGAGCACCAACAGCTCTGCTGCCATTGCCACAACTTTCTCATGCAGAGTGCCAGTCATCATTACTGCAAGCTTCCAAACCATCCACCATCTTGAAATGGTATTCTGCATACTCTATCAAGTCTTACTGTGCTATGATGGCAGACCTGTGTGAAGCTTTATTTAAAAATGTTTTATTGAAGTGCATGCCCTCCACTATTAGTTGGTATGTCTTTTTTCTTTTCATTTTCTTTCTTTTTTTAAATTTACTTTAGCATATTCTTGTACAACGAAAAAAAACACTACCTTGGTGTGTAGAAAGCAAGTTGGACTTTATTTATGCCAAGATTCTTTCTGTTGAAATTCTGCAAAGATTAAATTCACACAGTCTGCAGTGCTGGTCTGTGTGTGGTTGATGGGAAATTAGATAACCTGAGTGATATTCAGGCTTCAGTGTAGCTCACCTGAACAGCGTTGAATTGTGCAAGCGGACTGATGCACCAGATATGTAACCTGTGACTCCCATGCCTTCATCTGCCCCAACTCTGCTCCTTCCTAGTGGGCATTATATGCATGTGTGAGCAGTGTGTTTGCGTGAGGGCAGGATAACCACAATGCTTTGTGAGTGCATTTTGGGGTTATTCCTGTGTGAATGCAGGATTAACATTGCCTTTTGTGAGTGCAGGATTAGTGGGCTAGAGGTTGAAAATTGTGCGAGTGCAGAGTGAAGCACATGCCTGTGAGAGTGCAGAGTGAGGATGTGCCCATGTTTGGACAGCAGTGTGAATTTTGTCTCCTTACAGGTTATGTCTTTGAGTGAATGCACTTTATCAGGGCCCAAACGATTGATTTTGGTAATGCATTTTAGGGGTATGGCTTTGATTTGCAGAAATACAGTGCAGGGAGAGAAAATACAATAAATGTGTGTATGTGAATGGTAGTGAGTTTTATATGTCATATGCAGATTATATCAAAAGAGGAATCAGTGCTTAATTTGTGCCGGTGGTTTCCGGTGCTCCACACCGGCACTTAATTGTCAACACTGATGAAGAGTGTTGGGGACAGCTGACATACTGAGATGTCATACTAGTTAGGGGGCTCAGTTACTTTGCGTGCATTAGGGTTCATGGTAACCTAGCTATGGCAATGCACCCACCGAGCATGTGTGCAACTTTAACTCTTTCCACTGTCCAATACCACTTTATGAAATGTAATAACAGTATCCAACCACTGGCCTACTTTATAATTTTCTCATTTGTATGCACTGTCTCTATACTCAGGTCTCAATTAAGATTTTAAGCTTGCAGTTTCTCTGCTTGCGAAAGGCTTGACAGCCAAAAGCAACATAAAAAACAGCTGCTGCTATTCCTGATGCCTAGATACTCAGATTAGGATTAGTAGGAGAGGTGTTGGCCCAATACACGTGAGGTCCCAGCACTAATGAAGCAATCTTGTGATCAGTTGAGGCTATTGGCTTGGATTTGATAACAAGATTTCATTCATTTAGGAAGGCCCCTAGTCTTCTTTCCGGAAATATCGAATTTCCAAATTGGAACAGTACCAGGATTTTAGCAAATTTGGCAAAGTTGTATTTTCCTCTGGAGTGCTCTTGTTGCAAAGAAAAGGGCACATTTTCGTTGTTTTGAAGTTTTTGGGAGCCCCATAAAGTGGACCGGCCACGGCTCCACATGGCAATGGCATTACCTTCACAGGTCGTCTATGAAGACCTAAGTAAGGCCAGTCTGAAGGATTATGTCCTGGAAATGTGATGTAAAGGTGGGGCTAAGACCTTTCTCAGAGTCTTCATTCATGAGTCTCATTATGACATGGTGCATGGGTGGTCATCAGGACTTCTGTCAACCAACAGGAGGTCGGTCAGTTTTCATTGTTGGACTAGACAGCCCTTTCTTAGATTTTATATATATTTTATATATACATTTTATATTATATATATATTTATATATATTGCTCCTTGAACCAGTGAGGGTTTGCCTGCTTTCTCCTTTGGTCCAACTTGGTTTTAGTTTCCTTGCAGGTGACTTCATTGAAGCCTATCCCAGGTTTTGGATGTTAATGGTATTCATCTCAGCCAGATGACTTAGTGAGAAAGGGTCTATGCTGTCTAGACATCCCTATTTGTACGTGATCCTTGACAGAATATTTTGTCCTGAAGCAGCATATTCTCTCTTAGGAATATTCATCTTTCCTCCGGAAGTATGGATTTGGTCTCCCTTTTCATTCACTAACTGGCCTCAGAAGCCAACTCAAGACTTCACCAATGGGCCTCAACAGTCTAAATGTATCCAATGAGCTAGAGTGGTTCTTGTGCGTTGAGTAACATTAGACATGAGTGTTTCAAGCGCTGTTATTGGAGGAGCTTCACTGCCAGTTATTTGAGAGGCCGCGCTGTTGATATTAGTTCACCCCCTCCTATTCTACAGCTGACTGGATTTGAGAAAGATGGGAGGCTGGTATTGGGCTACCAGGATTCTTCCCAAGTGCCTCACTTTTGAGATTTCTTTAGTTTCTTCTTTCGGTTTCCTTCGATATATGAGCCAGTGTTATGCTTCGATATGCCATGTTGTGTTGTAACTCTTGTCATTGGGATGAAGATATGCTACTCTCGTATATCATCATACAAAATAAGGACTAGGAAAACGAATGCTTGAATTACTAATCAGTAATCCTCATTACACCACGCCTCCCTTCCACATCCCAGCCATTATGACCCGCGTTCCCTATTTTTCTCAAGTAATAACAGGTTTTCTGAGGGCTTGGAATGCTTTTACATTATCTCCTGGTTTGGGGTAGGGGCATCTCAGGGCTCTGCTTTCCTGCCACATGGTGCAGGGATATGTAGGGTGCACCATAGGTGCCCCCAGAACCCAAGGCTAAGAACAAGGGGGCCGCTAGGGACCCCCAAAGTCCCTTTCTGCCTATCTTTTAACTGCCAGCAGAAAGGGCCATTGAAATTCCTACAGAGCAGGCACTGCCACTGCTGTAGGGATATAACAGCTAGATTCATCAAAGTAAAATTGGCTTGCAAAGGGCCTGATTCTGAGAATCTGGCCCTTTGCAAGCGCAATTTTTGCATTTGGGATTCATCACCCCAGATGCAAAATTCGCTATTATAGAATTAGCAAATGTGCGAGGAATTGCATTTAAGGAATCTCTATTTAGGATTCATTAAATGCAACTCATGAAACATTTAAAAATTGCGAATTCGCAATTTTGGGCCGCTATTTACGGGTAAGTCAAACCTCGTGGTAAATAGCGGAAACTCAGAAAAATGCACTTAAGTGCATTTTTCTAAGTTGTATGTTAAACACACATGTCCTTGGGACATGTGTGTGCGTAACAACATCCTCCAATATCATTTCAGGGGTGCAACAAGGTGTCCTTTGGACACCCCTGCACCCTTGAAATCGCAAACTCAACATGCGAATCGCTAATAGCGATTCGCACATTGATATGTCTTCCATTCATTCCTATGGGCCTTTAGGCCCATAGGAATGTATGGGGAGTTATTCCTTATTTGCGATTAGCAATTAGCTAATCGCAATTAAGGAAGCTGTAGAAATCGCAATAAATATTGCGATTTCTACATGAATCCCGTTTGATGAATCTGTATGTAAGTCCCTCCGATGCACCGATGGGCTCCTTGAGCCCGTTGGGTGCGTGGCGGTCGGTTTCTCCCACCACCAACCATCCTCCTGCCATTGCAATGTGGCTAGCGGACCCCCACGGTCCGATGACGGTAGGACCGCCACTGAAAGGCTTACGGTGGTGGTCCCACCTTCATCATAATCAGGCTCCGGGTTTGAGTCTTGTCAGGGACGCTCAACATAACATTTTGTGATTCTGGGCAAATCAATTAACCTCCAGTGCCTCACAAAATGAATGTGTCCGTCTGTTACGCAACTGGTGCTCGTGTAAAGATCGGATCCCTTGGGGTCGAGTTCACGCTATAAAAAACGCGACTAAAAAAATATTTGGGAACATGAATTCGAAATCAGAGTAATAACCTACTCTTAGCATTATAAGTGATACAGGTGGATTCATCGCTTGAGAGCATAAGTGGCCAATAGGGGCACAGAAAAGATTCATGTGATGTTGTGACCCTTCCACTTACAATGTGCAGGAAAATAAAAAAGGAATGCCCTGAGTTACAATTAGAAAAATCTTTTAGCCACTGATCAAACTCCCAATTAAACGACAATTGGAGTACTGTGTTCTGTCCTTGTTACCATTCAGTAATAAAAATGGATAAAGAGAAAACTGAAAACTGTACAATGAAGGGCCTCGAAATTATTGAAAGGGAATGGAACAATTAATCAGAAACGGCTCAAACAATTTAGAGTTCACCCTAAATTGTTCTGTGCGTATTTCTTACTGAAAATAAATACATGTTTAAAATATTTGATAACGAATTATTCATTACTACATCTATCAGTCTCACAAGTCTTACATTAAATTAACTTTCGAAATGACTCTGCAATGCTTTAGGCAGTACAAACACATTTTCTTATTAGCAGTGTTACTCTATCAATTTTTCGTCGCATTAACACTCTCAACTGCTTTAAAGTGCCCTGGGCTGCACCGGGTTTGCTCTCTGGGAGTCGCACATATAAATTGGACTTTTTGATTGCTTCCTGTATAAGTATATAAAAGAATGAAAGAACAAAAGGAATGACTTGGACCCTTCTTATATTCGAGATTCGATTACCCTATGGCACGCTCTCCCTGTAGATGTCGTCCGTTTAGCCTTAAGCCTTAGGCAGCTCTTTCAAAGGCAGGTTAAAGGGCTTTGTAAAGATGGTTGACATTGGTGGGTAATGCATTGACAGGCAAGGCAGCCTGTTCTAATTGCCATTTTTGTGAGCAGTTTTTTTGCGTTTGGCCTTTTTTTCCGTCTTAGCATGCAAGGGGAAGCTTTTGGAGGTCTATAATTCTGCTTCTAAATGGTGAATTTTTTGTACTCTATTCATCGCAGTTTCAGTGAGTTAAATTTTACACAGGTCACTCTTTGGGTATTCTTTTGACAAAACTTTTCTTGTCAGTTATTCTTTTCAGTTTTGACTGGCTTGTTCTTTATGCACTGCTAGAAATGTCTGTACGACACATTAGTTCTCCCATTAGAACCAGTCCGCAAGAGGAACACGCATTTGCAATGCAATAGGTCTAGCATTTACGAGAGTTTGAGCTGTTGGCATTGTAAATGACAATTCCATTGTTTATTTGTTGGTTTTAAAACAGATAAATAAAAGGTATTGCCATTTACAATGGCACTAGCTTAATCTCTTGCAAATTATTGTAAATGCGTTGCAGGCAGGACAAAGCTATTTGAGAAAATAGTACTCGGAGGCTCGAATTCAAGCCTACTGAGTAACCACACACGTAACAGGGGGTGACACCATGGGAGGTTACAAAATTAGATAAGGCGATACTAAGGAGGGCCCACTAAGCCTATTGATCAATGAACAGCCGAGGTTTACAGTGGACAATGACACAAGCCAATGAAAAATATGGGCAGAGAACGGGCGGATCTTCAAGCCCTACCTGAATACAGCATGCCTCACATAGCAGCACATGTGCTGCCAAGGCTCGACCTAAAAAGGACGCTGTGCTAAAAAATAATCTCAACCTATTTGTCAAAGAAAACTAGAAAACAAGCCCTAACTCTACCAGATTATTTGCCCCCAAGGCCTGTGCCAAACATTCAAAGCCTACTTGTCAAACACAACTAGAAGACTAGTCCTAACTCTGCCATCATTTTTGCCCCAAAACCTGATTTAAACTAATTCTAATCATTGTCCATCAAAACTTGATTCCACCTTTTTCCAACCTCTGTCCTCCAAGACCGTATTACACCTAATTCCAATCTTTGCATACCCATACCTGGTTTGACCTGACTTAAACCTTTGCTCTATTTTACCTGACCCATATCATTCTAATCTTTTTCCTCCAAGACCAGCTTTCACTAATTCCCATTGTTGCTTTCCAGGACCAAATTGCACCTAATTCCTATCTTTTCCCCCAATACCTGATTTCCCCTAATACCAATTTCCGTCTTCCAATACCTGATTCCACCTAATTCCACACTTCCAATTCAAAAAGCTTCAAGAATGTCCTTCCTAGACCAGTCCTGCTAGGCAGCTTGTCTCTGAAATGCTGTTGCTCCTGAACAATTTAAAGTCTTCAGGCTTAAAGGTCGTTTTTGACCAGTTGACAGCATTCGACTTGTGGTGAGCTAACTACAACTGATTTAAAGGGAACGAGAACCCATGAGCCCATGCCTGACGAAACAAAAAGACAGTTCTTGTTCAATTCACAACATAGGCCATTGTTTTGAGTTGCTCAAAATGCTCTATTCAACCTGATCATGAAGAATGTATGATGTGCTAATACCACATGGTGTTATTTTGTTTGCAGTATTATCTTGAGTGTTTTCAGGGATACCATTCTCCATCTCAAACCGGACAGATTTTGGCCCCAGAAAAAGGACTTGAATTAGGGAATTACCATTGGTAATAGTGCAGTGTCTCCAGTTACCACAAACATTCCTAATTTCATAAGGCGATACTTGTTACAGTCTGGTAATTTCACACCCCAACGTTACCAATTAACCCAGTGTTAGTAATTTGGGGTGCATAATTACTGTATATGAATTACAGCTGAATTTATAAAGAGTACACTAGAGGCTAATCTTGATTCTGTAGTGCCAGTATACACATTCGGAAGCCATAATTGTCAGTATAGAGATTCAGCCATCCATGGACTCAGGTTCCTGAGTAAAGGATATTGGTGAGTAAATGTCATTGGTGAGTTCCTGTATTCTTGCTGACCCTTTTGACATATAGGTCCACCTGGGACTATAATCCCGATTCCTTGATGTGTCATTCTGCCATTGATACTCAGAATCGCTGCTCCCTGTTGACAAACTTGGAAGGTATGATTGTCTTAATTTTGACCCAGAGAAACCTCCTCAATTTGTGGTCCACCCATTTCCTGATTTTTTTGTTTACAGGAGGCATGGGCTGTGGATCCTATTAATATCAATGAGTTTAAGATCTTTCATCTAGCTGCCATACCCTTCACGCTGGCAAATCTAAGGAGGGGTTTGTCTATTAATGTCTCTAACCGGTTGCCCTATTGTACTATCAGAATCATTTCATCCTCTTTATATTTTTTTGATTATTGTTTGTGTTCTTACCCACAACTTAAATCTTATTGTGGTGCATTTTTACAACAAAATCCCTCTTCGCAATATTAATTTAGTTTTGTCCCAGTTTGAACAGGAATTTGATAATAA
Source organism: Lissotriton vulgaris (assembly GCF_964263255.1). Classification (NCBI taxonomy): domain Eukaryota; kingdom Metazoa; phylum Chordata; class Amphibia; order Caudata; family Salamandridae; genus Lissotriton; species Lissotriton vulgaris. The sequence goes on along the minus strand of NC_141697.1, from coordinate 1,009,811,836 downwards.
CTGTTGCTGTGAAGGAAAGGAATTCCTTTCAGTGTGGATTGATGATTTCAACATACGATTATGCCCTTTTTCTCCTAGAGATACCTGTGGGATGGGTGACTCAAATAACGATGATCAAACCCAGTTTCACCTTAACAGCTTTGGAATGTTATTGAACGACTTAGGGGCCTATTCGCATATCGGGCGGATCGCCACCGTCAGCCCAGCGGTGGCGATCCGCCCGCCAATTGTTCCTGGTTCACTCCCCACCATATTAGTTTGGAGGGGGCACTGCGGCGGACGGAAAGACCGTCTGCTGCTTTTCCGCTGGTCAGATTGCCGACCAGGCCGAAAAGAGACACAATATGGTGGTGGTGCCTTGCAGGCACCCCCATCCATATTACTATCGCTGCTGTTGGATGCCTTTCCATGGCGGATACGTCACCATGGAAAGGCATGCGGAAATTCACTGTTGGGGCCCATTATGGACCCCCGGCGGGTGGGGGGTTGAGTGGCTGCACTTGGGAGGTACCTATGGGACCCCCCTACATTGGCATGCACAAGGTGGCAGGCACCGGCGGTGCCTGTCACGTTGTGCAGACCAATGCACAACATGCATATTTGGCATTGTGGCGGGTGCTGCACAAAGCACCGCCCATCACAATGTTAAATATGCAGGATATGACCACCAGGGTGGAGGTTGCATCCTAATGGGCAAAGCGGGACCGCCGCACCTCTGGCGGGCGGTCCCGTTTACCATTCCGCCCCTATCGAAATGGGCCCCTTAATGTTAAAATGTAACCTTTCTTTCCCTAATGAGCTGTGTTCCCCCTACGTTCCCTTTACACCTACTTATTTAGGGGGTGGGCACAATTCGTTATCGATTATATTCTATTTTCTGTCAATTTTCAGTTGGTTTTAGCTGATATTATGACCCATAATACCTGCTAAAGTTATCATTTTCCTCAATCAATCTTACTTGGAATAAAATTCAGTTATAGAAGTATTTCAGTCGAACACATTCTTTACAATTCTGCCTTTGCTGTTCGCAGTGGTATTTCCTTGCGATGGTCCGGTGAGGATCCCTGCGTTTTCCTTGGAAATTTGGTTTATTCTCAGAGGAACGCCTTTACTACATGCCTGAATATCTCATCCACTTATGTTGATACCAAGTCAGCTTTTCTGTCAATTGCGTGTGCTGTTAAAACTATTTTAACTAGATCTGTCACTCAGTTCAAGCCCCGTGGCCCTCAATGGTTTCATGGTAATTGTTCAAGGCCCCATTGACACCTTCTGTCGGCTCTCCATAAGTTCCCCGCTGCCCAGAGGAAGTGAGAAGGTGTAGATTGGCGTATAATTTGGAAATAAAAAAATGGAGAAGGGAATTGAAAAGCCTAGCCTGGGTCTCTCTGATCGAAGCCAGTGTTGCTAAAGACACCTGTGCTTTCTGGCGGGTTATTAATGGACGAATAAGCCCACAACCTTGAGGTTACAATTATTGAGTCTGAGTGGGCTACCCATTTCTCCAAGCTCTATTCAAATTAAGCTCATCTGTGTTTGGACTCTGATAATACCCCATCTGACCTCTTGATCTTAGACTCCTGTAGTCTATGTTTTTCTTTCGTCTAAGTCAATAAGGCCCTGGCAGGTAGTAGGAGCGGCAAAGCTCCAGGCTTGGATGGTATCCCCATTAACTTGCTTAAGGCAAACATTCCTTTATGGGGTCCCATCGTAACAAGAGTCTTATCGGCTTGTTCCCATTCTGGCATTCTCAGAACCCGGTCGAAGTCCGTAATTGTGCTGATCTTCAAAAAAGGTGAATGCGTCACCCTTGCATGTTACCGCCCTATCTCGCTTCTTGATTCTATCATCAAAGTGGCAGGGAGAATTCTGATGAATCGCCTGGAAGCGTGGGCCAAGTCCAAATTTATACTATTCGATCTCCAATACGGGTTCCATAAAGGCCTGGGCACAGTAGAACAGTGCCTCAGACTTAACTTACACATCAACAAGTACACTGTAATGAAGACAGTGGTCTATTTCTAGAGTTCGCAGATCCATCAGGTGCCTTAAATAGTGTACAGCATTGCAGATTATGGGTTATTCTTTCATATCTAGAGGTTCATCTTGTGATTATAGCCTTCCTTAGAGATCTATATTCTGCAGGGAAAGCAAAAGTATGGTATGAATGGTATGGACTCCAGGGCAAATGCACAAGCAATTTTGACATTGGAAGAGTGGTCAGACAGTGTTGCGTTCTCACGCCCCTGCTATTCCCTTTATATATTAATAACTTCGAGTCTGTTTTGTGCAATATATGTAGTGACCCCTCTCAGATTGGGCACAGACCAATACCTTGTTTACTTTACACCGACAATGGCGTAATTATGGCGCGTACTCTAGGGGATTGCAGCAGTTACTCAATGGTTTCACAGATTACATGTCCAATTCTGGTCTATCTGTCAACATAGGGAAGACCTTTGTAATGATGTGTGTGAGATATCTGCAGATACGTTGTAAATTTAGGATAACTAGTACCAAGTCAGGCCTTTTGTTATCTTGGTATTCTATGTGATTATCGTGGACTATGGTCTCCAGTAAGTATGGGCGGAAAATCCGTTCCGCTCGCGGATTTTCGGTAAATTCGCAATCCGCGAGATTTGCGAATTTCCCGCAAAATCCGCAAATTCGCACGCAGCGGATTTTTTTTTCTTGGTGATACAATTTTGCGGCGCGCGGCGTTTATCATCGTTTGCCGAGTTGTTTTTCTCGATATTTTGCGAGTGCTGCGCCATTTTGGATCTTGCTGCGGGATCCCGCGGGTATTTGGCAAGCGCGATTACGTAATCGCGGCTTGCCAACTTTTACAGCGAGCGTTTGTCAACGCGAGTACGCCGTGATCACGTATCGCGGTACTTCGCAATTGCGAGCTTTGAGATGCGGCGAGCAGCAACAATCTCGCACACGCAAAAATATAAAATTTGCAATTCTGCACAAGAAATCCACCAGCAAGCAGCATAAACCTTCTTGAAATGATGATTTTTATCTGAATAACTCCTTAGGTTGACATTTGCCTGCACTTTTTTTGCGAGGAGTCCATTTTGGGGAGGGGGGGGGGGTGGGAGGAAGGAAGTGCCCCACAGTTTTCAACTTCCTGTTCCTGTCCAGCAGGCTCCTCCCAGTGCTTTGTCCATCTCCTGGTCACTTTTCATTTGGATCTGGAGCTGGAAAGATTACTTTTTGTGGATGCTGCTGGATATTTGGATTTGAGGCCTTTTTGACTTTCTTTGGATCACTTTTGGATTAGAAATTTCACAAGTAAGTTTGTTTGGGGCATTACAGTTGCTGCAACTACAATTTTGGAATTTTCGATTTTTGGGCTGTTTTGGGGCCTTTTGCCCAGGGGTACTCAGTGGTGGGTGGACTGAGTCTTTCTGTGGGGTGTCTTGAACTTAAACATCATGGAGGGCATGGATGGAGTGGGATTGTGCTGATTTTTCAGTGATTTTCGTTTTTTGGGGCTGTACTTGTGGCCTTTTCACCAGGGGTATTGAGTCTTGCATGGGCCTAGTCTTTCTGTGGGGTGTCTTGAACTTAAACATCATGGAGGGCATGGATGGAATGGGATTGTGCTGATTTTGCAGTGATTTTCGTTTTTTGGGGGTGTTCATGGGGAGGGACAGGCCATGTGGCTGGGGGCCATTTTGAGTGCTGCTACAGGCCCTGGCCATGTGCTGGGAGGCAAGTGGCCATTTTGAATGCAGGCATTGTTGTTAGGCCTGCAACCATTTTGCCTACTTTTCAACCTTTATGCCCAGGGGTAGTGAGTCTTGCATGGGCCTAGTCTTTCTGTGGGGTGTCTTGAATTTAAACGTCATGGAGGGCATGGATGGAATGGGATTGTGCTGATTTTTCAGTGATTTTCGTTTTTTGGGGATGTACTTGTGGCCTTTTCACCAGGGGTATTGAGTCTTGCATGGGCCTAGTCTTTCTGTGGGGTGTCTCGAACTTAAACATCATGGAGGGCATGGATGGAATGGGATTGTGCTGATTTTTCTGTTTTAAGTTCGATTTTTTTGGGGTGTATAACTGAACTGATGTTCCTCTGTCTTCCATTGTTTTTAGGTGCACAAGACTCAAGAGAACCACCAGTGCCAGGAAGAAGTCCTGCAGCGGTGTGTGTGTGCAGCATAACATCACGCAACGTCACGTCTGGCCTCAGACAACTCTACAATTCGTGCAACTGCGGCCTGCTGTCTGACCTGCTCTGAAGAAGATGGCCCCAAAAAAAGGTCTCCGTAGCTCCTCTAGCAAGAAAGTTGCTAGCAAGGAGCAGAAGAAGCAAGTTACCAAGGAGGCTGGTGTGCCGGTCGCCGCGTTTTTTGGGAGCAAAAAAAAACGTACGCCTGCTGCAGCAGCAGGATCTGATGGGGACCAAGCTGGGAGCAGCACCCCCGCTCCATTGGGTTCAGTGCCTCCACCACCACGCCAACTTAAGTCAAAGCCCTTGAGTGCTTCAGAGGCAGTCAGTGTACTTCTCCAATCACCATCGACCAGTGATGTTGGCTCATCGCAAGAAAGTAGCAGCAATGTCCCTGAATCAACACAGGTTGTTGTAACTCATCTGACAAGTGTTGAACAACCACAGCCGCAACAACAACACCATGTGCAAGTACAAGCCCAAGTACATGTGGAAGGAGAGGCAGCGCAAGGAGATGCGCAAGCAGAGGTGCATGGAGGGTCACAAGTGCCCACAATAGTTGTTCCTCCCGAAGTAGGGGTACATCAGGAAATCGACAATCAAGCCGAGGTATCATTGGAAGCCACTCCTCCTGATGATCATTCATTGTCTTCCACATCCCTAGCAAGGAAAAGATCAAGGTTGGTGTCTACATCTTCTTCAAGCCCACCTCCTTCTGATGAAACGGATCCCAATTGGGAACCAGCACCACTGCCGTCTGAGAGTGATGCACACCATGATCTGACAAAGGTACCTAAGCGTAAAAGGAAGGTCGTCGAAAAACTCATAGCTATGGAGTGTGATGAGGCTCAACAAGAAGTGACGGATACTGCTGCTGGTGAAGCCTCTCACGATGACGACGATGAGGCAGTCATCATAAAGGTCACTGCAGCCCCAGCGGGCATGCAGCAAAGAGACATTTTGACCCTATCCCGAGAAGCTGCTGAGCGTGATGATGATGTCGACGAGGAGGCAATGGAAATGGAAACACAACAATCATTAGATTTGGAGTTAACTAGTACACCAACACCTACCGCTTCCATATTTCTTTCTCGCAAGAAGGGACCTCCATCCACCTCGACCTCAATTAGTGGTGGTGAAAGTGCAAAACGTACTGAAGTTCGGCAATCCACATCCTCCACTTCATCTGGCATTAGCAGCAGGACCACCACCACCAGTATCGCCGCCTCCTCCGGCCCCCAAAGACATTTCAAGTCTCCAGTTTGGGACTTCTTTAGTGTTTGCCCAAAAAAGGAAAACGTAGCCATTTGTAGCATTTGTAAGCTTCGAGTTAGTCGTGGTAAGTTTGGTACCAACTATGGTACCGGAGGCCAGAGAGGTCATCTTAGGAGAGCGCACCCTGTCCAATGGTTTGCGCAACTAGAGGCGGTCAAGGAAGCCCGAATTGCACGTAATGAAAACGTTGATTTTTCATCTGATGATGACGAGGAGGAAGAAGACGATTCAAACACTTCACTTACACCCAGTACCCCTGTCAGCAGCACACCCCATGTGAGCCACACTAAGAGTGTGGGAGAGAGTGAGACATCAATGTGAAAAAGTTAATCAGCGAGCGTAACTGGGTCGAAGATATCATCATCATCCCGTAAATCCTTGGTCCAGGGCAACATTAAAAAGATGTTGTTTACAGAAGCACAATATGAACGCAACCACCCACTGACGCGTCTGTATAACACTAAGCTGGCTAAAATGCTAGCTCTGGACCTTCTCTCTTTTTCTTTTGTAGAAGGGGTTGGTTTTCTAGAATTAGTGGCAGTGCTCTGCCCTAAATGGAAGGTTCCTAGCCGGTTCTATTTTGCCCGAGTTGCGGTTCCAGCACTACATGAAGATGTTCTGAAGGTGATTGGGGCAGCTTTGCAGAAGAGTGCTGTTCAGACTATACATCTGACAACAGACATGTGGACCAGTGGCGCAGGCGCTGATTACATGTGCATCACTGCACACTGGGTCTCTTTTTCAGGGGCTAAAGCAAAGCTAAACGCAGGTGTTGACCCGCACATTGTTTTTAAAGCTGCTCGGAAACATGCAACACTAGCCATGTTTGGTTTGGAGAAACGTCACACAGCAGAAAACATTTTGGATGTCTTTAACACAAAGGTCCTTAACTGGCTGTCCCCAGAAAAACGCCAGGTTGGTTATGTTTCCACGGACAATGGAGCCAATATAGTTAAGGCCATGAAGCTGGGTGACTATTTCAGAGTGCCGTGTTTGGCGCACTGCATAAACCTGGTTGTCCAAAAATTCTTGGGTAATAAAGACAGTGCAGCGTACAGAGTATTGGACACCTGCCGAAAAATGTGCAACCATTTCAGCCATTCTTTTAAGGCCCGGAAGCAGCTGAGGAGCCTGCTATATCAACGTCAAATGCCAGTGAAAGCACTCATCCAGGAGGTGGTAACACGTTGCCACTCAACCTTCTACATGCTTGAGCGTCTGTATGAGCAGTATACGGTACTCGATCACTATTTCTTAACACAGGGCACAGCTCAGAAGGAGGACCTGAGGATGGGTGCGGCGCAATGGAACATAGTTAAAAGCCTGACACGCATGCTTCGTCCTTTTGAGTTCTTCACGCGTGCAGTCAGCAAGGAGGACTGTAATTTGGGAAAAGCTATCCCATTGTTGTACATGCTGGAGCACCAACTGAAGGAGGTGTGTTCTGTGTTTGAAAAAGATGAAAAAAACCAAGACTCTTTTGTTCTGGCTGAGAAATTATTAGAGCACCTACAAGATGATGAACGTCTTAAAATGATCCACTCAGACCAGCATTACATTTGTGCTACTATTCTGGACCACGCTACAAAAAGGCGCTGGCAGGCCAAGCATTCTTTCCTTTTGCTGATGAAGATGTTACAAGTTACAAACGGTGGATAGCCTCCTCAGCCAAGAGGTTTGAAAGAGAACGGCAGCAAATTGAAGGAGAAGGCAGTACATCAGCATCAGCAGGCCATCCCCAGTCACAACAATCTTCTTCTGCACCTGTGGCTGCGGCACAAGTGACCTCTCAGCCGTTAAAGAGACCGGCAACCGGATCATCTGCACCACCAAACGCAACAGTAACATTGGAGGCTGAAGAGGATTGGCTAGCTCGGCTTGGGTTTGGTTCTCAAAAGGTCACAGCAACAGCTAAGCAAAGAGGAGGAACCTTGGAGGAGAACCTTGATTCGATGGTCAAGGACTATCTGAATGACTCAACAGAGGTCTATGTTAATGCTGACCCATTGGCGTATTGGCATGGGAAAAAAGAATTGTGGCCACAGCTCACCAACCTGGCTTTAAACTACTTGTCTTGCCCACTCGCAAGCGTGTCTTCTGAATGTGTTTTCAGTGCTGCTGGTGGCATTGTAACTTCCAAACGGAGCCGCCTCTCGCCCAAAAATGTGGAGAGGTTAACAATGATCAAGATGAATCAGCACCTCATACCACCAGATTTCAGAGTACGAGAAAGCGCGCCGGATGAAGACGAGGTGGCCAGCAACATAGATGAGGGAATTTCTACTCTGTCAGGTGACACTGAGCTCACCCTGTCTGAATTCGCAGAGTATGATGACAAAGCCTTATTCTCATTCCTGGAGCGTGATACCGAGCCCTGAAAATGAGACAACGAATCAATAACTTTCTTTTTCGTCCTTATTCACTTTTATTCCTGTGTGTCTGTCTTTCTTTGTTGTGCACAGTTAATATAATTCAAACTTTAATCAGATAATCACAAAAACAAGCCGATCAGCAGAACTGTCTTCACTTGTTTGCTAATTGATTTGAAGGTGCCGCAGTCTGCATTCCTCAGGTTCACAAGTTCAGAAGAACATGCTCCTCTATCCTCCTCCTCCAGACTCCAATTTCCATCAAAGCAGAGGGCTGGTTTACGCCCAATGAAGAAAGACTCTGCACTTGTGGGGGTGTTGTTTTACCTCTTTGCAGGTGAGTTGACAGCTCTGGGGCCATTGCTGGGAAGCTCTAAAAGTGGTTTGGACCAAATCCGAGGCGCAATTTTTTTAGTTTTTTTGCTGACTTGCTTGCCTTTGAGGTGCTCTTTAGGGGGGTTCCGTCTGTTTGTGGATGAGTTTCGGGGTCTGTCAGCACTGCTGGGACACTCTAATCTTGATTGCATTTGCTTTTCAGGAAATCCGTGGTGGCAAAATGGACTTATGGTGAGGAAAATTAAATTTTGGCCATGTTGTGTTCCCTAGCGCGTACCCCACCGACTCCATGTACCAGCTTAAAGTGCATGTAACTTCCCTCCTGTGCCAGCTATGAAGACGCAAATACATTTGCGTCCACCGTCAACTTGTCCTCTTTCAGAAGCACCATGAATGGATTATATAGTCCGTTCCTAAGTATGCTATGCCAACGTCTTTTTATAGTACACTTTTCACTTTTTCCTGCTCTAGCCAGAGTAGGCCCCGAATTCCTGCCATCTGAACCTCTTTTGTGGCTCCTGGCTCTGCCCAGGCTACCTCTGTACTCGTGAACTCTGTCCTACATTCAGCGCGGCCCCTCGCGCTCAGCTCAAGCCTGCTTTCTGCCAAGACTGACTATAACCTTCGAGTTATCTGTTTCGCTCCCCGAGAATACATTCCTGCCTACTAGATCCTGTAAACATCCTCTCCAGCTGCAGAGCCAAAAGGGCCGACCTGTCTCAATGCAAGTAATTCATAGCCTCCGTTGCCTTGCTTCCATGGAAGGCCCCGTGCCCCCACGCTTCACATGTAGACATTCAGGCGCTCATACACGCATCCACAGTTAGCATAGAACAGCCTCTACCCTAGAGACCTTTCCGCCCAGATAGTATAGTTCCTAAACATCAGATATCAGATATGATAGAAGCACAAGTTGATCTGACATGCCAGACTTCTGTCTCTTTCCGTCAGTGTAAATGTCAAGACCCCTGCACCCCGTCAATCACACGTCATGCAGCTGCGCGCGCATCCAAGCTTCCGATTTCTGCTGACATTGCAACATTTTGTTAGCACCACCCCTTGGTGCCACCCACTTGCGTCACCTATCAGTGACGTTTCTAGCACACACCTCTAGTTCACGCCTAGTTTACGCCTCTTGATGATGTATTGGTACCACGTGTATACTGTTATCTTGTCTTCTCTCAGCTGTTACGCCTCTTACATTGAACCTTATGATGTAAATCAAGTATATAAGCTATGTATTGTCAATAAACGACAGCGCGCTCATCTATCCCTTCTGACACCCCTGTGGTGGTCAGAACATGATATCCTGATTCCTTTATGAGGAATAAAACCCTTAGAAACTCTAACACCACGGACTCTGTTTTCTTTCCTTCTGATTGAGTTATTATTGATTAAGTACTTACCTGCATAGAAATTAAGAGAGTAAATTAATTATTTACGTCATTTTGGCGCCCGAACAGGGACCCCTCCCCCACCTCACGCGCCGGTAGGTGCGTTGCAATCCGTGTCCCCTGCCATCAGTTAGACGGACTACACGTGTACTGGCAGGATTTCCTGCATCCCCCTCTGACCCACGGAGGTGACGAAGACTGCGATCAGTGCCCAGACGAGGCGGTGAGGAGTGCGGAGGATCCCGACCAGAGCCCAGCCGAAAGAAGCAAGGTCCGAGGTGTGAAGAGGCCCACCAGTTTTCCGAAGTTTTCCGAAGTTTTCCGAAGTTCCGAGTCGAGTCCAGTCGAGTTTTCCGAGGCCTTCTGTTTCCGTGCTTCCCGGTGAGTACCATTGCTGGGTCGTATCTAGACGGGTTTGGGTACGCAAGTCCGGTCTGCACTGTTTTTAGGCAGTGTATCTGTACTGTTTAGCAGTATATCGAGTCTTCCGAATTTCTGCACTGTTACAGCAGTGTATCCGTACTGTTGAGCAGTACACTTAGTTAGCTATGTCTTCAATGTTTTCATGTGATTAATGTTGTGGTATGAATGTGACTGTTTTATTGTGTATTATTGTATTTCTTGTATCAACTAGCAACTCGTATCAAGGAATAAAAGACCTAGCGTTCAGCAATAAGTAAGCAGGATGCCGTTCCTCAGCAAGTTAAAACAGATCGGAACTAGGAAAGGGTTACTAGAGGAAGAAATTCCTATCCCCCCTAGGGACACTCCAGGCAATTTTATGTATCAGAAACACGGCATAGATGCCATATTATATCTAGATTTATGGGCCGATTACACCAAGCACCTAGACGAAAGACACAGATGGCCTGTTACCGGAACGTGGGATGCCGAGTGCATCATGAGGGTAGAAGAAGCATTATGGAAAAAGAAAGCTAGACAATCTCAGAAGGACGCCATAGAGTTTTGGCGTAAGGAATCACGTAAGCGTGCTGACAAAGCACTCCGTAGAGAAGACAGACTTAAAGAATCAGATAAAGAACGAGAAAACGAATTAGTTACTGAAGGGATCCGAGTAAAAACAGAACAAATAGACCGTGCCCGAAATAATCTTGTAAACGGTATGTATCTCGTAGCAGATGGCCCATCCGAAACTGAATCAGAGATACCGAAAAACTTACCGACACCATTAGTTCCAACTAAAGTAATGCATAAAACTACTAAAGATATATTCCTGAATTCGTATCTAGAGGATGTAGCACCAGCTTATACCAATCTGCCTGTTCGTGCCCTGCCTACTGACAGGGATGGGGGTGGCACTACGCCCCCAGATCCGGTTCCGCCGGTACCGCGACAGACCTCCCCCGCTCCGCCAGCTCCGCCACTTCCTCCACTCAAGACGGATCTACCGAAACCAGTACTACCTGATCTTACTAAAAGACAGATTCAAGTCCAAATACAGACTCCGCGGAGAGATAATGCCCAAGCATCCGCCTCAGGAGGTGCGACAGCGGGTCTACAGACCCCGCCACCGACACACAGATTACATTTAAAGGACACACAGAATCCTTTCCAGTCTCCCTATTCAGCCCGGCTTGACGCATTCAAAGATAGGATGTCATTCTGCAGATATGATCCAGTACCCGGAAACGACGATCTAATGGTATTAGCATCACTGCGCTTAAGATCTGCCACCGATAACTTGCTATGCTGTGTAGGAATGCAGGAAGCTCTCGACAGACTATACAAATTCATACAGACAGGGAAAGACCCCGATAGTGTCAAAGCTGCCATGTATAAACAGAAAGTTGACATTCAAAAACAGATATTACGATTCTTCATTAATTGTGTGATAAGAGAACGAGACAGGCCCGGGACAGATCAAAGTGAGTTAGACGCATTAAACAAGTGGGGCCAAAATATAGCAGACGCGAAACATGACAAGGGGACTTGCATAGCCACTATGTCCCAGAAAATTAGAAAGGCAGTATTAACTGCACATCAGGAAAGAAATGATAAAACTTCCTCCGAGGAGGAAGATGAAGATGAAACATCAGAAAAGTCTACAGATATAATAGCGTATGTAGGTAAGGGAAATTACCTTAGGAAAGGCATCCGTCCGGAGAGCAAGAGAGTTCTTTTCTCCGCTTTAACAAATCCGAATTCTTCAGAACATCAGTTCCAGGAAACTGATAAAAGGCTTCGAGATCGAGTAGGGTACCATATACTCAATTCTATGGATGAACAGGAACTAGCCCGGTCAGCCGTGTTGTGGGCCGAAAACCCAGACATATATAATGATGACACGTTAGTGCAGACATTCTTGAACCTTTCCCCGGAAGAGCAGAAAATAGCAGGTGTATACATGATTCAGCACCTCCTCATCAAGTTCAGAAACCATCATTCTGATCCAGGTCCCTTACACGAAACATTAGAAGCACTAATCATGGATAGATGGAGAGGTTTTAGTACCAAATTAATACAAATAATTCTAGAACAACGACGCAAGTATAACACCTTCCTGAGCTCTGAATATGTTCCCGCCCCGCCTCCAGAAAGAAAAATGTACCACATGCAATGCGGTGGTGGCATTGAAAGCCAGAATCCCTTACGAGAAGTACATCCAGTTATGGGTGAGGATCATATCCTGAAACGTGCGTATGTTCACACACCACTGACTAAGTTAGAACTATTAGAAATGAAGAAATTAGTTCCGTGCCATGATAAAGACCCTGCGGGTTTTCACAGAGAGCTTAAAGACATGTTACTGATGGGAGATTACACGTATGATGATATTATGAAAATGTTAAAGGTACTGTTGCCCACGGGCATTTACGAGAAATTAAAGGAGAAGGATTGGGAAGTGGGAGAGTCAAAGATAGCATGGGCGGAGATAGAAGACGAAGAAAAGAAACGAGTCCCAGGGTTAGGCCTTGGGGATCTGACTAAAGCATTACCAGGTTTAATAGTACAGGTTCTGCCAAGATTATTGACAACTAGAAAGGAAGATTGGGACGCAATCTCGTCCTGCAAACAGAAACAAGATGAAGATACTAGTGACTTTTATTCAAGATTCGAGAAATGTTTCATTATCAATAGTGGCCTAAAAACTAGTAGCGAGTCATATCCACACCTTTTTGTAACAAAATTAGTAGAGAACGCCCTACCACTAGTTAAAAATAGAGTGTACAAGGTTGAAAGTACTTGGCAGGCAAATACGCCATCACAGATGTTACAAATGTTACAATATCACCAGAATAGAATTAGGGAAGAACAGGACCAGGAACAGAAACGTATGAAAGACACGAAAATGAAAATGTTAGTAGCCCAGACAATTCCAGCCGAGGGTCATAGAAAGGGTGGGGCCCAGACAAATCATTCTGCCGCTCCCGTTAAAGGGACATGTAATTATTGCAAGCAGCCAGGTCACTACGTACATGAATGTCCAGTCCTGAAACATAACATCGAGACAGGTAAAACTAAAGAAAGACCGCGTCCGCCTAGACATGAACAGGGTCATCAACAGACCTCACAGAACGAACAGCCAATGCAGAATACACAGCCTATGCATGATCAGTCCCATACAGTACAGACAGTAGCAGTACCGCAGCCACAGCATACTCAGACACAGCCCGCTGCCGCAACTAGACAAGTATCACAACAGATGTACCAGTATGCCCAGTCGGCATACCCAGATTATCAGCGTTATACATGAAACAGCCTAGGGAGGGAAAGTGATTTGCCTCTTATTGAAATTCCTGTAGATCAAGAAGGTCCTTATGTACATAGTCACGTATTAGGAAAAGATAGAAAGTTTTTAATTGACACAGGGGCAAGTCGCACTACTATAAGTCATAATGAAGTTCCAGGGGCACCCCTCTCAGGCTCACAGAATGTTTCCCTTGGTTTTTCAGGACAGCCTATTGTAAATGAAGTATCAGAACCAGTACCACTAGCTGTGGGTCCATTATCTCGAGTTACAGATTTGTTACTTACGAAATCATGTCCCGAAAATCTGTTAGGAATTAAAACACTGAAGGCTCTAGGAGCTATAATTTGCTGTTCCCCGGAGGGAGTCAGACTCTTTCTACGGGATTTCAAGGGTCATTATGTTCTACGTGACTTTGATGTTAGACTGAAAAATGTACCAGATCACTTATGGGCAAAAGGCCCAGCTGATGTAGGTTGTATGCATATCACACCATACCGTGTTACACTCAAGACAGGAGTTGTTCTACCCAGAATCAGACAATACAAGTTACCACCCGATGCTGTAGTGGCTTTACTGAAAATCATTGAAGAGCTTATTGCCCAAGGAGTGGTCGTAGAGACCGACTCCAATATCTGTAATTCGCCTATCATTCCAATTCTTAAACGTACAGACCGCAATGCACCGCCAGTATATCGGCTGGTGATTGATCTTCGAGAACTGAACAAATGCATTGTACCACAGTATCCTGTGGTCCCCGATATCTCCTCCCTGTTAACTGCCATTGATTCAGAAGCAACGTTCTTTACTGTAATCGATCTCAAGAACGCTTTCTTCAGTGTACCTATTGACCCGGAGAGCCAATATCTCTTCGGATTCAGTTTAAATGGACGAAGTTTCAAATTTTCCCGCGCACCTCAAGGATTTACAGAAAGCCCCAGCATTTATAGTCAAGCACTGAAAAGACAACTAGATTGTATCCAAATGCCAGTTAATACCGCTTTACTACAGTACGTCGATGATCTGCTGATCACCGCACGAAGTGAGCCCGAATGTGAACAAGCATCTCTGATAGTTTTGCATTTTCTGGCCGACAAGGGACACAAGGTGTCTCCTTCGAAGCTACAATTCTGTGTTCAGCAAGTTGTGTACTTGGGTCACTTGCTGTCCAAAGTGGGGAGACAGCTCACTCCCGATCGCATTCAGTTAATTGTAAATATGCCACGACCCCAGACACAAAAGGAAGTGCGGGCCTTCATAGGCCTCACCTCGTACTGCAGACAATGGATTCCGCAATATGCATTTCTAGCTAAACCACTCATCCAGTTAACGACACAGGAGGCAGCAACTTCGACTGTCCTCCCTTGGACTCAGGAACACACACAAGCCTTTGAGGAATTAAAGAAAGCTTTATGCCAAGCACCAGTTTTAGCGACACCATGTTACAGCAAACCGTTTACACTTTTTGTTACAGAACGTGACGGTACAGCATTGTCTGTCCTCACTCAAGATCAAGCAGGTTCACATAAGCCTTGCGCTTATTTTTCAAGCACATTGGATTCAGTAGCACAGGCACTCCCTGCATGCTTAAAGTCAGTAGCAGCAACAGCGTTAGCAATCAGACAAAGCGACTCAATTGTTTTAGGTCATCAGTTAACAGTACAAGTTCCACATTCTGTAGAGGTTCTGTTAAACAGAACCCAGACTCAACACTTGACCATAGCACGACTGACAGGTTACGAATTGACATTATTCCAGCCACACATAGAAATCAGACGCTGCAGTATCTTGAATCCAGCAACATTGTTACCTACAGTTATGACAGATCCAGCTCCACATGATTGTATAGAAATTATTAATGCAGTAACAAAGCCCAGACGAGATTTAACAGATGTTCCATTGACAAATCCAGACCTGACACTTTATGTGGATGGTTCATGCATGAGAACAAGTACAGGAGAGTTAGTGGCCGCATATGCCGTGACCACTGAAACTGAAGTTAAAGAAACACATCGTATTGATACACTGTCTGCTCAAGCAGCAGAGCTCATCGCTCTGACCCAAGCCTGTATTCTAGCAAAGAACAGAAATGTTAACATATACACAGATTCCCGTTATGCGTTCGGAGTCGTACACGACTTTGGTATGCTCTGGCAAGAACGAGGTTTTCTGACCTCTCATGGTACAAAGATACAGCATGGTCCCCTCATTCAAGCACTACTAGAAGCAATACATCTGCCTTCAGCTATTTCAGTCATGAAGTGTAAGGCACATACTAAAGCCACAGACTCTGTTTCCCAGGGTAATGACCTGGCAGATCAGACTGCAAAACATACAGCACTAACTCACACTCAGACAACTGATACGATAAAGACAACAGATCCGACAAACTGAATGACAGTCAGAGATCCCACACTAGATGTTATTGACATTCAGACACATGCTACTGCAGACGAAATAAAGAAATGGACCGAACTAGGAGGGATCCAGACAGATCAAGGTTGGATGACGGGAAAATCTACATGGTTTCTCCCTGACTCTATGGTTCAAGTCATGATAAATACAGCACATAGTCCTGCCCACCTGGGAGAGAAAGCCATGCTAGACAGTTTGCAAAATCTTTGGTACAATAAACACTTACGAGCAGCCGCAAAACAGAAAGTGCGTACTTGCATGATCTGTTGTCAGTTCAATCCAGGTAAAAGCGTCCCTGTAGAGCAAGGTGGATTTCATCCTCCCGATCACCCTTTTGAAGTCCTCCAGATGGATTATATCCAGATGGACCGTTGTCGAGGATTTAAATATGTTCTCGTAGTTGTCTGTGCTCTGTCCCGCTGGACCGAAGCATACCCAGTCCCAGATTACACTGCTCCGACCACTGCCAAACAGTTGGTTCGTGAATTTTTCCCACGATACGGCTTGCCTCGTGTCGTGTACTCAGATAACGGTCAGCCATTCTCGTCTGCCCTAATGAAAGAAGTCTCCTTGTTATTAGGATACCAGTGGAAGTTCCATTGTGTCCGACATCCAGAAGCCGCAGGCCTTGTTGAAAGGCATAATCAGACATTAAAGATTCGCCTTGCCAAAATATGTCAGGACAAAGGGGTCGACTGGATAGTCGCCCTGCCGGTGGCACTATTCTATATGAGAATGGTCGCCCATTCGAGATCAGGGCTATCTCCGTACGAAGTGGTCTTTGGCAGACCACCGAATATGTGGGGGACGCCCATTCCTAAAAGGATAACCGATGTTGATTCTAATATGTTGACAGATTACCTTGCCTCCTTGATGTCTGCACTCCAATCATGTCGTTCACAGGTTGCCGCAGCCTTCCCTGACAACACCGATGTGAAGGAGCATGACGTCCGCCCCGGAGATGTTGTTTTAGTCCGAAACTTCGACAGGAAAAGTCCGTTGGAGCCCCGCTGGAAGTCTCCGAAGACCGTTCTACTTACGACAAGGACCGCCGTCAAATTGGAAGGAAGAAAGGGGTGGGTCCACCTAAGCCATATCAAAACATTCCCAGGACTGAAACCGGAACAAGACACACCCACCCCCACCAAAGACTGTGATCCCAAAGACTTTTCCGAACCCAAACGAGAAAAAACTCCTCAAGAACAATATCGTATGAAATTGCGATCTAGCAAGTCAGACAGTTTAATTGTTTAAGTCCTCCCCTAGGTGAATCGGTTAAATAGTTTCTGACATGTATCCCCTAGATCGAGTTAGAGAGAGAGAGGAAAAGAAAAGAACATACTGCAAATCACTTCGTAGTCACTGCATAGTGACACTAATAATTATGTTTATTCTAAGTATATTAATAATTGTTGCTAGCATCTTGTTACCTATATACTATCCTATTTTCAAGCGTGAACAATCTGCTTACAATGTCTCTGCTGAACACACTTTTAGTGAGTTACCTCCTCATGAGCTTTCCTACAGACTTGCGCTGCGCAACAATACATTCATTAGTATGTTACATCATTCTCATCAAACTAACAATGCTACAAATTGCTGGATATGTGGCCGACTCCCTCCCTACCAGAATTACAAGGGAGCGCTGCCTCTCTTTCCGTATCCGTTCACTCACAATGGCTCCTGTGGAGCATGGTTTAAGATAATTAATTCTTTAGATCCCGACATTGCTGTTTTCGATGGGGGTTGGGTTTGGGGAAACCTGAACTTGGTCCTACTAGACGTCTGTTACCCGGACAAGGAGGGACTGCCCATTAGAATAGGAACTGATCTAGAAAATGAAGTATATGGATTAGGTCATTATACAATTAGCCTTATGATTCTTACTGTCGAATCCGAAGCCGCACCAGTTCTACCTATTATGTCAGTACTGCCAGTCACTGGTGAATTATGTATCAAGAAGAAAGGTTCAGTACACTTAGGTCATAGTAAATGTACTACTGTGGTCGAATTCAGTGATGATGGAAAATCATCTTTCAAAGCTATCAGTCATTCTTACTTTGTTTGTGGTCATACCGCATACATTCGTCTACCTCCAGATTGGGATGGTACCTGTTACATTGCATTCCTTCTGCCACCCGTTTTTCTAGCTCCTTCTGATTACCATAGAAATAGCAATCTAGTAAAGAATAGACCCAGAAGAGATGCCCCCCTTGTCGACTACACAGAAACGGCATGGGAACAGTACACTGATTTTAATAAAGGATTCTTTTTCTTTTTAGGTCCTGTCCAGAATAGTAAATTAATACGCAGATTAACTAGAACACTTGAAGCCGTAGTAAATGAAACTACCTCCGCCTTAGGTAACTTAACAGAAGAGCAGTCCGCTATGCGGGTTGTTGTCCTTCAGAATCGTCTTGTAATTGACGTCATCTTGGCAGATAGAGGTGGAGCCTGTAAGGTCATCGGGTCAAGCTGCTGTGTTTTCATTCCACAGAATGCACCATCTGTATATCAAGCTATCACCCGTCTTCATAAAATTGCAAATCAGATACATCAGAATCCAGGCACCTGGACTTGGTCCGGTTGGTTCTGGACAACGTTAACAGCTTGGGGATGGAAGATCCTATCCTTCCTAGGCATTGGCCTAGTCCTAGTATTCAGTTGCTGCCTGTGCCTACAGTGTGGGCCAGCGATTTGTGGACTGTGTGCCACTTCTTGTATTGAACATTCCAGTTTTCACTCAAAACGTAATAGAAAGAAAGAAGAACAAATGATGTTACAAGAACAGACTGATCGATTCATGAGGATCGATATTTCATGAAGGGTCCGTAGGGAACAAGGAGGGAATGAGGAAAATTAAATTTTGGCCATGTTGTGTTCCCTAGCGCGTACCCCACCGACTCCATGTACCAGCTTAAAGTGCATGTAACTTCCCTCCTGTGCCAGCTATGAAGACGCAAATACATTTGCGTCCACCGTCAACTTGTCCTCTTTCAGAAGCACCATGAATGGATTATATAGTCCGTTCCTAAGTATGCTATGCCAACGTCTTTTTATAGTACACTTTTCACTTTTTCCTGCTCTAGCCAGAGTAGGCCCCGAATTCCTGCCATCTGAACCTCTTTTGTGGCTCCTGGCTCTGCCCAGGCTACCTCTGTACTCGTGAACTCTGTCCTACATTCAGCGCGGCCCCTCGCGCTCAGCTCAAGCCTGCTTTCTGCCAAGACTGACTATAACCTTCGAGTTATCTGTTTCGCTCCCCGAGAATACATTCCTGCCTACTAGATCCTGTAAACATCCTCTCCAGCTGCAGAGCCAAAAGGGCCGACCTGTCTCAATGCAAGTAATTCATAGCCTCCGTTGCCTTGCTTCCATGGAAGGCCCCGTGCCCCCACGCTTCACATGTAGACATTCAGGCGCTCATACACGCATCCACAGTTAGCATAGAACAGCCTCTACCCTAGAGACCTTTCCGCCCAGATAGTATAGTTCCTAAACATCAGATATCAGATATGATAGAAGCACAAGTTGATCTGACATGCCAGACTTCTGTCTCTTTCCGTCAGTGTAAATGTCAAGACCCCTGCACCCCGTCAATCACACTTCATGCAGCTGCGCGCGCATCCAAGCTTCCGATTTCTGCTGACATTGCAACATTTTGTTAGCACCACCCCTTGGTGCCACCCACTTGCGTCACCTATCAGTGACGTTTCTAGCACACACCTCTAGTTCACGCCTAGTTTACGCCTCTTGATGATGTATTGGTACCACGTGTATACTGTTATCTTGTCTTCTCTCAGCTGTTACGCCTCTTACATTGAACCTTATGATGTAAATCAAGTATATAAGCTATGTATTGTCAATAAACGACAGCGCGCTCATCTATCCCTTCTGACACCCCTGTGGTGGTCAGAACATGATATCCTGATTCCTTTATGAGGAATAAAACCCTTAGAAACTCTAACACCACGGACTCTGTTTTCTTTCCTTCTGATTGAGTTATTATTGATTAAGTACTTACCTGCATAGAAATTAAGAGAGTAAATTAATTATTTACGTCAATGGCCAAGCTACGCAGCGCGTTTGGACCGAAGGCCGAGAAATATTGTAAGTAGGAGATGTTGCTTTTGGCCTGTTTGGGGGTGTTATGCTTTTTGGCGGGTGGGTTGGGGGTCTTGGGCCATTCCTGGGAAGGTCTAATACCGGGTAGAAGTGGTTGGGACAAAATCCAGGCCGATTTTATTTTTTGCTATTTCTGACATTTTGCTCAATGTAGCGTTTTCGGGGGCCGGTTTGGGGGGCTTCCTGGTGTTTATGGGTGGGTTTCGGGGTCTGGGAGCACTGCTGGCTATGGATTCTTTACGTTGTAAGAGCTTTGAAGCAAAACCATGGTGGCAGAGGGTAGTTAGGTCCTAGCTGCAGAGCGCGCGCGGAGTGATTTGGGAAATTTGGGAAAAAATGACTAGGTCCCCATTTTTGTACTTTTGCTCTTTGGCTGTTTGGGGGTCTTCTACTCGTTTTCTCTTGGGTTGACGGCTCTGGGGCCATTGTTGGGAAGCTCTAATACCGGATAAAAGTGGTTTGGACCAAATCCGAGGCGCAAATTTTTTAGTGTTTTTGCTGACTTGCTTGCCTTTGAGGTGCTCTTAGGGGGGGTTCCATCTGTTTGTGGGTGAGTTTCGGGGTCTGTCAGCACTGCTGTGACACTCTAATCTTGATTGCATTTGCTTTTCAGGA
This sequence comes from Lissotriton vulgaris, assembly GCF_964263255.1. Taxonomy (NCBI): domain Eukaryota; kingdom Metazoa; phylum Chordata; class Amphibia; order Caudata; family Salamandridae; genus Lissotriton; species Lissotriton vulgaris. The sequence goes on along the minus strand of NC_141697.1, from coordinate 1,009,791,418 downwards.
AATCCGTGGTGGAAAACCGGACTTATGGCCTAGCTACGCAGCGCGTTTGGACCGAAGGCCGAGAAATATTGTAAGTAGGAGATGTTGCTTTTGGCCTGTTTGGAGGTGTTATGCTTTTTGGCGGGTGGGTTGGCGGGTCTTGGGCCATTCCTGGGAAGGTCTAATACCGGGTAGAAGTGGTTGGGACAAAATCCAGGCCGATTTTTTTTTTGCTATTTCTGACATTTTGCTCAATGTAGCGTTTTCGGGGGCCGGTTTGGGGGGCTTCCTGGTGTTTGTGGGTGGGTTTCGGAGTCTGGGAGCACTGCTGGCTATGGATACTTTACTTTGCAAGAGGTTGGAAGCAAATCCATGGTGGCAGAGGGGAGTTAGGGCCTAGCTGCAGAGCGCGCGCGGAGTGATATGGGAAATTTGGGAAAAAATGACTGTCCCCATTTTTGTACTTTTGCTCTTTGGCTGTTTGGGGGTCTTCTACTCGTTTTCTCTTGGGTTTACGGCTCTGGGGCCATTGTTGGGAAGCTCTAATACCGGATAAAAGTGGTTTGGACCAAATCCGAGGCACAAATTTTTTTGTGTTTTTGCTGACTTGCTTGCCTTTGAGGTGCTCTTAAGGGGGGTTCTGTCTGTTTGTGGGTGAGTTTCGGGGTCTGTCAGCACTGCTATGACACTCTAATCGTGATTGCATTTGCTTTTCAGGAAATCCGTGGTGGCAAACCCGACTTATGGCCTAGCTACGCAGCGCGTTTGGACCGAAGGCCGAGAAATATTGTAAGTAGGAGATGTCGCTTTTGGCCTGTTTGGGGGTGTTATGCTTTTTGGCGGGTGGGTTGGCGGGTCTTGGGCCATTCCTGGGAAGGTCTAATACCGGGTAGAAGTGGTTGGGACAAAATCCAGGCCGATTTTTTTTGTTGCTATTTCTGACATTTTGCTCAATGTAGCATTTTCGGGGGCCGGTTTGGGGGGCTTCCTGGTGTTTGTGGGTGGGTTTCGGTGTCTGGGAGCACTGCTGGCTATGGATACTTTACTTTGCAAGAGGTTTGAAGCAAATCCATGGTGGCAGAGGGGAGTTAGGGCCTAGCTGCAGAGCGCGCGCCGAGTGATTTGGGAAATTTGGGAAAAAATGACTAAGTCCCCATTTTTGTACTTTTGCTCTTTGGCTGTTTGGGGGTCTTCTACTCGTTTTCTCTTGGGTTGACGGCTCTGGGGCCATTGTTGGGAAGCTCTAATACCGGATAAAAGTGGTTTGGACCAAATCCGAGGCGCACATTTTTTAGTGTTTTTGCTGACTTGCTTGCCTTTGAGGTGCTCTTAGTGGGGGGTTCCGTCTGTTTGTGGGTGAGTTTCGGGGTCTGTCAGCACTGCTGGGACACTCTAATCTTGATTGCATTTGCTTTTCAGGAAATCCGTGGTGGCAAACCCCACTTATGGCCTAGCTACTCAGCGCGTTTGGACCGAAGGCCGAGAAATATTGTAAGTAGGAGATGTTGCTTTTGGCCTGTTTGGGGGTGTTATGCTTTTTGGCGGGTGGGTTGGCGGGTCTTGGGCCATTCCTCGGAAGGTCTAATACCGGGTAGAAGTGGTTGGGACAAAATCCAGGCCGATTTTTTTTTTGCTATTTCTGACATTTTGCTCAATGTAGCGTTTTCGGGGGCCAGTTTGGGGGGCTTCCTGGTGTTTGTGGGTGGGTTTCGGGGTCTGGGAGCACTGCTGGCTATGGATACTTTACTTTGTAAGAGGTTTGAAGCAAATCCATGGTGGCAGAGGGGAGTTAGGGCCTAGCTGCAGAGCGCGCGCGGAGTGATTTGGGAAATTTGGGAAAAAATGACTGTCCCCATTTTTGTACTTTTGCTCTTTGGCTGTTTGGGGGTCTTCTACTCGTTTTCTCTTGGGTTTACGGCTCTGGGGCCATTGTTGGGAAGCTCTAATACCAGATAAAAATGGTTTGGACCAAATCCGAGGCGCAAATTTTTTAGTGTTTTTGCTGACTTGCTTGCCTTTGAGGTGCTCTTAGGGGGGGTTCCGTCTGTTTGTGGGTGAGTTTCGGGGTCTGTCAGCACTGCTGTGACACTCTAATCTTGATTGCATTTGCTTTTCAGGAAATCCGTGGTGGCAAACCGGACTTATGGCCTAGCTACGCAGCGCGTTTGGACCGAAGGCCGAGAAATATTGTAAGTAGGAGATGTTGCTTTTGGCCTGTTTGGGGGTGTTATGCTTTTTGGCGGGTGGGTTGGCGGGTCTTGGGCCATTCCTGGGAAGGTCTAATACCGTGTAGAAGTGGTTGGGACAAAATCCAGGCCGATTTTTTTTTTGCTATTTCTGACATTTTGCTCAATGTAGCGTTTTCGGGGGCCGGTTTGGGGGGCTTCCTCGTGTTTGTGGGTGGGTTTGGGGGTCTGGGAGCCCTGCTGGCTATGGATACTTTACTTTGCAAGAGGTTTGAAGCAAATCCAGGGTGGCAGAGGGGAGTTAGGGCCTAGCTGCAGAGCGCGCGCGGAGTGATTTGGGAAATTTGGGAAAAAATGACTAAGTCCCCATTTTTGTACTTTTGCTCTTTGGCTGTTTGGGGGTCTTCTACTCGTTTTCTCTTGGGTTGACAGCTCTGGGGCCATTGTTGGGAAGCTCTAATACCGGATAAAAGTGGTTTGGACCAAATCCGAGGCGCAAATTCTTTAGTGTTTTTGCTGACTTGCTTGCCTTTGAGGTGCTCTTAGGGGGGGTTCCGTCTGTTTGTGGGTGAGTTTCGGGGTCTGTCAGCACTGCTGGGACACTCTAATCTTGATTGCATTTCCTTTTCAGGAAATCCGTGGTGGCAAACCGGACTTATGGCCTAGCTACGCAGCACGTTTGGACCGAAGGCCGAGAAATATTGTAAGTAGGAGATGTTGCTTTTGGCCTGTTTGGGGGTGTTATGCTTTTTGGCGGGTGGGTTGGCGGGTCTTGGGCCATTCCTGGGAAGGTCTAATACCGGGTAGAAGTGGTTGGGACAAAATCCAGGCCGTTTTTTTTTGTTGCTATTTCTGACATTTTGCTCAATGTAGCGTTTTCGGGGGCCGGTTTGGGGGGCTTCCTGGTGTGTGTGGCTGGGTTTCGGGGTCTGGGAGCACTGCTGGCTATGGATACTTTACTTTGTAAGAGGTTTGAAGCAAATCCATGGTGGCAGAGGGGAGTTAGGGCCTAGCTGCAGAGCGCGCGCGGAGTGATTTGGGAAATTTGGGAAAACATGACTGTCCCCATTTTTGTACTTTTGCTCTTTGGCTGTTTGGGGGTCTTCTACTTGTTTTCTCTTGGGTTGACGGCTCTGGGGCCATTGTTGGGAAGCTCTAATACCGGATAAAAGTGGTTTGGACCAAATCCGAGGCACACATTTTTTAGTGTTTTTGCTGACTTGCTTGCCTTTGAGGTGCTCTTAGGGGGGGTTCCGTCTGTTTGTGGGTGAGTTTCGGGGTCTGTCAGCACTGCTGTGACACTCTAATCTTGATTGCATTTGCTTTTCAAGAAATACGTTGTGACAAACCGGACTTATGGCCTAGCTACGCAGCATTTGGACCGCAGGCCGAGAAATATTGTAAGTAGGAGATGTTGCTTTTGGCCTGTTTGGGGGTGTTATGCTTTTTGGCGGGTGGGTTGGCAGGTCTTGGGCCATTCCTGGGAAGGTCTAATACCGGGTAGAAGTGGTTGGGACAAAATCCAGGCCGATTTTTTGTTGTTGCTATTTCTGTTATTTTGCTCAATGTAGCGTTTTCGGGGGCCGGTTTGGGGGCTTCCTGGTGTGTGTGGGTGGGTTTCGGGGTCTGGGAGCACTGCTGGCTATGGATACTTTACTTTGTAAGAGGTTTGAAGCAAATCCATGGTGGCAGAGGGGAGTTTGGGCCTAGCTGCAGAGCGCGCGCGGAGTGATTTGGGAAATTTGGGAAAACATGACTGTCCCCATTTTTGTACTTTTGCTCTTTGGCTGTTTGGGGGTCTTCTACTTGTTTTCTCTTGGGTTGACGGCTCTGGGGCCATTGTTGGGAAGCTCTAATACCGGATAAAAGTGGTTTGGACCAAATCCGAGGCACACATTTTTTAGTGTTTTTGCTGACTTGCTTGCTTTTGAGGTGCTCCTAGGGGGGGTTCCGTCTGTTTGTGGGTGAGTTTCGGGGTCTGTCAGCACTGCTGTGACACTCTAATCTTGATTGCATTTGCTTTTCAAGAAATACGTTGTGACAAACCGGACTTATGGCCTAGCTACGCAGCATTTGGACCGCAGGCCGAGAAATATTGTAAGTAGGAGATGTTGCTTTTGGCCTGTTTGGGGGTGTTATGCTTTTTGGCGGGTGGGTTGGCAGGTCTTTGGCCATTCCTGGGAAGGTCTAATACCGGGTAGAAGTGGTTGGGACAAAATCCAGGCCGATTTTTTTTGTTGCTATTTCTGTTATTTTGCTAAATGTAGCGTTTTCGGGGGCCGGTTTGGGGGCTTCCTGGTGTTTGTGGGTGGGTTTCGGGGTCTGGGAGCACTGCTGGCTATGGATACTTTACTTTGCAAGAGGTTTGAAGCAAATCCATGGTGGCAGAGGGGGGTTAGGGCCTAGCTGCAGAGCGCACGCGGAGTGATTTGGGAAATTTGGGAAAAAATGACTAAGTCCCCATTTTTGTACTTTTGCTCTTTGGCTGTTTGGGGGTCTTCTACTCGTTTTCTCTTGGGTTGACGGCTCTGGGGCCATTGTTGAGAAGCTCTAATACTGGATAAAAGTGGTTTGGACCACATCCGAGGCGCAAATTTGTTAGTGTTTTTCCTGACTTGCTTGCCTTTGAGGTGCTCTTAGGGGGGGTTTCGTCTGTTTGTGGGTGAGTTTCGGGGTCTGTCAGCGCTGCTGTGACACTCTAATCTTGATTGCATTTGCTTTTCAGGAAATCCATGGTGGCAAACCGGACTTATGGCCTTGCTACGCAGCGCGTTTGGACCGAAGGCCGAGAAATATTGTAAGTAGGAGATGTTGCTTTTGGCCTGTTTGGGGGTGTTATGCTTTTTGGCGGGTCTTGGGCCATTCCTGGGAAGGTCTAATACCGTGTAGAAGTGGTTGGGACAAAATCCAGGCCGCTTTTTTTTTGCTATTTCTGACATTTTGCTCAATGTAGCGTTTTCGGGGGCCGGTTTGGGGGGCCTACTCGTGTTTGTGGGTGGGTTTCGGGGTCTGGGAGCACTGCTGGCTATGGATACTTTACTTTGCAAGAGGTTTGAAGCAAATCCATGGTGGCAGAGGGGAGTTAGGGCCTAGCTGCAGAGCACGCGCGGAGTGATTTGGGAAATTTGGGAAAAAATGACTAAGTCCCCATTTTTGTACTTTTGCTCTTTGGCTGTTTGGGGGTCTTCTACTCGTTTTCTCTTGGGTTGACAGCTCTGGGGCCATTGTTTGGAAGCTCTAATACCGGATGAAAGTGGTTTGGACCAAATCCGAGGCGCAAATTTTTTAGTGTTTTTGCTGACTTGCTTGCCTTCGAGGTGCTCTTAGGGGGGGTTCCGTCTGTTTGTGGGTGAGTTTCGGGGTTTGTCAGCACTGCTGGGACACTCTAATCTTGATTGCATTTGCTTTTCAGGAAATCCGTGGTGGCAAACCGGACTTATGGCCTAGCTACGCAGCGCGTTTGGACCGAAGGCCGAGAAATATTGTAAGTAGGAGATGTTGCTTTTTGCCTGTTTGGGGGTGTTATGCTTTTTGGCGGGTCTTGAGCCATTCTTGGGAAGGTCTAATAACGGGTGGAAGTGGTTGGGACAGAACCCACGCCGAAAAGCCTTTTGGCACTTTTTGTAACTTAGGGTTTGTTAGCCCTAGCAGCAGGATTGCATGTGTTTTGGGGTGTTCTACATTTTTGCAACTGAGTTCTGGGGTCTTAGAGCACTCGTGAGAATGTGTAATTTTGGTTGCAAGTCATTTGAAGAAAATCCTGGGTGGGAAAGAGGGGATTTGGCATAGTTAAAGAAAGCCTTTGCCACTATTCTTAACTTAGGGTTCGTTAGGGTTAGCAGTATTTCTATTGCATGTGTTTGGGTGGGGGGGTTTTCGAGTCTTGGAGCGATGCTGGCTATGAATACTTTTGCTTGGTTGCTTGCAAGTGGTTTGAATGCAATCCACGGTGGGTAAGGGGGTATTTGGGCCTACTTTTACTTTCAAAGTACGTTTTGTCACCAGTTTTCTGCTAGGCCTCGTTTTTTCCGATTTGATTGGGGGTCTTCTACATTTTTGCGATTGGCTTTAGTAAGGGTCTTGGTGGGAGCACTGCTGGGAAGATCTAATTTTGTTCTAAAACACAGTTTACAGTACACCAAGCTTGAGGGGAAAGATCCGCTACATTAATTTGCCCATACTTATTTATCCTTCAAAAGGTGACTCAGACAGAGTACGCACTGTCAAAAATATTGTACTGTCTACTAGGAAAAGCAAAGTGTGACTTTTTGTACTCCACAGCCTACATACCTTATATTTATTTATCAGTGGTGTTGTAATATTATATCACTTCCTATTTTTCGTTGAATAATTACTGGCCGGGTTTCAGTCTGTGCAATGGGGAAAAAAGGATGGAGTCAGGCTTCACATTAGCGAGCCGCAATTCAGCATCCGCCAGGCAGGCAGTGGACAGGGTGTCTTCTGGTCACCAACATTGATGGACGAAGCGTCAGATGGAATGGAGGAGTGACGCTAATAAGAGGATTTTTTTTCTGCATGCAACTTACTTACCAAATTCAACAGGACAACTACAACAACATACAGATACAGTATCCATTGTGCTTTTCTATGACTGTGACTGCATTTCTTGGATCTCTCTCTGCTTCTAAATTGATCCCTTAACACATCACTTAGTCCACTTCACTATCACATCTGCACCACACATAGTCATTTGTAAGTGCTCCTACGTAATTCGCAAGTCGCAGCACGCCCCAGCCCGTAGAGGACTCGGATGGCCCCAATGATGAAGCATGTCACCAAGGGGCAACCCTGGTGAGTGAGGGGACACCTAGAAAAAGAGCAATTTCTCCTTTTACTACACCTTCCAGACCAACCCCATTGAGTGTTGTGAATGGATTTATAGTGACCAGCAGGTATCTGGCAACAGAGACTTTATGTTGAATATAGTTATCAATAATTCCACACACGCCCTGTACTGTCGCATTCTTTCTTCCACAGTTGTCGAAAGTACTACTGACTTTTCACTGACATGCATGCAGTAGGGCATGCACTTTCAAAGATTGATGGATAGGTTTGTACCCAAAGATTTGTTTATGTTCAATTGTTTGTCCATGCTGTGCTTTTTTTACAGGGTGTCTTCTGGTGGTGACCAACATCGATGGACGAAGCGTCAGCTGCAATGGAGGAGTGCCGCTAATAAGAGGATTTTTTTTCTGCATGCAACTTACTTACCAAATTCAACAGGACAACTACAACAATACAACATACAGATACAGTATCCATTGTGTTTTTCTAGGACTGTGACTGCATTTCTTGGATCTCTCTCTGCTTCTAAATTGATCCTTTGACACATCAATTAGTCCACTCCACTATCACATCTACACCACACATAGTCATTTGTAAGTGCTCCTACGTAATTCGCAAGTCGCAGCACGCCCCAGCCCGTAGAGGACTGGGATGGCCCCAATGAAGAAGCATGTCACCAAGGGGCAACCCTGGTTAGTGAGGGGACACCTAGAAAAAGAGCAATTTCTCCTTTTCTATCTACTATACCTTCCAGACCAACCCCATTGAGTGTTGTGAATGGATTTATAGTGACTAGCAAGGCTCTCAGGTATCTGGCAACAGAGACCTTATGTTGAATATAGTTATCAATATTTCCACACACGCCCTGTACTGTCGCATTCTTTCTTCCACAGTTGTCGAAAGTACTACTGACTTTTCACTGACATGCATGCAGTAGTGCATGTACTTTCAAAGATTGATGGATGGGTTTGTACCCAAAGATTTGTTTATGTTCACAATTGTTTGTCCATGCTGTGCTTTTTTTTCTTGTCTCACAAAACCTTTCCCAAAAACCCCCGTACCCATCCATTTTTCAAACCCTAACCCTCTTCCCCCAGGCTGTGTGGTTTTGATTGATGTGTGACTAAATTACAGCAATAAATCCACACACTTGCTGGGGAGGATAAGGTGATACCAACAGGCTGGTGAAGAAATCCGAGGATATATTCTTACTCTGCTTGACAAAGACCCATGGCTAATGTCAAAGAACTTCAACCGAATTTGTAGTTATACTTTACCATTTGTTAGGCTACAATGTGGCACTGTTCTAGTGTACTGTCACCTGCTATATTCTCTATTGTACCGTTGTATTGCTCAGGAGGACAAACAGGATTTAATTTTCTTTTTTTTCATAGGCATGCAACTGCCACTGTGTCACACCACTAGTACCACCGCTATGAGGAAATTTTATCCGCCCAGGATTGCCAACCTTATTCGCTGTTTCCCGTGGAGCCAGCCCTGGGCCTAGCCCTACTTGCAAACAGAAATTACAGGTAAGATAGGCGTTTGGTTGGAGGTAGCATAATGGAGTATAATGGAGTATTAGGAGAGATTGACGGTAGTACTACTATAGTCACAGGACTATTCAGGAAAACAAACTTACTGTTAAACCCCCACCCACCAGACTCAAAAGCTGTAAAAAACAGGTATGGTCAGATAAAGTTTCAAAAATTATATTTTTATAGCCCTAACAAAATAATCTCCCGCAAGACCCTCCCTAACCCCAACGATTGTCCTTCAAAAGTCCCCAAAAAACCCAACTCCCAATTCCCACCCCCCAAAAGTCTCTAAAAAAGGGGCAAGGGACACTATGGCAGGGTGCTGTTGCCTTTAGCAGCCAGGGCATCATGCTCCTTGCGGAGGGTGGCAAATTCGAAGCGGAGGCCCTCCACCAAGTTCTTATAGTTCAGGACCTCCTGCTCCTGGTAGACCAGTCTGAGGGATAAGCTGCGCCGGTGTGCCTTGCAAATCCTGTGGGGGGCAGCTGCTGTCTTTGCTGCTCGGCGTTGGCGTTGGGCTTTGGTAGCCCGGCTCCGTACCGCTGGAGCACTGCGCTGGCTGGCAGCCTGCACGGAGGAGGATGCAGCTGTCCCCGTGGACGTTGTTGTTGTACCAGACTGCGTCTCCTCCTCCTCCAGGGCCACCAGCCGCCGATATTCAGCGACAGTGGCATCCAGCCTCCGTTGCCGGGCCATTCGAGCCAGCTCCTTCCTCCTTGATGGTGTCTTGGATTTGGAAGGAGCAACTACATGAAGAAAGAAAGACATAGTCTGTAACCAATGCTCCTTAAGATTAACACAAAATGATTGAGCAGAAAGTTGTCACAGTACAAGTAGCAAATTGAAAGCACAGTACATAACTATTGAGGACAGTATCTATGTAACCTCCGACTTCTTCATCCTTGCTCTAACATTAGTGGGAGTTTAAGGGACAAATTCTACAAGCACTATGGACTTCCATTACAGTCGACTATGACAGTACACCAGTCTTATTCTTCTTCTTCTCTCTTGTTTAGGAAAATTGGTACGTTATCTTATGCAAGCCGGCATAATGCCAGCACAGTGAACTTGCACCTGAGAAAAACAGACGCACACCATGGTGAGTGAGACAGACTTGCGTTACTGTACCGGTCCAGTACATGCAGGTGGTGAAGCTCTTACTTTTCTATTACAGGTGGCACTGAGAATACTCTGTTAAAAGGGCTACTGCTTAATTAATTTAGCTTTCACCCTACAGTGCAAATGAGTATTAGAAAAGGAAAATAAAGAAGCTAAATAATCTGATTATCTGTCACTTCACATGGGATGTATTTGATGACATATGGGATGACTTTAGGTGCTTTGCTTATTATGGAGTGAACAGTGATACCCCCACACATGAATGACGTACTACTACTAAACTAAAGTTATTAAGAGAGGTAGGGAGTGTCCACCGTAATAACCGGATATATGATGTGCTTGCAGTTGCAATACAAACTACTGCTACTATTCATGGTAGTATTTGGACAAAATTACACCTTCTTTTCCTTCCCTTTCCTACACTGGAACGGACGTGCGGGTGCGGTGTTACATGCTCTTCAAAGTAACACTTAGTTCATCCAGTGACCGTCTACTCTCTCTAGATACACATATGCTATCTAAGAGTCAGATAGTACCATGAATGATCCAGGCATCCATCCATTCAAAGTATATGCACACATACAGTTTCTGTTTCACCCATCCAGGCTGTTCTCCTTACACCCATCCTTGCTTCATCATTCACCCAGACATGCACCATACCATATTCTTTCCTTCCCAGCCACCTCGGGGACCAAGCAAACACATATCATTCTTCTTTGCCAGTCATCATTACATTTCTCGTCCTTCCACACTTACTTACACCCTTCTTTCGCTTTTCGTTCAGCCCTTCCATCAAGTTCATCTCAGATCTGATTGGGATTCTTCTCGTCAAAAACTTCACAGCTAAGTCGAAGTACATTTAGAGGAGCCTACTACCTGGTTTATTTATAATACACCTGTGCAGAAAGCACACTCTGCAGTCTTCAATCTCAAATGAGTAAGGAATGTATAGCTTACCTCTGCCCGCCACCACCCTGTGAACCCTCACAGGCATGTCCTTGTCCGGCACTTGCACCGCCTCCTCCCCAGAGTTGTCCTCCTCGTCCAATGCCACCACCACCTCGACGCTGGCCCCGCCTCCAGATGTTCCACCTACAAAGTACATTTAATAATGTTAGAATACACCACTCACTACTATATAATATTTGGTCTAGGAGGAAGAAAGAAATGTGAAAAAACTGTATACAATTTAATAATTTGTGACTGTCTACTGTAAAGTAAAAATTTCCCTTTTTCCATGGAAGGCTGTTGTCTTGCTGCACTTTTTGGCACAACTGATGAATGCTTGCTTTTTATTTTTAACACGCACCACTTTTTCTCCTAACAGACAGAAGCTTGACTTCTAAGAACACGAGCAGGATCAAGTTCAAACCAGGTGAGAGCTCGGCTCGACCACAAGAAATGTGTCCAATTAATCGTCAGCACTAAGCACTTTTCCATTTCCAGTTAAACGTTTACTTTTATGACAAACTTGATTTCAATAAATGTGTTTACTTTTAATAAAGCTTTTAAACTCAAATAGACTCTGTGGTTTTTGGTCCTCCAGACTAGAGTGGATGAGCTAAAGGTTTTGGAATTTTTGCAAGCATAAGTCCGTGCCTCTGCCATCGGTGACTTTGGGAGCTAAATGACTCTGCCACACTATCTAGTCAGTAAGGAGATTGGGGGTTCAACTACAAAGTCTGTTATCACTGAGGTATGTGGAAAGTCTAACAGCACCTATTATAATTGATAAGCTAAGCAATGAATTATTTAGTGTCCATAGTTCTGTTTGTGCAGATTTGTCCCTGCAACAGTAGTAGAATGGATTGTCCTCCTATCTAAACCAAAAGTAAAGTAGTATCTTATTCTTTTTTGGTGGTCATTCACCTTTTTATTGTTGGCAATTGTCAAAGCATAAACATTTAGAATACTTGAAAAGACATTATGGACAATCCCAGAGGACTGCACTCAGTGCATAGAGCTATTGCTGACTAGAATGGGAGTCCAATGGAAATGCCAAATGTGCAAACTTAGTTAGCTACACAGACAGACTAATAAGAATAATCTAGTAATACTACACGGAGTCATAGTCGAGGCAGGATAAGAATTTAGATCCTGTCTACAAGAAGATCAAAGACGATTTAGAAAAAATCGAATGAGGAACGCTAGGAAAAAATAAGTACTCTATATTAAAATTAAAACTTACTGGGGCCAGCAAAGGAGCCCTCGCCTGCCTGGTCCTGGCCTGCATCGTCAACAGCACCCTCCTCCCCCTCCTGTGTCCTCCTCTTGCCCCTGGGGGAAGCTGATGTACAACATGAAAGAAAGAAAAACAGAAAACATGGATGATATTTGTCAACCAAATCAAACATTTCAAAAGAACTAACAAAATATTTTTGCGAAATAGCAAATAGACAACTACTCCACGGGATATATTATTGACCAATCTCATGTGGTCGACTACGTTATTACTTTAGTATTGCTTGATTTGCGGACCGTCGAATTGGAAATTACCTTATGTAACTCACTAAACAAAGTACTAAAAAGGTTTGCCTAGGATTGGCAGGCAGCAGTCCGCAGCACGCGAAGTGGCAGCCAAAGCCCATCGTGATTGAAGATCAGCGACAACACTAAAGTTTCCTACTACATTAACCAGTCATTAAAATACTCAAACTATCAATCCACCACCACTATTTCTTCTTATCGCCATGTGTACAAAGGAAGGACTGGACTTGAGTCTGTAGGGGCTGATTTAGAAGCCCCTTGCGGCTCTTTTGCTCCATTGTTGCGTGACTTTTGTGACGCAGCGACAGCACAAAAGAGGCGCAATGGTGCGGCGTATATTAACAACGTGACGCATATGGGAGATGCATCACGTTGTAAAGCCCTGCGCCAATAAGGGGGCGTTCCGGCGCAAGGGAGGGCGTTCCTGCGCAGGAACGCATCCTAAAAGTGGCTGAGGGAAATCTACAAGATTTCAATCAGTCACTTTGAGGACAATGATGCGTGACTCAAACCCTGCGCCTGCTTGAAGCAGACGTACGGCTTGACGCAGCATTTGGGAGATAGGGCACCCCAGAGCATTGATGGAGCTGCACCATCGTTACGACGCAACTCCAGCAATGCACCGCCTTTACGGCACATATGCGTAACGCTTTGGTGATGTTTTGGGCCCATGGTGCGCCGCATTGTAAATACGGCGCACCATGGGTGATGGTGGCGTGACGCACAATTACTGGCGCATCCCTGCTACTTTGCAGGGATGCAACGGTAATTAAAAATCTGAACCTTAGTGTGTAGCATTACGCAGTTCTTTAAACTACACTCATACATAATTTCACAGGCCAATGAAATGAACACAAAATCTAAAACAAATAAGCATAGTAGCAACACTACTGAGAAGAAGGAGAGCAGTGTACCTGAAATGCACAGAAGATTTCGAAATATAATTTACCTATAATGTAATGAGCAGCATTATTGCTCTTGGTAAAAAACAAAAATTTGCAATATAATAACACAGCAGGAGAAAACATAGTAGTAAAGAAATAGCTACTACTACTCACCAAGCCTGGGGATCTCAAGGCCAAGGAGGTCGAGCAGATCTCGCTCACGGGTCAGGACATCCGTCCAGCGGAGGGTGGCCTGGTTGTAGGTGCGCCAGACCCGAGAGTGGTGGTAAATGGCCTGGCACACCTTCTCCCACCGCTTCCGGCACTCCCGGACCCCGTACCCGGCACTGATCTTGCCGCCTCCCATGATGGTCCTGGGGAGGCGGCGCTGAACATAAAAAATGAGTTGGCCCACCTCCTCCGGGGTAAAGCTCTCAATGGGTACGACCTCCTCCCCCCTCAAACGCCCGCACGGGAGCCGGACACGGGGTGCGGGACCCTTCCCCTTCGGGGATGCTTCCCGGCTCCCTTCACCATGGTCTGGGCGGAAAGGAATAAAGAAAATAGAATAGGGAAGAGAAGAAAAGAAAAGAGTTTAAAAAAGTAGTTTAAAATTAACCAAAAGTAGCAGTAAACACAAAAATATAGGGCTAGAAAAATAGAGGGATAGATAATAAGTAAAATAGATTAAAAAAAACTACAAACAAGCAAAGGATGCCAGAGATTTAGAGAGGATACAAAGACCATGCCCAGAACCATAGCAATGAATGAGAAACAAGATGGCCGCGCCCGTTCACGACCGCGCGGGTAAGTTCGCGCGACATTTTCCTTGCGAACACGCGTGAAACTGTACTAGCAAGCCGCAGACTTTGCGAGATTACACTTCGCGCCCGGAAACGGAAATACGTCAGGCAAACAAGATGGCCGCGCCCTTGAACGACCGCGAGGGTAACTTCGCGCCTTGCTCTACGAGCGGCTCACAAAAACGCACAAAACCTTGCCAACTAACACGCCGCAAAAAACAAATTGCATATTCGCACGAATTTGCGGCTTCCGAATCCGATCTCGCGAGTGTTCGCTCCCCGCAAATCCCGCGAAATTACAGTAAAACGTGTTTTGCAAAACTGAAAGCACTCGGCAGGTGCAAGAGTTCAAACTCATCATTAGTAACAATTCCCTGTAGTGCTTCCAGACTGGGGCCCCTCCAGAATTCAGTTGCTAGTTGCAACAATTGTATGACCCTGCTCTGACCCTCACAACAGGCTCATAGAATAGCTACAAGTAGGCCACAAAGGTCCTGGGAAAAAAAATGCACTGCAACAGAAAGCAAATTACAGATAAGGAAGCAGGTGCCAGACTGGAATTTTAAAACAGTGACACATTAATAAACTAACCCCAAATTAATTCATGTCAGTTGAAGCAGGGCTGGTGTGCTTGCTTTTCCCCCCCATAATCTACAGTGATGATGAACCAGAGGGTGGCATTGATGTAACATAGGGTTGCAGTGGTGACACAGAGGGTGCTGGGAACCTGTGATGATGAACCAGACTTAGAAACAACATAATCATGACCGTTGCGTGCCGAAATGTAAGTTCGCAATTGCGAACTGGTACGAAACCCTCGTGAACTGGCAGAAATCCTTGCGAACACAAAAAAAAAAAATCCGCAAATTCGCCAGAATTCGCGGATTTTGCGGATTGCGAGTTCGCAAATCCGCAAAATTTGCGAACGTGAGATTCGCAAAATTCGCCCATACTTAGTCTCCAGCAGTTAAGAACAGAATGCAGTATTTCAATAAATCTCTCTCAGCACTTCTTAAATTTGCAACTAAGTTAAGGGACAAACCAGAGATTTTTATTTTTAACCAATTACAACTCAAATGTCTCTGTAGCTCTTCATGGGGCGGGCATCTGGGGTTTTAAAAATGTTAGCTCGCTCCAGAAATATGAAAATATATGTTTTAAGAATCCCTTTTAGCTGTCCCTAGCAGCTGTTCCACCTTTGTTTGTCATGCTGAGCTAGGGGTCCCTTTTCTAACTGATTTGATTACTATATAGCCTATTTTTAGCATGGCATAAGGTCTGGACCAGAGATTTTATCGTTTTAAACCATAAGATTTTAAATGACTGTTTACATTTACTCACTCTGGCACTTTCTTGTGTTTCAGGTTTGCTTAGCTTTTCTGCATGAACTTGACACTTCCTGAATATTGTGATTCCCCGAATGTTTTATCTAAGGTCAGCAGAAGAGACCTAAAAAGTTACTGTTTGTCTTTTGTTACCGACCAAAGATTCTGTAAGGACATTGCTAAACCTAGTGTCATAAATACCCAATTAACACTAGCTACTGATATGATTCAACCTTGCCTCACTCTTGTCCATAATCAATCGGTATTTTTGACACACTTTAGTCTGGATATTTTCCATTTTTTTAATCAATTTTCCAGCCACCAATGATTGGTCCTCGGTTCTGATTATTTGTCTCCGTGATGGCCTTTCGAATCAATGTTTTTTGCCCTTATGGTTTTGTGCCCCTATAATGCTGCTCCACGTAAACGATATATCTTACCTATCCTCTGCGATAGTAATTTCAGGCAATGTCGACTGGCCTTGCTGTTTCTTCAACAATTGAATTGCTGTGTGATTTTTTGTACGGTATCCTGCTTTTTGGGGTATGTTCAAGGAAAAACATTATTATCACTTGTAGATGTCGTTTTATATCTGTATTTTTATCTTGTTTTATGATGTACGGCTTATCAATTCCTATGTTATAATGAACTTTGGCTCTTGTATTTTATTTGTGTGTTATGATTTTTAAAGAAAAATCGAATAAAGCTGAGATGACTGACTGCTGATGTATGGGTCTCTTGATTTTTTACCTTTAAAATGAAGAATATTTTTAGGTTTGTGTTGGACCTGGCCCTATTTGCGGAGTTAATTCTTAACTTTTTGCATTCTTCCTCCTATTTTCTCTGACTTGTTTTTGCTGGTTTTCAGGACTTTGGGCACTTTACCAATGCTGCCCAGTGCTAAGGTGCAAGTGGTCCCAGTGTACATTGTATTGGTGATTGGTTTATCCATGGTTGGCATGTTTGATTTACTAGTAAGTCCCTAGTAAAGTACACCAGGTGTGCTCAGGGCTGGTAAATAAAATGCTACTAGTAGGTCTGCAGCACTGATTGAACCGCCCACATTAGTAGCCCTGCAAACATGTCTCAGACCTACCACTGCAGTGTCCGTGAGTGGAGTTTTAAACTTATATTTTAACCTGGCAAGTGCACCCACTTGCCAAGCCGAAACCTTCCCTTTTACTACATGTAAGTCACCCCTATGGTAGGCCCAAGGCAGCCCCATGGGCATGGTGCAGTGTATTGAACAGGTAGGACATGTACTGGTGTGTTTTACATGTCCTAATAATGAAATCTGCTTACATTATACACCCCTTCCTGCGAATGTATGAAGTTACAACGCGATCATTTAGATTGGGGTACATTACATCGCTGTTTTTACAACGCAAGTCGTTACAATGACTGCGCTGTAGGGTGCTGGAGTTAGGAATAGTATGATTTACTGTTCCAACTCCAGCCTACGTACAGTAGGGAAGGTGTTGGAATAGTAAATCACACTAATCCTTAGTCTAGAGCGCTCTCCAGTGTAAGTCCTGGTAACGACTTGCGTTGTAAAATCAGTGATGTAAATTTATTACAGTGTTTTGACCGTGTTGTTAAGGTCGATTCCTCTTCCCGCCAACTCCCGTCTATGGGCAAGCATCTGACGGTTATTCTGCGGGCGAGGAGGTCATGTGCGGGTGGGTTCTCCTTTCGTCTACTGGCAGCTAAACTTTGGAATATGCTCCCCATTGCCATTCGCAGTATGAACAATTGCCTGGCATTCCATAAGGCGATCAAAATGCACCTCTTCCCTTCACTGTAGTCTGCTCCTGTTGTCTAATGTTCTGCAGTTTTCTGCTTCAGCGCTGGGACACCCCTTTACCGGGGCAGCTATGCACTATATAAAATCGCATAACATGACATAACATAACAAATACTACTAATTTCGTTTTTCACTATTGCAAGGCCTATCTCTCCCGTAGGGTAACATGGGGATTGCCTTGAGATATCTTTTAAGTGTAATTTTCCATTGGGAACAGATTGAGATTTCGAATTTTGGGTCTCTGAACTCACAATTAAAAAATACAACTTTTTGTGAAGTTGGTTTTTGAATTGTAAGCTTGAAAATGCCTCTTTTAGAACCCAGGCATTTTCTTGCTTTACCATTCTGTGCCACTGCCTGTCTGCAGAATATACATATGGTCTTGCTGGCAGTTGGACTCTTGTGCATTCACTCTAAACAGTCACACAAAGGGAGCTGAGATGTGCCTTGCCTATCCAGGCTGATGGGCCTTCCTGAGCCAAAGTAGTGGGAGGAGTTGTCACTAACACCTGTATAGAGCTGTGCCTGTCCTCACACAAAGCCATCTCCACCCCTCTGTATTGTGTCTGGGGCCAGGGCAGGCAATGGCAGGGACTTGTGCACTACAAAGACTTCCCTTTGAAGTTTGCCTACTTTAAAGGCTGAAATGTGTATAAGTACTGGACTTCTCGTACCATGTACTTAAATCACTTCTGGACTAAGGACATTCTGTCGGGAAGAAGAGCTGGAGAAGCTGTCAGGGCGAACTGCTTGTTTGCTTTGCTGTGTTGGCATGCTGCTTTGCTGCTTCTGTTCCGGGAGTGAAAGGATTGGACTTTGCTTTCTGTATCCTGTCTTCAAGGTTCTCCATGGGCTTGAGTTGAGCTTGTCTCCTGTTAAGAAGTCTCAGAGCCACCAACAACTTCACCTGCCAGTACCTGGACTCTTCTGATGAGAGTCCTGAGTTACTAATTGGTGCCAAATCCAGTTCCTTGGCCCTTGGAAGTTCAACCTGGCGATCTTAGGGGGTCAATCCCTGCATCGACTCACAGCACCTGTTTAATCAAAGCACCACTGTAAAAGATCGACGCATCACCTCTGTCTGCCCCGAAACATGGTTCCCGCTTGACACATCAACCACGGCTTTCACCGCAGGCCCCAGCATGCTGTCACAGAACATCAGAAGAATTACCGCTGCGTGAGTTTCTAGCTCCGTGTCCCAACGACTGTGACACCCGCTCCAACTCTGACGCAGCGCCTGCATCATGCCTGAGGAATAGATGCACAAAAGGGGGTGGTGATGAACAGAGTGTCTGAATTGAGCAGACCACTCTTACCCAGTCCAAAGATCAGGGCTTGATCCATCACCGTTATTTATCTCACTGCCCCATCCCAGCTCAGAATCTGGCTATATGCAAATCAGTCTGTCCCTGGCCCAGTGCATCATGGGAACAGGGCAGACTAAACTACCAAGCCAATTCTTTACCAGAAAGGAGACAAGCTACCGGGGACCGGTTTCTGGCATTTCAGCCTCTTCGGCCCGGCTTGCTTGAATCCTGATGGAGCAGTGAGAAAGGGACTCATGTCTGAGTATACCCTGCCACACCTATAGTGGCCAAAATCGATTTACAAAAGGGGGTGGTGATGAACAGAGTGTCTGAATTGAGCAGACCACTCTTACCCAGTCCAAAGATCAGGGCTTGATCCATCACCGTTATTTATCTCACTGCCCCATCCCAGCTCAGAATCTGGCTATATGCAAATCAGTCTGTCCCTGGCCCAGTGCATCATGGGAACAGGGCAGACTAAACTACCAAGCCAATTCTTTACCAGAAAGGAGACAAGCTACCGGGGACCGGTTTCTGGCATTTCAGCCTCTTCGGCCCGGCTTGCTTGAATCCTGATGGAGCAGTGAGAAAGGGACTCATGTCTGAGTATACCCTGCCACACCTATAGTGGCCAAAATCGATTTACAAAAGGGGGTGGTGATGAACAGAGTGTCTGAATTGAGCAGACCACTCTTACCCAGTCCAAAGATCAGGGCTTGATCCATCACCGTTATTTATCTCACTGCCCCATCCCAGCTCAGAATCTGGCTATATGCAAATCAGTCTGTCCCTGGCCCAGTGCATCATGGGAACAGGGCAGACTAAACTACCAAGCCAATTCTTTACCAGAAAGGAGACAAGCTACCGGGGACCGGTTTCTGGCATTTCAGCCTCTTCGGCCCGGCTTGCTTGAATCCTGATGGAGCAGTGAGAAAGGGACTCATGTCTGAGTATACCCTGCCACACCTATAGTGGCCAAAATCGATTTACAAAAGGGGGTGGTGATGAACAGAGTGTCTGAATTGAGCAGACCACTCTTACCCAGTCCAAAGATCAGGGCTTGATCCATCACCGTTATTTATCTCACTGCCCCATCCCAGCTCAGAATCTGGCTATATGCAAATCAGTCTGTCCCTGGCCCAGTGCATCATGGGAACAGGGCAGACTAAACTACCAAGCCAATTCTTTACCAGAAAGGAGACAAGCTACCGGGGACCGGTTTCTGGCATTTCAGCCTCTTCGGCCCGGCTTGCTTGAATCCTGATGGAGCAGTGAGAAAGGGACTCATGTCTGAGTATACCCTGCCACACCTATAGTGGCCAAAATCGATTTACAAAAGGGGGTGGTGATGAACAGAGTGTCTGAATTGAGCAGACCACTCTTACCCAGTCCAAAGATCAGGGCTTGATCCATCACCGTTATTTATCTCACTGCCCCATCCCAGCTCAGAATCTGGCTATATGCAAATCAGTCTGTCCCTGGCCCAGTGCATCATGGGAACAGGGCAGACTAAACTACCAAGCCAATTCTTTACCAGAAAGGAGACAAGCTACCGGGGACCGGTTTCTGGCATTTCAGCCTCTTCGGCCCGGCTTGCTTGAATCCTGATGGAGCAGTGAGAAAGGGACTCATGTCTGAGTATACCCTGCCACACCTATAGTGGCCAAAATCGATTTACAAAAGGGGGTGGTGATGAACAGAGTGTCTGAATTGAGCAGACCACTCTTACCCAGTCCAAAGATCAGGGCTT
The DNA here is from genome assembly GCF_964263255.1 of Lissotriton vulgaris. Lineage (NCBI taxonomy): Eukaryota > Metazoa > Chordata > Amphibia > Caudata > Salamandridae > Lissotriton > Lissotriton vulgaris. The sequence continues at coordinate 1,009,771,430 of NC_141697.1, read as the reverse complement.
GATCCATCACCGTTATTTATCTCACTGCCCCATCCCAGCTCAGAATCTGGCTATATGCAAATCAGTCTGTCCCTGGCCCAGTGCATCATGGGAACAGGGCAGACTAAACTACCAAGCCAATTCTTTACCAGAAAGGAGACAAGCTACCGGGGACCGGTTTCTGGCATTTCAGCCTCTTCGGCCCGGCTTGCTTGAATCCTGATGGAGCAGTGAGAAAGGGACTCATGTCTGAGTATACCCTGCCACACCTATAGTGGCCAAAATCGATTTACAAAAGGGGGTGGTGATGAACAGAGTGTCTGAATTGAGCAGACCACTCTTACCCAGTCCAAAGATCAGGGCTTGATCCATCACCGTTATTTATCTCACTGCCCCATCCCAGCTCAGAATCTGGCTATATGCAAATCAGTCTGTCCCTGGCCCAGTGCATCATGGGAACAGGGCAGACTAAACTACCAAGCCAATTCTTTACCAGAAAGGAGACAAGCTACCGGGGACCGGTTTCTGGCATTTCAGCCTCTTCGGCCCGGCTTGCTTGAATCCTGATGGAGCAGTGAGAAAGGGACTCATGTCTGAGTATACCCTGCCACACCTATAGTGGCCAAAATCGATTTACAAAAGGGGGTGGTGATGAACAGAGTGTCTGAATTGAGCAGACCACTCTTACCCAGTCCAAAGATCAGGGCTTGATCCATCACCGTTATTTATCTCACTGCCCCATCCCAGCTCAGAATCTGGCTATATGCAAATCAGTCTGTCCCTGGCCCAGTGCATCATGGGAACAGGGCAGACTAAACTACCAAGCCAATTCTTTACCAGAAAGGAGACAAGCTACCGGGGACCGGTTTCTGGCATTTCAGCCTCTTCGGCCCGGCTTGCTTGAATCCTGATGGAGCAGTGAGAAAGGGACTCATGTCTGAGTATACCCTGCCACACCTATAGTGGCCAAAATCGATTTACAAAAGGGGGTGGTGATGAACAGAGTGTCTGAATTGAGCAGACCACTCTTACCCAGTCCAAAGATCAGGGCTTGATCCATCACCGTTATTTATCTCACTGCCCCATCCCAGCTCAGAATCTGGCTATATGCAAATCAGTCTGTCCCTGGCCCAGTGCATCATGGGAACAGGGCAGACTAAACTACCAAGCCAATTCTTTACCAGAAAGGAGACAAGCTACCGGGGACCGGTTTCTGGCATTTCAGCCTCTTCGGCCCGGCTTGCTTGAATCCTGATGGAGCAGTGAGAAAGGGACTCATGTCTGAGTATACCCTGCCACACCTATAGTGGCCAAAATCGATTTACAAAAGGGGGTGGTGATGAACAGAGTGTCTGAATTGAGCAGACCACTCTTACCCAGTCCAAAGATCAGGGCTTGATCCATCACCGTTATTTATCTCACTGCCCCATCCCAGCTCAGAATCTGGCTATATGCAAATCAGTCTGTCCCTGGCCCAGTGCATCATGGGAACAGGGCAGACTAAACTACCAAGCCAATTCTTTACCAGAAAGGAGACAAGCTACCGGGGACCGGTTTCTGGCATTTCAGCCTCTTCGGCCCGGCTTGCTTGAATCCTGATGGAGCAGTGAGAAAGGGACTCATGTCTGAGTATACCCTGCCACACCTATAGTGGCCAAAATCGATTTACAAAAGGGGGTGGTGATGAACAGAGTGTCTGAATTGAGCAGACCACTCTTACCCAGTCCAAAGATCAGGGCTTGATCCATCACCGTTATTTATCTCACTGCCCCATCCCAGCTCAGAATCTGGCTATATGCAAATCAGTCTGTCCCTGGCCCAGTGCATCATGGGAACAGGGCAGACTAAACTACCAAGCCAATTCTTTACCAGAAAGGAGACAAGCTACCGGGGACCGGTTTCTGGCATTTCAGCCTCTTCGGCCCGGCTTGCTTGAATCCTGATGGAGCAGTGAGAAAGGGACTCATGTCTGAGTATACCCTGCCACACCTATAGTGGCCAAAATCGATTTACAAAAGGGGGTGGTGATGAACAGAGTGTCTGAATTGAGCAGACCACTCTTACCCAGTCCAAAGATCAGGGCTTGATCCATCACCGTTATTTATCTCACTGCCCCATCCCAGCTCAGAATCTGGCTATATGCAAATCAGTCTGTCCCTGGCCCAGTGCATCATGGGAACAGGGCAGACTAAACTACCAAGCCAATTCTTTACCAGAAAGGAGACAAGCTACCGGGGACCGGTTTCTGGCATTTCAGCCTCTTCGGCCCGGCTTGCTTGAATCCTGATGGAGCAGTGAGAAAGGGACTCATGTCTGAGTATACCCTGCCACACCTATAGTGGCCAAAATCGATTTACAAAAGGGGGTGGTGATGAACAGAGTGTCTGAATTGAGCAGACCACTCTTACCCAGTCCAAAGATCAGGGCTTGATCCATCACCGTTATTTATCTCACTGCCCCATCCCAGCTCAGAATCTGGCTATATGCAAATCAGTCTGTCCCTGGCCCAGTGCATCATGGGAACAGGGCAGACTAAACTACCAAGCCAATTCTTTACCAGAAAGGAGACAAGCTACCGGGGACCGGTTTCTGGCATTTCAGCCTCTTCGGCCCGGCTTGCTTGAATCCTGATGGAGCAGTGAGAAAGGGACTCATGTCTGAGTATACCCTGCCACACCTATAGTGGCCAAAATCGATTTACAAAAGGGGGTGGTGATGAACAGAGTGTCTGAATTGAGCAGACCACTCTTACCCAGTCCAAAGATCAGGGCTTGATCCATCACCGTTATTTATCTCACTGCCCCATCCCAGCTCAGAATCTGGCTATATGCAAATCAGTCTGTCCCTGGCCCAGTGCATCATGGGAACAGGGCAGACTAAACTACCAAGCCAATTCTTTACCAGAAAGGAGACAAGCTACCGGGGACCGGTTTCTGGCATTTCAGCCTCTTCGGCCCGGCTTGCTTGAATCCTGATGGAGCAGTGAGAAAGGGACTCATGTCTGAGTATACCCTGCCACACCTATAGTGGCCAAAATCGATTTACAAAAGGGGGTGGTGATGAACAGAGTGTCTGAATTGAGCAGACCACTCTTACCCAGTCCAAAGATCAGGGCTTGATCCATCACCGTTATTTATCTCACTGCCCCATCCCAGCTCAGAATCTGGCTATATGCAAATCAGTCTGTCCCTGGCCCAGTGCATCATGGGAACAGGGCAGACTAAACTACCAAGCCAATTCTTTACCAGAAAGGAGACAAGCTACCGGGGACCGGTTTCTGGCATTTCAGCCTCTTCGGCCCGGCTTGCTTGAATCCTGATGGAGCAGTGAGAAAGGGACTCATGTCTGAGTATACCCTGCCACACCTATAGTGGCCAAAATCGATTTACAAAAGGGGGTGGTGATGAACAGAGTGTCTGAATTGAGCAGACCACTCTTACCCAGTCCAAAGATCAGGGCTTGATCCATCACCGTTATTTATCTCACTGCCCCATCCCAGCTCAGAATCTGGCTATATGCAAATCAGTCTGTCCCTGGCCCAGTGCATCATGGGAACAGGGCAGACTAAACTACCAAGCCAATTCTTTACCAGAAAGGAGACAAGCTACCGGGGACCGGTTTCTGGCATTTCAGCCTCTTCGGCCCGGCTTGCTTGAATCCTGATGGAGCAGTGAGAAAGGGACTCATGTCTGAGTATACCCTGCCACACCTATAGTGGCCAAAATCGATTTACAAAAGGGGGTGGTGATGAACAGAGTGTCTGAATTGAGCAGACCACTCTTACCCAGTCCAAAGATCAGGGCTTGATCCATCACCGTTATTTATCTCACTGCCCCATCCCAGCTCAGAATCTGGCTATATGCAAATCAGTCTGTCCCTGGCCCAGTGCATCATGGGAACAGGGCAGACTAAACTACCAAGCCAATTCTTTACCAGAAAGGAGACAAGCTACCGGGGACCGGTTTCTGGCATTTCAGCCTCTTCGGCCCGGCTTGCTTGAATCCTGATGGAGCAGTGAGAAAGGGACTCATGTCTGAGTATACCCTGCCACACCTATAGTGGCCAAAATCGATTTACAAAAGGGGGTGGTGATGAACAGAGTGTCTGAATTGAGCAGACCACTCTTACCCAGTCCAAAGATCAGGGCTTGATCCATCACCGTTATTTATCTCACTGCCCCATCCCAGCTCAGAATCTGGCTATATGCAAATCAGTCTGTCCCTGGCCCAGTGCATCATGGGAACAGGGCAGACTAAACTACCAAGCCAATTCTTTACCAGAAAGGAGACAAGCTACCGGGGACCGGTTTCTGGCATTTCAGCCTCTTCGGCCCGGCTTGCTTGAATCCTGATGGAGCAGTGAGAAAGGGACTCATGTCTGAGTATACCCTGCCACACCTATAGTGGCCAAAATCGATTTACAAAAGGGGGTGGTGATGAACAGAGTGTCTGAATTGAGCAGACCACTCTTACCCAGTCCAAAGATCAGGGCTTGATCCATCACCGTTATTTATCTCACTGCCCCATCCCAGCTCAGAATCTGGCTATATGCAAATCAGTCTGTCCCTGGCCCAGTGCATCATGGGAACAGGGCAGACTAAACTACCAAGCCAATTCTTTACCAGAAAGGAGACAAGCTACCGGGGACCGGTTTCTGGCATTTCAGCCTCTTCGGCCCGGCTTGCTTGAATCCTGATGGAGCAGTGAGAAAGGGACTCATGTCTGAGTATACCCTGCCACACCTATAGTGGCCAAAATCGATTTACAAAAGGGGGTGGTGATGAACAGAGTGTCTGAATTGAGCAGACCACTCTTACCCAGTCCAAAGATCAGGGCTTGATCCATCACCGTTATTTATCTCACTGCCCCATCCCAGCTCAGAATCTGGCTATATGCAAATCAGTCTGTCCCTGGCCCAGTGCATCATGGGAACAGGGCAGACTAAACTACCAAGCCAATTCTTTACCAGAAAGGAGACAAGCTACCGGGGACCGGTTTCTGGCATTTCAGCCTCTTCGGCCCGGCTTGCTTGAATCCTGATGGAGCAGTGAGAAAGGGACTCATGTCTGAGTATACCCTGCCACACCTATAGTGGCCAAAATCGATTTACAAAAGGGGGTGGTGATGAACAGAGTGTCTGAATTGAGCAGACCACTCTTACCCAGTCCAAAGATCAGGGCTTGATCCATCACCGTTATTTATCTCACTGCCCCATCCCAGCTCAGAATCTGGCTATATGCAAATCAGTCTGTCCCTGGCCCAGTGCATCATGGGAACAGGGCAGACTAAACTACCAAGCCAATTCTTTACCAGAAAGGAGACAAGCTACCGGGGACCGGTTTCTGGCATTTCAGCCTCTTCGGCCCGGCTTGCTTGAATCCTGATGGAGCAGTGAGAAAGGGACTCATGTCTGAGTATACCCTGCCACACCTATAGTGGCCAAAATCGATTTACAAAAGGGGGTGGTGATGAACAGAGTGTCTGAATTGAGCAGACCACTCTTACCCAGTCCAAAGATCAGGGCTTGATCCATCACCGTTATTTATCTCACTGCCCCATCCCAGCTCAGAATCTGGCTATATGCAAATCAGTCTGTCCCTGGCCCAGTGCATCATGGGAACAGGGCAGACTAAACTACCAAGCCAATTCTTTACCAGAAAGGAGACAAGCTACCGGGGACCGGTTTCTGGCATTTCAGCCTCTTCGGCCCGGCTTGCTTGAATCCTGATGGAGCAGTGAGAAAGGGACTCATGTCTGAGTATACCCTGCCACACCTATAGTGGCCAAAATCGATTTACAAAAGGGGGTGGTGATGAACAGAGTGTCTGAATTGAGCAGACCACTCTTACCCAGTCCAAAGATCAGGGCTTGATCCATCACCGTTATTTATCTCACTGCCCCATCCCAGCTCAGAATCTGGCTATATGCAAATCAGTCTGTCCCTGGCCCAGTGCATCATGGGAACAGGGCAGACTAAACTACCAAGCCAATTCTTTACCAGAAAGGAGACAAGCTACCGGGGACCGGTTTCTGGCATTTCAGCCTCTTCGGCCCGGCTTGCTTGAATCCTGATGGAGCAGTGAGAAAGGGACTCATGTCTGAGTATACCCTGCCACACCTATAGTGGCCAAAATCGATTTACAAAAGGGGGTGGTGATGAACAGAGTGTCTGAATTGAGCAGACCACTCTTACCCAGTCCAAAGATCAGGGCTTGATCCATCACCGTTATTTATCTCACAGCCCCATCCCAGCTCAGAATCTGGCTATATGCAAATCAGTTTGTCCCTGGCCCAGTGCATCATGGGAACAGGGCAGACTAATTTGCATACAGTCAGGTTCTGAAACTGGGATGGTGCAGTGAGCTAAAAAACGGTGTTGGATCTAGCCCTGATCTCTTGACTGGGTGAGAGCTTTCTGCTTAATTCAGAGACTCTGTCCCTCACCACCCCTTGTTGTAAATATTTTTGTCCACCCTAAGCGTGGAAGGGTATTCTCAGATGTGAGACCCTTGCTCATTGCACCATCAGGATTCAAGCAAACCGGGCCGAAGACGGCTGTAATGCCAGAAACCGGTCCTCGGGAGCTTGTTTCCTTCCCAGTGTAAGAATTGGCTTTTGTAGTTTGGTTTGCCCTGTTCCCATCATGCACTGGGACAGGAACAGACTAATTTGCATACAGTCAGGTTCTGAAACTGGGATGGTGCAGTGAGCTAAAAAACGGTGTTGGATCTAGCCCTGATCTCTTGACTGGGTGAGAGCTTTCTGCTTAATTCAGAGACTCTGTCCCTCACCACCCCTTGTTGTAAATATTTTTGTCCACCCTAAGCGTGGAAGGGTATTCTCAGATGTGAGACCCTTGCTCATTGCACCATCAGGATTCAAGCAAACCGGGCCGAAGACGGCTGTAATGCCAGAAACCGGTCCTCGGGAGCTTGTTTCCTTCCCAGTGTAAGAATTGGCTTTTGTAGTTTGGTTTGCCCTGTTCCCATCATGCACTGGGACAGGAACAGACTAATTTGCATACAGTCAGGTTCTGAAACTGGGATGGTGCAGTGAGCTAAAAAACGGTGTTGGATCTAGCCCTGATCTCTTGACTGGGTGAGAGCTTTCTGCTTAATTCAGAGACTCTGTCCCTCACCACCCCTTGTTGTAAATATGAGGAATAGATGCAGCATCTGATCGGCGCTGTCACGTTAACACAGAGCATTTGGATTGTCGACGTCTCATCCCTGGGAGCTCATTATTCATCAATACCACACCGCAGTAAGGAACTGAGGCCACGTATCCAGAAACCGATGCATCACTTACCCTGCCAAGCAGTAAGGGACTGATACATCTCATACTCTGCAGTAAGGAATTGACTCATCACCTCCCCTCCATTGTAAGGAACCGATTCATTGCCTTGCTTTTCCGACACCTCACCCCCACCTACACCTCACACCATCTTTGATTTTTTACGCATCCATTGATTTCTATGGTCTAAACTTGCTTACTCTTTTAAAAGTGATATTTGTGTTTGTTGGATGTTTGTCATTTTGGTCTTGTTTTAATCAGATAAATATTGGCTATTTTTCTAATCTTCTGTGGACTCCTTTTGTAGTGTTTTCACTGTGTTACTGTGTGTGTATGCCATTACTTCACACTTTGCCTCTGAGATAATCCTGACTGCTCATGCCAAGCTACCAAGGAGCAGAGGTTATCTTATCTGTGTGGCTCCCTTACCCTGACTAGAGTGAGGGATCCTACTTGGACAGGATACAAACCACAGCTAAGCAGAGACCCTATTTTTTAAATTGTTAGTTAGCGGTGAGGATTAGAACTTGTGTTTGTACTTTGCATATAGTGATTGGTGTACACTACTCCCATATCGCAGACCAGTACGCAACCACATACTGTTTTTTTCTTTTTCTGCATGTATCAGTCTGGTGAGCTATCAGTTGTGCCTGCAGGCTTGGTGTTTGAGGTGCAGAACCTGGAAACCTATATGGTGCTTCAACTCAAAACGTTCTGCAGGGGTTTAAATGTTCTTTTCAAGGTCTCACTAAAAAGGAAGAGCTGTAAAAGACCCTGATGGCCTGGCTGGCATCTAGAAGAGCTGGTGAGTACACAGAGAAGGATATGGAGGAGGTGCAGGTACAGAGCCTGCATTGGGATTTTGTGCTACAGTAGGATCTACCCGAGGCCAAGGTAACCTCCAGGGCAAGCAGCAGTGTTTCTTCAAAGGGTGTCCCAGAGGAGCTGGATGACAGGTTGCAGGTCAGGGAGCACAAGTTAGAGCTTCAAAAGCTCTGGATGAAGCATGTAAGTGGCTTGGCTCCTCTGCTAGGAGTCCTCACCTGCCAAGAGGTGTCAAATACAGTTCCTGGGCCCTTGGAAATGTAACCTGGTGATCTAAAGAGAAAACTAATGCATCGACTCCCAGTGCCTGTTTTCTCGACGCAACGGTGCACAAGATTGACGCTTCCCTGCTGCTTGCAACCGATGCATGGTTCCTGATCGGCGCATTGCCACAGCTTTTACCATAGGCCAGTCAGAAACATTTCTGCAGCGAGTTCCAAGCACCATGGCACTTACATTCGTGACACTCTGAAGCAGCACCTGGTCGGCAGATGTGGAGTCCATGCAGTGGCGGCTTTGCGGCTGAAAAAATTGAAGCAGCCACTGCCTTGCCACTGTCGCAATGATGCAGCGCATCTGGATTTTTGACGCATTGTCCCTCAATGCCGATACTTAATTGATGCTGCGTGCTCGGAAATCGACGCATCACCTCCCCTTCCAGTGAGGAACCGACACATCCCCTACCTCACAGTAAGGAACTGGCACATCACCTCCCCTGCCTAGCAGTAAGGTACTGACGCATCACCTCCCCTGGCAGCAAGAGGCCAATGCATCAACCCCCCATGGAGTAAGGAACAGACGCACCGCTTTGCTTTTCTAGCACCTCACTTCCCTTCCACCTGGCTTCAGCTTTGATTTTTGATGAATCCAAGGTACCTTGTGCTAAAACAAACACATCCATTGATTTATATAGACTAAACTTGCTTAATTTTTAAAAAGTGATATTTTGACTTGTGTATGTTGGATGTTTGTTGTTCTGGTCCTGTTTTATTCATAAAAATATTGGTAATTTTTCTAAACTGGTGTGGGCTCCTTTTGTAGTGTTTTCACTTTATTTCTTTGTGAGTGTGTGTGTGTGTGTGTGTATACAAATACTTTACACACGGCCTCAGAGATAAGCCTGACTGTTAATGCCAAGCTACCAAGAGGGTGCGCAGGGGTCAGCTTAGCTCTGTGACTACCTTACCCTGACTAGAGTGAAGGTCCCTACTTGACAGGGTGCAAACTGCTGCTTTTGTTTAACGTCTTATCCATTTTTCTTCATGTACTTGTTAAATATTTTCACATTACCTTGATGTCGACCTTTAAGTGCTTTGCCATTTGTTTGGTTTGTTACTTGCCAAGCTCAGGTGTTTTCTCTAGTGTGTGCTGATTGCTTTGTCTGGGCATTGTAGGAGTAGAGACACATAAATACTGTGAACTCTCTGACCTGTAGCCTGCCAGGAAGGTATCTTACACTGAGAATAAATGGAGAAAGACTTTTGTTAGCACTTCTTTGTGCAAATTAAGGGCCCATTAAAACACTATGGGCCCGATTCACATAATGAATTTAAGACTCAATCCTAAACTTACTACTATTTTGGTATTCACAGAATGCATTTACTACTTTTGGCATTCACAGAATGAACATACTACTTTTGGTATTCACAGAAGCTAGGATTTTGTCTTAAGTCTGTCTTAAGTTTGTCTTAAGTTTGTCTTAAGACAAACTTAAGACAAAATCCTAACTTCTGTGAATACCAAAAGTAGGAAGTTCATTCTGTGAATGCCAAAAGTAGTAAGTGCATTCTGTGAATACCAAAATAGTAGTAAGTTTAGGATTGAGTCTTAAGTTCATTCTGTGAATCAGCCCCTATCTGATTGATCGAAAAATACAACTAAGGGAAGTTATCAAATGAATACATTTAAATTACATAAAACACATTAGGCTCCAAAAGGAAGACAGAGTACTTCAGTTTTCAAACCATAAAGGCTTTAAGGGAAAGATGGTTTACAAATTAAAAATTATAACATTAGTGTTCATATTTCATACATGAATGCAATTAGTAATTATGAAGCTCAAATCAAATAAGAGGACAAATTACTATAAAGTTGTCTGTAAGAAAAAACCTAAGTACATCAGTTCTCCCATAAAGAGAGCACCCTGCTCTGCTCTATGCTGAATCGATAGATTCTATAAAGGTTATGCAATAATTCTGAAAAAGTTCTGAACTCTCATCTACATTGCACTAGCTTAAATCACACAATTCTAATATTTGCTTTGCCTACACCTGGTTTAATCAGGTTAGCTACAGACAAAATCTAGAGCGCATTAGCTTCTCAGAATTCTAGACCATGTATCTTCTCTAAGCGTCCTTCAAAGCTACATTTATCTGCAACAAACTAGATACATTGGACTAGCCTGTGCTCTGCATGTGTACTGTTGCAATTATTTACATTCTACAGTTATCACGTAAAGGAAAATACTTACCATGGGAAAGAATCAAAGACACACTGCATTTGTTAACTGTGAGTTCAGCTTCTTCTAAAAATAAAATACACTTAACATGAAACAAGATGGCTCCCAAATGTTAGCCATACTAAACACAGGCGTACATGTTCAATCTAAACATGAATCATACACAGTTCATACCATTTGCGTGTTTACATGTTATTGCAAAAACAATTAATATAAAAACTATATCATCAGTTTATATATGCTAAAATTAGGGATTGCTTGGAATTCCCTACCATAACATTTTAATTATTTTTATTGATAGATTCAACCTTTGAAGCTGAATGAGTCTTGCACCCTCTACAATTCAAGGATTTGCCCGACTGAGGAGTAAGCATGAGCGAATTTTGCGGATCTCGCGTTCGCGAATTTTGCGGATTTGCGGATTCGCAATCCGCAAAATCCGCGAATTCCCGCGAATTTGCGGATTTTTTTTTTTTGTGTTCGCCCGTGTTTCTGCCAGTTCGCGAGGGTTTTGTACACTTTCGCAAATTGCGAACTTACCTGTCGGGTCGCAAGTTTCGCGAACTTGTTGTTTCTACGTGTCCAGCCTGTTTGGGACACTCTTCTTCATCACTGCCACTCTCTGTCACCACTGCCACTCTCTGACTACTCATGCCACCCTCTGGCCCACTCATGCCACCCTCTGTTTCATCACCACACCCTCTGGTTGTCCAGTGTACATTATTTTCGGCAAAGCAAAGCACACCTTCCCTGCCTCAAGTGACCTGAATTAATTTGGGGCTGATTAATGTGTCACAGAATATTTTTTTAGCTGGCACCTGCTTCCTTAGTGCGCCCTGATTAGTGATCTTTTGCACTTGCTAAGTGCTTTCATTGTTGCAAAATTAGTTACAACACCTGCCCTGCCCCAACTGACAATAATGAATTAGGGGCTGATTAATGGATTTTAACTTCCAGCCTGGCTCCTGTCTCCCTTAGCTGTAATTCAGGACCTTTGTGGCATATGTGTAACTATTCTGAGGTTCAGAGCAGGGTCACATAATAGTTTCAACTGGCAACTGAACTCTGGAGGGGCCCCTCAGGAAGCACTACAGGAAATGGCTACAAATGATGAGCCTGAACTTTTGAACCTGGTAAGTAGTTACTTTCAGTTTTGCTAAGATCGTATTTCTGCAATTTTGCACTTATTCGCGGGGCGCGAACTCACGCGAACTCACGCGAACAGTGCGAGCAGTGCGAGCAAAATCCGCTGCTCGCGGATTTGCGGATTTTGCGGGAGATTCGCAAATCTCGCGGATTGCGGATTTCCCGAAAATCCGCAAAATCCGCGAGCGGAACGGATTTTCCGCCCATGCCTACTGAGGAGCCCTTCAAATCTTTTTTTTAAGGTTTCTTAACAAGGCTCCGATATTTGCTATATTTTTTAACCTGGTTCACCTACCTCACTTTTGAACAATACCTTTATGCTTGTGGTTTTCTGAAGGGGTGGGAGCAACTCGCATAATTCAGTGTAGTGCAATCATGAGGAATACAAAAAATTCCATGAGAATACACATAAGTATTTAAGGAGAAAAATTCTACATTTAGCACTATTTCGTAATGCAAAAATGCCCCCTCATGTTAAAAATGAGCGCGGGCATGCATTTTTCACAAAGAAATAGTGCCAAATGCAACAGTACACGAATTGCAAGTGTTCTTAGGGCAGGATTTTCACCCATCATACCCCAGGCATTTAGTGCTATTTTCTTTTTTTTTTTTAGTTCACAAAATTTTTTATTGAGAGAGATGAGCAAGCATTACAGACATGTGCATATATCATGCATGGTTTCGGCATCAACAAGAGCAAGTATACAAGTATACAAGTATAACGGGAACAAAGGAGGGGTAAATTAAATTGAGATAAATCAATAAGCAATTCAAAACACATCGTAAGGAAAAGAAAAAAAAAAAAGAAAGATAGAAAGATAACACAGGCAGTGCATCAGTACATTTTCAAGGTTACAGTCATAGGTGGAGCAAGATAACCACGTAAGTCAATGAGGTCAGTTGTTTGGGCAGGTAGGCAACCCGGACTATGGGCAGGGTGTATATGTGCATGGCGCATCAGGTAATCATGGTGGTTTAAATAGGTCGAAGTGAGCGTCTAGCGAGGACCACAGGTTCCTATAGGGGGGGGCACCAAGGTGTAGCAGCCAGCGCAATATTGTCGGCTCCTCTGAGGTTCGAAACCCAGTTGAGCCAGTGGGCGAAAGAAGCTTTGCCAGTGTCCTTCCAGTTATTCAGTATGAGTTTGACCGCTGCTGTCAAAAGTAAGTCAAGTAGGGCTTTATCATTTTCATTGAGGTTAACAGCTTTGGCAAAACCCATGACTAAGGTTGCAAATTCCCTCGGGAGCGAAATATGTAAAACTTTGGTAATAAATTCGGAGATTCTATCCCAGTAGTCGGATACACAGGGGCATTTGAATATTAGGTGTTCAAGGTCCCCACCCTCTGCCGTGCAGTTCCAGCAGGAGTCATCTTCCTTGATGTTGTGCAGGAAGAGTCTCCTAGGAGTCCAAAAAGCTTTGTGGAGAAGCCAGAATTTAGATTGTGATAATGTAGGGCTGATTTTGTGTTGTGAGGTAGATTCCATATTCTGGCCCATTCTGCTTCCGATGTTGGTGTGGAAGAGTATGAATCCCAGAAGGACTGTGTGGATGTTGTCAGCTTTGTGGTCTGAGGGCGGATCAGTTTGTATATTCTGGACACCTGATGACCCTGTCCGTTAATCGTGTGTAGGTATCCAGGAAGGGAGGGGGTGACGTTGGATAAATCTGTTTTGGAGAGGGCCACATTGATGTGTAAGAAGTAATAGAAGTCTATGTTCTGGAGTTGAAACTTTTTTTGTGGGTCGTTGAAAGTGAGTGGCAATGGACCATCAAACAGCTGATGAGGGAAGTGTATACCCTTCTCTATCCAAGCAGGATTATTCATTGGTTTCCCTTTGTATAGCAGTTTGGTATTGTTCCACAGCGATTCCCATCGTGATTAATTGGTGTGGTAAGAATTTGCTTACATGAAGGAGGGCAGCCTTCGTGTTTCTGAGGATGGTACCTGAGGATACAGTGGGTTGTGGTTTGGTAGTGAGGAGGGTGGAGGGGGGAAGGCCACGGAGGATGGATTTTTCCACCGACAGCCACACTGGGGTGTAGTCTGAGTGTGGAGTGAGCCAAAAGGCCCCTTGTCTAGCTAAGAACGCGGTTTGATAGAGCTTAAAGTCAGCTAGATTGACGCCTCCTAAGGTTTTATCCAGCCTTAGTTTTTTATGCTAATTCTGGCTTTTTTCCCTTGCCAAAGGAAAGACGAAATTAATTTATCCAGTTTGGAGAGGAAATCTTTGGAGAAGGTGAGGGGCAGCATAGTGCTCAGGTAGTTGATTAGCGGTGATATCATCATTTTTATAGCTTCAATTCTTCCCCACCAAGTAATAAATCGTGGGGACCAGGTCAAGGATTCTTTTAACTTTTGTCATTGTCAACGTTTCGTTGTGTGTGATGGTGCTCAATAATTTATCGGTGAACTCTATTCCTAAATATTTTATAACCCCGGTTTGCCAAGCTAGACCTGAGTTACCAAGAACTTCTTTGATGGTGAAGATGTTTAGTGGTTTAACCTCGGACTTGTCTTTGTTTAGCTTGTATCCCGATAGGTACGAGTACTTGCTGATTGAGGACATGAGTCCCTCGATCGATTTGGCTGGGTTTTCTGTCGCAATCAGTATATCGTCAGCATACGCTGCTAATTTTATCTGAGTATCTCCAAAGGAGACTCCCTGAATATCCTCATTCTTTTTTATGTCAGTTAGAAGGGGTTCAAGGGCCAAAAGGAAAATTGCCGGCGAAAGTGGGCAGCCCTGTCTGGTGCCTTGGTATAGGCGAAAAGGGTCAGAGAGGGTGCCATTAATTGCTATCCGAGCCGAAGGGGAGGCGTACAGGACCATCACCATTGTGATGAACGACTGTCCGAGATTGAATGAACGCATACAGTATTGAAGAAAAGACCATGAAACCTTATCTAAGGCCTTTTCAGCGTCCAGGGTAATCGCAACCATCGGGGAATGGGAGTTGTTAGCCTTCTCTAAGATATGGCATAGAAGTCTGGTGTTGTCATTTGACATCCTGTGTTTCAGAAAACCAACTTGGGACGGGCTTATTAGTTTGGGAAGAACAGCATTTAGTCGATTCGCTAGGATTTTGGCATATATCTTGCAATCAAGATTTATCAAAGAGATGGGGCAGTAGTTTTTGGTGAGGAGCGGGTCTTTTCCCTCTTTAGGGATCACGATTATGTTAGCTTCGCTCATAGAAGGTGATATGCATCCACTGGACGCCGTAGAGTTGAGAACAGTATGGAGCGTGGGGGTGAGTTGGGATTCAAAGGCTTTATAAAAAGATGCAGTGAAGCCATCTGGGCCGGGGGCTTTGCTATTTTTTAAAGATTTGATGGCCTCTGCGATCTCTACTTTACTGATGGTGGAGCCTAACCGTGTTTTTTCAGCTTCCGATAGTTGCGGAAGGTCGAGAGACTCAAGATATTCGGTGCAAGCTGCTGTGTCCAGCGATTTGTCGTTCTTGTAAAGCTCTTCATAGAAGGATTTAAATGTATCTAGGATTTTAATTAGATTGGTGTGGGTTGTATTTGTGGCGTCTTTTATTGATAAAATGGTTGACAGCTTTTGCTTATGTTTGAGGTATGAAGCCAGCAGTTTA
This sequence comes from Lissotriton vulgaris, assembly GCF_964263255.1. NCBI lineage: Eukaryota > Metazoa > Chordata > Amphibia > Caudata > Salamandridae > Lissotriton > Lissotriton vulgaris. The sequence continues at coordinate 1,009,756,126 of NC_141697.1, read as the reverse complement.
CCTGCTTTATTTCCTTCACAGAGTTTTAGGGCTTTGAAACGGTTAATCCAGACGCCCGCTCTTTTACTAGTTATGGTATTGTACTCATACTTCTTTTTAGTGAGAAGGTCGAGGGGTTTGAGGTCTAGAGGATTGGCCTTGTGCTAGTCTTCTAGGATTGTGATCTCTCGCTCCAATTGTTCTAGGTCTTTATTTAATTTTTTATTGGTCTTAGCTCTAATATTTATAATGACTCCACGGATTGTGGCCTTAAGAGCGTCCCATAGAGTATTAGGTTTGGTGTCAGCGGTATTGTTTAGGAGTAAGTATTCCTCGATGGCGTCCGCTATTTTCAGTTTGTCCTCTGGGTTGGTGAGAATTTCGTCATTAAAACGCCATCTTCTAGGCGAGCGAATCGACCGGGAGCCTGCAAGTTTGGTGTGAATAGATGCATGATCGGACACCAGTTTGGGGGCAATATCAGTTTCTTCAATCAGGTGTGCGAATGAGGTGGATAATAGGATGAAATCAATACGTGAATAGGAGTTATGTGGGGCAGAGTAGAAGGTGTAGTCTCTCCCATCGGGGTTCTGTAGTCGCCAAGAATCTTTGAGACAGTAGCGCTCACAGAGACGGAGAAGGGCCCCATGTGACCGTGAGGGGTGGAATGAGCACTTGGATTGTCTGTCTAGTAAGGGGTCTAGGGGAAGGTTAAAATTGCCCCCCACTATTAATAATTCATCTTGGGAGATATGTTCGATGGAACGAGAGACTGAGTCCCAGAATGTGGGATCATCGGAATTAGGGCCATATATATTCACTACGTGAATGGGATCATCTTCTCTGCGTAAGTGAGTCACTAGTAACCTACCATCTGTATCGTGAGTGTGTGATAGCAGTGTCAGGTTGGCATTCTTAGATAGCAGTGTGATTACACCACCCTTCTTATTTAGCGCAGGAGAGGACAGGACGTGGGACGACCAATGTATGTTAAGGAAACGTAAGTCCTCTTCAGAAAGCTTGGTTTCCTGTAGAAGAACGATGTCTCCTTTTGTTTTTGCTAGATAGTCGAACACCTTCCACCTTTTCACCGGGTGGTTAAGTCCTTTGACATTTAGTGATATTACTTTAAGATCGTCTTTAATTGAGTTGGAGTTAGCCATCGGTGAAATGTATTATCGCTCGGTGGGAAGTTGGCGGTATGATGTGCGACAGATGGGGTGTTGTGACAAGAACGGGCGCCTTATACTGACCAAATTGGTTAAATTTGAAAGCAACCTTCAATGACAAGACATATAAGTACAAGTGTTGTGATGCGTGCCTGCAGCCTGGGATGTGGAAACAATAAGGGATAAAGTGGGCTTGGTGTGGTGAGTTGTGTCTGGTAACACTGTAAAGCATAAACATTAGTATAAAAAACAGAATATGATACAAAATGAGAAGGAACCTACTGAGACTCTGCCAAGTGACTGCTCCTTCATCCTCTCTCTTTTCCCCTTCCTCTAGATGCCCCCTCCCACTCCCCCCTCCCTCCCACCCCCCCAAATACGTACGTAGGGAGTACGACGACAGTACCATGCTACGCAAAACAGGAATAACAATAACAATAATGAGTGCATATTATCAATCCCAGATGAATGTAGACGGTTAGTATAACCAACAAGAAAATGGCATAGAACAGTTTCTTAGCGGAATACGAATAACAGGCCATAACAAGATTGACCTAATATGAAGTAGATAAGCAAAGAGCAATTATGAGATTATGAGAGTAACTAATAGACACAACCATGGTATACCCGTTGGGATGCGCTACCCCCATCATGTGTTAAGTTTGTGGAGTGTTAAGATCCAGAGTGGAGGTGCTTAACTTGAGATGAGCAAAATGTACAAGAGTACCCATTGGTATAAATGTAATAACTTGCGTGAGACATAAGCATTCAAACATCGTAAAAAGTCACATGCTAGAAGAAGTCACTGTGCTGGCCAAACGAGGCCCCGCTTACAAACTCACGGTACTGTAGAATCGCCGAGCTTGGTAGCCTGGTAGGCAGAGCTTAGGAACCCGTGCCAAGAGCCGAGTATAGTTATACATAGGCTGATCCCGTTGAGGCAACCGATGCTGGACCACTGGATGAACGAAGAGTGACATGGAACTAACTGGCCCCATCTTGTTGAGACGGACTCGTGGTCTTCCTTTTGTTGGAGAGACCGGTTGATTGGTCCATTTCTTGCGTTGGGCATTCTTCGAGAAGATGTGCCAGGTCCCTCGGATCGGTGAAGAACCTTGGGCGGCCATTTATCGTGATTCTGAACTTGGCTGGTCCTGCAAAAGAGAAGGGGATGTTTTTGGATCTAAGTCTAGGGCGGAGGTCCAGGAAGCCCTTGCGTACATCCACTGTGTCTTTGGAGAAGTCCTGCGTGAAGATGATCCTGTGGCCTTCCCATGTAATGGAGTGATTTTTCCTCGCATACTGGAGAATCAGGTCTGCCTGCTGATATCTGAGCGGTTTGCAGATCATTGGCCTGGGGCCTTTAGCATTCTTGCTCGTGAAGGTAGGGATTCTATGCGCCCTGTCCAGTTCGAGGCCATGTGGAAACTCAGTCTTGGTAATCATGGGGATCCATGATTCTAGAAAGGCCAAGCAAGAGTCAGCATCATTTTCCGCGTTTTCTGGTATGCCGAAAATTCTAACGTTCCCCCATCTGTTTCGGTCCTCTAACTCCGCATTATGGCATCTGAGGGCGTCGGTGGTGTCTTCCAGGCGTTGGATCCTGGACGCTGACTGTCGCAATAGATCCTCCACATCGCTAATCCGTTGTTCCGCGGCTCCCAGGCCTGAGGTTAAAGCGCTCATGTCGGCCCTAATTGCGGTCATTTTGAGTTGCATGGAGTCTGTGTTAGCTTTGGTTGATTTGGAGATATCCGTAAGGTCTGACAGCTTCTTCAAGATCATCTCCATTGTGGCCGCCATATCTGCTTTGCTCTTGATGGGTGAGTCGGAAATCAAGGGTTCTGGTTTCACTTTTTTTATGACGTTCCTGTCTTCCCTGAATGCCATTGTGTTAGGGATGGATGGCACTGTTAAACCTCGCTGTTCTCGTGGGCAGTGTCCAATGCGTGGGTAAGAGATGGTGGGCAGGAGCTTAAGGCTACTCAGTTTCAAAGGCGAAATCAAATAATAAGGACTCACTTATAGAGGATCACCCCCGTGTGGGAGCAAGCAATACCAATAGTGATACTCCGACGCACGTTCCTCAGCACACCGCCTCCATTTGGTAGTACTGGACACTCCTCAGTGATCATTCCTCATGGTGACTTGATGAAGTTACTTTGTTGGACTGGAGGCTGGAGGCAGCAATGGGCGACTTTACTGACTTGTGAGGATTATCAGTGCAAGCTAGATGTTCTCTCTCTCTGTACCTAACTATGCAGAGGTGTTGTTGGTATTGCCGGTGAGCTCGAGTGAAACATTGCCCTGCAAATCACTCGTTTGAGGTGCTCGCGCTACTGAAGAGCCGCCATTTTAGGGTCAGGCAAAGCGCTCCGGTCAGACAGGTGAAACAGAGCGGGTAGACGGCAATCCTCACCTCAACAGAGGAGATCTGTGCATCATTGGAGCGGCTCATGTCCCCACAGGTGTTCCGGTTCTTGTCCGCATCGGTAGGGCGCAAGGACACTGCTTCCCGTCTTCGGTCGGACATCACGGCGCCATTTTAGAATACATTGCTGTCGGCGCGTGGCGGGTGGAATAACCCCGTTTTTCGCCTCAATTGATGGTCGGAGCTTCCTGCTCAAGGCACCGGAGGGTCCCCTATGCGTTTAGCTGTGCAGCCCCTGGAAGATCGCTGCTGTGCGTCGCGGTTTTGCTACGAAAGGGATTGGAGTCGCTTTCCTGAAGTGCGGAGCTCCCGGTTAGGCGGCCATTTCCACTGCCGTCCAAGCCACGCCCCCTTTAGTGCTATTTTCTTATCGCAAAATGCCCCACTGCAAAAATGAGTGTGAGAAGGCATTTTGTGCATAGAAATAGCTGTAAATGTGCCGCTGGGGATGAGTTTATTTTCCCAACTTACACCCAGCATGCATGAAAATGGAATATTATGCAGTGAGGCTGGTTAGGCTTTGCTGTGTATTACTCTCCAAAGATGGTCCTCAGGTTCACAATAAGTCTTGGTAGTGGCTAAGAGCAGTCAAGCTTTTCTAGAGGAACATATGTTAAGCATTCAGAGTACCGACATGGAAGATAAGTAACTAACACGACTCAAAACAAATCCAATACCAATTTATAAAACTAAAGCTATATAAATTTAGACAACAAAATGAAGTAAATCAAATAACTACAACTGGAGTCATGGATTTTAGAAGCAATACTAAATCAGTCAAATCAATCCTGCAAAACTTTAGCATTGCGTTCAATGGTAAAAAAACACCAGTGACAATCGTTCACTTGCAGGTCGACTTGCATGGAACCCATTGAGGGATAGAGTGATGTGGGTCCCAGGACCAAGACACAACGGTCAGATTGATTTGACCTGTCTCGAGAGGCCTGGTGCAGAATTGTCCTGGCTGTCTTTGGTGCTGACGGAAGAGCCGCGGAGGAGCTGGTTTCACCGCTTAGATTGTGCCCGTGGGTAAACAGGTGCAAAAAGTCAACAACGGGGCCACTGCTGTTGTCGGTTGAAGTTGCTGCAGAGTTCCCTAGTGTTGCAGCATTGAGTAAAGGTTCCTGGACTGGCTGCCAACAATCATTGGCAGCAGTAAATTCAGCAAGATGTTATGTCGACATCTGAAGGAAACCAGTAGCCGCCTGTCTACTGGGGAACTGGGCTTTGGTCCGGGACAAATCGCAGTTGTGAAGTATCAGTATGATTGCCACAGGTGTAGAGTATCACGTTTGTTTAGTGCAGGCCCTGTTGTCACGGATTTGAGTATCTACTGTGTCCAGTTTTGTAATTCAATCAGAACGGAGGTTCTGGTGCTAGCTGTGTCCCTTAATTCCTAGATTTAGTGGCATTAGGGGTGTGATCTTAGGTGGGCTACTAGCCTCATTGGCTAATCCATCCCTGATGTGACTACATCCGGGGGTGTGTGTCTCACATTTTCTGCACAGAACCCTCTATTCTGCTACTTTCAAAAATGGTAGAAACCTTCGATAACTGTACAGACCAAGTAGCCCACCCTAGGAGTGTGCCTAGCCTTCTGGGGGTATACACCTCCCGACTACATATTTTTCCCCCCGGGAGCAAATGTGCCTGGGGCCAGGGTGTGTCCTTTGGGAGGCAGCCTCGCATATAACCTTCTTACACCAGGGATGTTTGTCGGCTGGAACAGCAAGTCTAAGGAAGGGCAAACTTTACAGTACAAGTGGGGTTTGAGAATGTTCCCTAGATTCTTTTCTCCTTTCCATAAGAGTGCAGTGTTGTCACCTGACCAAGTTACTTCAGCATGAAGTGACACTTCTCTTTTCCGCCTACCACCGTACAAGTCAGAGGCCACCGAAGTCATCTGTGGCGTCCCCCAAGGATCATCTCTGAGCCCCACACTCTTCAACGTCTACATGAGCCCCCTCGCGGCCATCGTACGCAAACACAACCTCAGCATAATCTCCTACGCCGACGACACCCAGCTGATCCTCTCCCTGACCAACGACCCCGCCGCCGCCAGAGCCAACCTGCACGAAGGGATGAAAGAGGTAGCCGAGTGGATGACGACCAGCCGCCTGAAACTGAACTCGGACAAGACGGAGGTCCTCATCCTGGGCTCCTCTCCCTCCGCCTGGGACGACTCCTGGTGGCCTCCCGCCCTGGGCACCGCACCCAAACCGACAGACCATGCACGCAACCTGGGCTTCATCCTGGACTCCTCCCTCTCCATGACCAGGCAAGTCAACAACGTCTCCTCGGCATGCTTTAACATCCTACGCATGCTACGGAAGATCTTCTGGTGGATCCCCACCGAGACCAGGAAGACCGTCACCCAGGCCCTCGTCACCAGCCGACTGGACTACGGCAACGCCCTCTACGCCGGTACCACCGCCAAGCTCCAGAAGAGACTCCAGCGGATCCAGAACGCCTCAGCCAGACTCATCCTCGACATCCCACGAACCAGCCACATCTCCGGACATCTGAGAGACCTTCACTGGCTCCCCGTCAACAAAAGAATCACCTTCCGCCTCCTCACCCACGCACACAAAGCCCTACACGACCAAGGCCCGAGCTACCTCAACAGCCGAGTCAACTTCTACGCTCCCAAACGCCACCTCCGATCAGCCAACCACGCCCTCGCCGCCGTCCCCCGCATCCGAAGAGCGACTACAGGAGGAAGGTCCTTCTCCTACCTGGCCGCCAAGACCTGGAACTCCCTCCCGACCGACCTGCGCCTGACCCAAGACCACCTCTCCTTCAGGAAGAAGCTGAAGACCTGGCTGTTCGAGCAGTAGCGGCTCCCCCCCCCCAGCGCCTTGAGACCCTACGGGTATGTAGCGCGCTTTATAAGTGTCACTGATTGATTGATTGATCTTTTCTGGAAGAAGTCCGTGAGGTCACTTGACTTCACAGACCAATAGAGATCAACGATCCTATCTTCCTTCACTATACACGGACAACTAAAGGTGAGGCCTAGTAGTTCCTAGGATTTCTATTGAGCCAGGGCCTCTCCTGGTTGTGCTTGAATTTCCATTGATGGCTGTACTGATGTATGGTATTTGTAGATTGTAAATTGATACTTGTATAGCGCACTACTCAACCACAAGGGTCTCATGGCGCTTGTACGAATACCGCTGTGGAACCCATCCTGGCTTTCCCTGTGAGGTGTCTACTCCTGGGCACCCCCAAGGTGGAGGCCAGGCATCCTTAGCGTTGTGGGGGCCGTTGTGGAGATTAAGCAAGCTATTGCCCAGAGTTTCAGAGTGGGACTCCATGGTTGGAATAGGCACCGAGGCGAGATTTATCAGGTCAGTGGAATTTTGAGCCCAAGACCTGCCGAGGCAGGGAATTGAACTCTGGTCCGGGGCCAGACCTCTGCATCAGGGTCTGCCGCTCTAACCAATGAGCCACACTTCTCAATGGTATTCAGCAAAGCAACACGGAGGGGTCCACAGTGATAAGATATAATTAAATTTAGGGCCATATTTATGGCCAAGTCATGCAGTGCAGTGAAGTACAGAAAGTCGCCTTGCTGCATTGCACTGTATGAGAGGGAAGGGGCAGGAATTTGCCATATTCAATACATCACATTCCTGCCTTTCCCCAGCGATTGTACCCTTTTAGCTACCTGGCGCAATGCAGGCACATTTGCACCATGGTGCAGAGGGTGCCTGCATTGTAAAGAGGATTATTTCTGTGCAGAAAGGGGCACCTTCTGGCACAAAAACAATCTCCTGAGGCTAGTTTTCTCTTTTTATGTGTGCTACAGAATGTAGCTCACATAGAAAGAATAAACAATTTGGAGAAATAAACATATTTCTCTTTGTTACGTTTCACCTTGGGAGGCGTAGGTTTTTGGCAAATTCTCAAGTCTGCCACCTCTGGTAAATCTGTGAATCAAAATCCATGGATGTTGCTTGGGAACACCAATGCAACGCCCATGGAAATGTCTCCCTGGCACAGATTAATGCAACAAGGAGATTTGCACTGCATTGCATTACTCAAGATTTATGAAGCACTTAGGGTCATGCAAGGTGGCCTTGCATGACTTCATTAATCTCATTTTGAAGTTGTGTCACTCTTGCACCACGATGCCCGGTGCAAGAGCTACGCAAAGGGGCTTGTAATTATGCCCCTTAAAATTTAGGATGAATAATCGTGGGTGGTGAATCCTTCCATTTACTGATGCCCCCTTCTCTGAAGAGAACATCCTTTATGACTTGAAGGACTGTAGGGGAAGTTCTGATGATCACTGAATGCTGTTTGAGATCATTGGAGTACAGATGGAGGACGCCTAGCTTCAGGTGTTCTCATTTTTGCAGTTGTCTTGTTTCAAGTCTGGCGATATCCTGGCTTCCAGTGTTGCGCTGTGTGGTGATTTCTCATCCAGGTTTGTAGGGACATTGCATTTAGTGGTCTTTTATATGATGTAGCTAGTCTTGAAAAAGATGATGCAGAGAGACAGCCAGTACAGATTCTTTATGATTGTAGTGACATGGTCAAACTACTTTGGCCTTCTATGAAATGTTCTGCAGCATTTAAGATACCTTTCAGTGGAGTATATGTGATGTCTGGGAAATTGTACAAGAGTGCACTGCCTCCATCCAAGTGAAAAAGGAGTAAGGCTTGGACTATTTTAGCAAAGACATTTTTAGGGAGGAAGGGTACCACATTCTGCAGCAGAGAGAGCTGGCACCACAATATCATGGGTTTCTTCCTCATGTGATCTTTGATGGAGAGTTCAGTGTCACAAATGAGTACAAGGGATGTTGTGTTGGTTGTCAGCTGGGGGAATTAAGCTGTCCATGTTTATTTTGTAGAGCTGGGCTTTAATGTGTGGTTGCTTGTTGATGTTGGAAGTCTGGCTTAAAAGGGTTGAGGTTCAGTGGACAAGGAACAAAGTGGCATTAGAGTGCCTATATCCAACACAGAAGCCAAGAGAGGGATGAAAAGCCCTAAACTAGTCTGATTGTGGGAAATTATATTCTCAGATTACAGTTCCAGAAAGATGGATAACAATTAATAAAAGTGACATACATATTGGGAATGAACACAGTAGGGGAATGAGAAAGACCCTTAGGACCAGAGAGACTGAGACAGGAGAAACGGGTGCAGCAAAAAGCTACATGTGGGAAACATGAACCTCCCTGACATGCAATACAACCAACACTCATTGTTACCTGAGAACTACCCGCCCAATAAGAAACCAGAAGTTGAAAGGATGTACGCTGTAACAGAATTAACATGTTATTGTGAGATGCAACATGCTGATGATAAAGGGATACAGTATCCCCTGCTGCACATTATAAAGATATTGCAAGACATCAAGGACTTACAACGGCTGTGTTCCTTCATAAGGTTATGGAACTCCGAGATTACCTGCAATATCCTTATCATGCACCACAGGGGATATTTTATTCCATCTAATACATAGACACACCATCACCATTCCCACAAACTACCTAAATCCTTGGTGCATACCTCTTTCATAAAAGAGAGAGCATGTTTGCAAACATGAGGAATAAAAATAGAATCTCTAGCGAAAAATTAAACATCAAAAAGCTGTTCAATATTTGTAGCTAAAAGATGTTAGGAGCAGTTTAATACAAGTTAGTTTTTTTAATAAAAAGTTGCCGCAGAAAATTCCATAAACATTCAAACTTTTCTATAATTATCTGAAGAGTGCAAAAAATAAACATGTCATAAATGTCTCCCTTCTTCTAGTCAATGTACAGCTAGAAAGACAGAGCAGAAGAACTAAAAGCAATGCTTCTTTTTTCGTTCTCTAAGCAGCTTTATTAAATATGCTCATGACCTGCCTTTCCATGCCCTCTGGCTCTTGCAACAGGCATTGTGATGTCAGAACTCAATTGCAATAATCATCGACACAGACGTGACAAGTCTCTGATTATAAAGAAATTTGAGACAGATTTTTATACAGGAATTGCAGAATCCCATGCATTACAAGTCATTATTGAGGCATGATAAATTACAGTAGTGTGGATTATGCACATAAGGTAATGTTAAAATCGATAATAGTTGTAGGTACCATTGTAACATATAATGTACAAAGATATCATATCAATATAATACGTTTGAAAACAATACCTATAAAACATTCTTACATGCAATAAACAACCTGCTAGACAAACTGACAGTGTAAAAGGCAATATAAAACCAGTCCTCAGAGACAAGTAGGCCTTAAGCTTGACAGGCAGGCTAAAAGTTGGACAAGCAGCACAAAAACGAATGTGAAAAATAATCTAAAAGGGAGTCCGGAAGGCAATATAAACAGGAGCCCTGCAGCCCATTGTCTACAGCCCTGTAGGCAAAAACACTACCTGACAATCAGCTTAAATAAAACAGCTTGACAAGCAAGGTAACCAGCAACATGACAGACGAAGTGCAAAAGCCTAACAGAAAAGATCAACAAACTCCTGGCATACAAAATAAACCAAAGTGTTATGTTGTGCCTTCTTACCTGCCTTCCTCCTCTCTACATTCTAGTCCCTCTTGCTTAGAATAGGAATGATTCCATGTTCTTAGAATAGGAATGTACATGTGATTCCAGGTCAGTTACGACCTGAAGCTGTTGGTGGATGAGGCGAATAAACTGGACTCTCAAACTACACTTGGTTTCCTTCTCATTTCATTTTGGGAAACACCACACAAAGCTTGTTAGACACGTTGAGGTTGTCTGAGAGATCAGCAAGGCAGTGCCCAACATATAACGTAAACATATAGCAACTTATAAGGAAAACATAAGCCTGAAAAGCAAACTTACTCGCAACCAACTGAGAGACTTGATCAACAGATATTTGATTGACAACTGAAACAACGGGCCGTAGGCCAGGCAGGTAAATCACAGTGTTTGAGGCAAGTAAACAACACGAGGAACAGGATAAACAACAATCGCTGGACAAGATATAAAAAAACAGCAAACTGAACAGCTGAAACATAGTTTAAGATACCAAATAAACAACAGCACAATGGGCAAGGTAAACAGCAGCCCAATCTGAGAGAGACATATACAACTAGTGTCAAGCACAATGGAGCATATATTTTGTAAACAGAAACACACACAACAGTGTAAATAACAGAAAACTCAGCTCAAATGATACCAAAGATCATCCGCCACGGAAAGGCTGCCTCCCGATATGGTTGGCGGTGTCTATCAGACACCGCCACCATATTAAACCCTCTTCCGCCCGATCGCATTGTCCAGCGGACGGAAATGCGGCGGATGGTCTTCCCGTCCGCCGCGGTACCCCCGCCATACTAATATGGCAGGGAGGAAATGGGTGGCAGGAAGGGAAGAATGTAGGGCGGATCACCACCGTCATGCGGGTGGTTGCGATCCGCCCTACATCCTAATGGGCCCCTAAGTGTTTGTTCCTGTTTGTCATGAGATTTGAAAATGTTCCTGCCAACAGGTTTCCCTGCCTATCCTAGTGAGGGCAGGAGAACTACTGTGACCCGGGGGTGGGCTTCCTGGGACAAAGCCACTGAGCTAACGCCAGGGAATGGGGACCCCGGGTTCTATAAAGACTCAGGGCGGGGGTCCGTGTGCCCTACCCTTTTAAAATGTGCCATGTCCCCCTTGGGATGGGGTACAGGGGCCTCTTTAAGACTAGGGGAGGCGAGCAGTGCTGCCCACCTCCCCTTAATTTACATTTTGGCCCAAAGGTATGGAGTCCCCGGTGCCTGATCAGACTCAGGGAGGGGGTTGCACACCTCCCTCCCTTCATATAATTACTCATTCCCAGGGGTTGGGGTCCCTGAGGCATTTTTAGGCTCAGGGAAGGGGGCATCATGAGCCCTCCACTTTAATTTACGTGATGTCTCTGGTGCATAAATTGGCTCTGGAGGGGGGCCGCTTGCCCCATTCCATTATTTTTTGCCTCGCCGTGGGTAATGGGGTACCCGGGGCCTCTCAGAGGTCCTGGGAGGTGGGCCATTCACTCTCCACAAAAAAGTAATAGGCATCGCCCCCCAGCCCTGGTCCACCCTGAGGGGTTTTAATAAACAAGCGAGTGAGCCTGTGCCTGTTTCTTTTTTTCTTGTCGTGGATTCTCAGATCCTCTGTGAATTGGGAAAATGAAAAAAATATTTTTTTACACCAGTGTTTCCCTATGGGACCTCACCACCAGGCCTAGGGGTTCAGGGTATCCCTTCCCTGCCTCCTAAAAAAATCATTTTAGTTTTTTTCTTAGGACTCAGGCCTGAGTCCCAAGTCCTAAGATGGCTGCCACTACTTCCTTGTTGATGTGGTGACAGCCAATCAGATCTCAACAGGAGATCTGTTGGAAAGGCTCTACGTCCCAAGACATAAAAAGCTTTTAGCATTTGGGACCCTCTTGTTACTCAGCCCCCGCTTGACGGAGCAACACAAAACTTTCCACACCGAAAACTTGTCAAAAAGTAGCTTTTTTGGTAAAGTTTTGTGGAGATTCATAAAACGGAGCAAAAGTTATTTGCAACACAAAAATGGTATTTGCTATGGAAACACAATTCTATCTATTATTACCCAGGGGTGACCTTTGCAGTCTCAGTTTGAAAAGTATTGGCAAACTAAATGAACTAAACCGATGATAGAAGAGACTAAGGGTGGTGCTAAGAAACACATTTACAGCACTCAAAAATAATTTAGAAACAGAGGACCACATGGTAATTTTACCAGTGAAGGCGTTCCCTAAGGTATGAAAATGGAAGCCAGAACAGTTATGTTTTCAAAGAGCTCCCGTATCGAATTAAATAAAAATCTGAAGATCTGAGCATCCAACAAATCAACAGATTTAAAACAATTATATTCCATGCTAGAAGCTGTTGTGAAAAGAAATAAATAAACGTTGGGAAATGATTACACTGGAAAATTAACATGGAGCTATTACGTGGATGAGGGAAAACAATATTCAATGCTTGCAAAAAACACTGAAGTTTCTAATTAAACATTTGTGAAAAAGGACTATGTGAGGGAGCGCTGGTGTGGAGTTGCGCTCTAGTCTACGAGCGTGAACGCGATGACGCGTCACGCTGTAGGCGAGAGCGGAACTGGCGTGCATGCGCAAAGGAGGAAAAAGAAGAGCGCGAAACGCTCGGTCGGCAGTTAGCGACCGGAGCCCTTTCCAGACAGACGCTCGGCGCTCTAATTATTACAACTGTTATTATATTGTGGAATAAAGCTGTTCCCTACATACAGAGTCTCTGAGTGCTGTGTGGGGGCGAAAGGAGGAACATTATATTGGCGACGAGGCTGGGAAGCACCCTTCGTCCACCCACAATCGAATCAGGCACTGATCCCAGAACCAGCAACTCTACAGGCCCTGATAACTGAGCAGCAAGCAGCAATAAGCAGAAGATTAGAGCGTGGCAGCAGCGCCACTTCACCACTCGGCAGGAGACACACCTCAAGCAAGGCTCAGGTCAGTGCTGTCCCAGGGACAAGGAGTTAAAACCCAGCACGCTGGCAACCAAAGGCACCATCCAACAGCCAGAGGAGGGGGTACAATCCACCAACCCCACACAAGGTACAGGGGATAACACTCCAGGGAGTCCCAGAAGTCAAGGAGACACGGCAGAGAGAGCAGGAGTGCCCAGTGTGTCCAACAACCCCAGAGCCCAAGCAGAAGCTCCCTGGGGCGAAGCCAAGATGGCAAACCAGTCCTCAGCCCTGATGGCCCCCATCCCATTCCTACCCAGACCAGGGGAACCCCAGATGAAATGGGAGGATTGGAGGGAGTACTTCAGGAACTACATAGAAGCACTAGAGGACGAAAATGGAGAAGAATACACCCCAGCAAGGAAAAAGAGATTGTTGCTCCACAATCTAGGCCCTGAAGGGGTGAGGGTATTCGCAAACATCGTGCCCAAAGAACGGGGTGCGACAGAGACAGATGTCTTCAAAAATGCACTAGAAGACTTGGACAGCCACTACCGCCCAGCAGTGTGTGTTTCCATTGACCGTTACAATTTCCAGCAAAGGAAGCAAGAAACTGGTGAATCCATAGATGACTATGTGGCCGCACTGCGACGCCTAGCCATCACATGTCAATATGGGGCACTGCAGGACGAGTACATAAAAGACCAGATAGTTATGCACACCACCAACAGATCGGTCCAGGACAAACTATGGGCACAAAATGAAACTTCACTCAAGGAAGTCATAGCCATGGTAAAAAAGGCTGAGATGTCGAAACGCTGTGCAGATGCAGCCAAACGAGAAAGCACCCAGAAGCAAATGGTTAGCAAGATCGACGAGGCCACAGCCGCCAACAAACAAAAAGGCTCATATGGTGAACAGAGGCGGGAAACTAAATGGACAGGCAAACAAACGGGGCGCCCTGCTGCTGAAAGCAAATTCTCATGTTATAGGTGTGGCAGCTCAGCGCACTCCGCTCAGGACAAGCGTTGCCCAGCGTTTCGCGCCAGATGCGCATTCTGCGGCCTGGTCGGCCATTTTGAAAAAGTATGCCGCAAGAAGGGAAAGAAGTCCACGGTCAAGTGCGTGGAATCCGCCACGTCTGAACCCAGTGAGGAAGACGATCAGGAGGATGGCGAAATGGTACTGTGCATTGAAGATCAAGTACTGGATGTGGCAGGTAAACGCAGGGATAAGCCTCGCACGGACATGCTCATCGGAGGAGTGAAGGTACATGTAGCAGTTGATTCAGGCTCCCCTTGGACGATTGTGCAAAGATCCATATGGGACGAAGACTTCGCACCCGTGGTAGGGCCTGATCTGCGGCCGCCGGACATCCGTGCAGTCTCATACACCGAGAACGCCATTCCCATGGTGGGATGTCGAGACTTCAAGTTTGAGTTCAGAGGGAGATCAGCCACCTGCACATTGTATGTAGCAGAGAAGGGGCCTTCGGTACTCGGATGGAGGGATGCAGGAGACCTAGGAATTGTACTAATTCCAGGGGGCAAAGAACAAATCCTTTTAACGGACGAATGGCCAATCACCAACGGTGAAGAATGGAAATCAGCCTACCCAAAAGTGTTCGGAGGAACAATTGGGAAACTGGACAAGTTTGTCCACAAAATGTCACTCAAGGAGGGGGCTATACCTGTGACGCACAAAGTCAGGAACATCCCGATATCCACCAGTGAAGCAGTGCAAAAGGAACTTCAGAGACTGGAAAAACAAGGCATCATAGAACCGGTGGATAGTTCGGAGTGGCTGTCCCCCTAGTTGTAGCCAAGAAACCCAACGGGAAGGTTCGTCTCTGCGTGGACCTTCGCGAACTCAACAAATGCCTCATCGTAGAGAAGTTTCCACTGCCTAGAATCGAGGAGATGCTTACGAGAACCAAAGGTATCAGTCATTTCTCCACAATTGATCTCACGTCAGCGTACCACCAAATCGATTTACATCCGACTAGTAGAAAGTACACTTCCTTCATCACACCCTTTGGGTGTTATCAATTCCGCCGCAGGCCCTTTGGTCTTGCATCTGCAGCAGCGGTCTTTCAAAAGTTGATGCATCGGTTGTTCAAGGACATCCCAGGAGTACAGTATTTCCAGGATGACATAATGGTAATGGGATCCACCAAGGGAGACCATGACAGTAAGCTAACCAGAGTCCTCGAAGTGTTGCAGGACAAGGGTCTAACGGCTGAATGGAGCAAATGCAAAATAGGGATGTCCTCCGTCACGTACCTGGGACACGAGATCGGCACACATGGCATATCTCCCAAGGAACAGAACGTGAGAGCTATCAAAGAAGCCAAGGCCCCGAGTTCCAAGGAAGAGGTACGGTCATTTCTTGGAATGGCCGAGTACTATAGTAAATTTGTGAGACACTTTGCCACCAAAACATATAAGATGCGACAGCTCATCAGAGACAAGGCGAAGTTTGAGTGGGACAAGGAGGCACAAAGCGAATTTGAAACAGTAAAAACCTGCATCAGCGAAGCGATCCCGTTGCAAGGCTACGTTCCCTCAGGCAACACCATCTTGACGACCGACGCAAGCGACAAAGGCTTAGGTGCGGTGTTAGCACAGGAGAGGGAAGACGGATCCGTAGAAACCATCAGTTTCGCTTCACGTGCTCTCTCCCCGACGGAACAAAGATACAGCGTCATTGAAAAAGAAATGCTGGCGGTCACCTGGGCGATGGGCAAGTTCCGACAGTTCATCTGGGGCACCAGGTTCAAGCTCCAAACGGATCACAAACCCCTGGTCAAAGTCCTGACGTCCTCTAGTCACGACACAGCGACCCCACGCATAGCAAAAATGACGCTCAAGCTATTGGACTACACGTATGATGTCGAATACCTACCAGGAACTCAGAACAGGGTTGCCGATTACCTCAGCAGGGCATCGGCCATGGAGGAGGCTCCTGAAAGTGCTCCGGACAATGAGACGATGGTGGCAAGCATGGAAGACAATGAAATGACTATTAGCCGACAAGAGTGGGCGGCTGCCTATGAACAGGATGCGGAGAAGTCGGAAGTTAAACAACACTTCACTTCAGGATGGCCAGACAAAAGGAGGCTCACAGAAGGAGTAAGGAAGTTCTACGAAATGAGAGAAGAACTGTCCCTGAGTGATTCAGGGGTCTTTCTATACAGAGGAGAAAGAGTAGTCCCACCGGAAGCCCTGATACCCAAGCTATTGAAACAACTGCATGAAGGGCATTTGGGCATAGTAAAGACCAAGGCGCGAGTAAAGCTAATGTATTGGTGGCCCGGCATGGATGTCCAAATAGAAAGGCACGTGAGAGAATGTGAACAATGCCAAGGAGCGGACAAAATACTCCGACCTCTCAGACCAGCGTTAGGGAAGTTCGAGAACCCGCAAAACCCTTGGGAAAACCTGGCTATTGATATACTTGGACCCGTACTGGATAATAGAGGAGTAAACAAATTTCTGTGTGTAGTCGTGGACAAATATTCCAAATGGCCAGAAGTCGACATACAAGAATCGATGGACACGGAAACGGTGCTGAAGTTCTTGACATCATTGTTCTTAAGGGAAGGGATTCCCAAAACTATACTTAGTGACAATGGACCCCAGTTTGTCTCCGACAAATGGGCAAGGTTCATGAAGAGAAATGGGATTGAGTCGAAACACACAGCTATCTACCACCCGGCGTGTAATGGCCAAGTGGAGCGGTTCAACCGCGTGCTAATGGGCTCCATACAGGCAGCAATCTCGCAAGGAAAAGACTGGGAGACCGAAGTTCAGAGCATGCTTTGGGCGTATAGGATCACCCCCACGGTGGTGGGGTACAGCCCCTTCCTAGTGTTGAGAGGCCGACTCCCGTTCACCCGGGACAACGTGGTATGGAGAGAAAAAACCATAAGCAGCAAGTGGTCCCCGGCGGTAGTCCAGCACAATCTAGAGAAGGCCCAAAGGATATATGCAGCCCATTACAACCGACGGCGCAACGCTAAGGAAACAGAACTAGAAGAAGGAGAATGGGTCAGGGTCAAGCTTCCAACAATGCAAAAGAAGGGAGAGAGCAAGTATAACCAACCCTTACAAGTCCAAGAAGTGCGAGGCAGAGCTGCTCTCCTCAGTGACGGCAAGGTGTGGTCCCAAGACCGCATGGCACGAGTCAACAGGATTGTAACATGCCCCAAGTCAGAGGAGGAGGAAATGCCCAATGGGGCGGGAGAAGATATGCCCCCCTGGAGGGAAAACATGAGTGCACACTCTGAAGATGGAGCAGAAGGGGGAGAAGGAGAAACACGAACCACAGAGTCAACTAGCAGAGACCATACCCCTGCCAGTGAGGAGCAGAGAGTGGACCAGAGAGACAGTGAGAGGTTTCGTGGAGAGAAAGAAGCTGAAGAGAGCATACCGGTAAGGTGCACCCGCATGGGCCGAACAGTCACTTTGCCTTCTAGATACAGAGACTTTGATATGAGTGGACATTAATGAATGGACTATAACTGTATCCTTCTTTGATATAAAAAGGGGGAGATATGTGGAGTTGCGCTCTAGTCTACGAGCGTGAACGCGATGACGCGTCAGAAAAAGAAGAGCGCGAAACGCTCGGTCGGCAGTTCGCGACCGGAGCCCTTTCCAGACAGACGCTCGGCGCTCTAATTATTGCAGCTGTTATTATATTGTGGAATAAAGCTGTTCCCTACATACAGAGTCTCTGAGTGTTGTGTGGGGGCGAAAGGAGGAACATTATAGCTGGCAGCTTTAAAGAGGTTGAGGAAGCAATAAAGTCAGAATATTTCATGAGTGAAAAGACAAGTTACGCACAGAGATGGAGGGAAGACTAGATGCATATGAGGAAGAAATCTAACAAAGTAAACATAGAGAAATTGTCAAAGACGAAAAAGATTATGCAGAAGACATGATTTTCACTTTTGCCAGAACGTTTGAAGATGTACAGAGGCAATGTGTGTTGGAGAAAGCAACGGATGAAATCATCACGGGAGATAAAGTCAGTGAATTTGATGTCAGCTTAAGTGAAGGTACCTCGCTCCACGACTAATGCACCAGTGGTCAAAACTGTAGCATCCTGCCAGCCCAGGTACAAAACCCACTAACGGAGAGCAGTTGTACACATCTTTAACCTGCTGCATGTAAGTCAGAACTCAACATTCTAAGCCTGCCTTCAACTCATCTCTCTAATGCTTATGTCACAGGCCTACGATGTACAGTGGGAACCAACGGAGTTCAAGCGTTCTTTTATTTACAAGACACTGCATCTCCCACTTTGTTAAATAACAAGCTACAACTTTTTCAAAATAGACAAAAATGTAAATAAATAAATACACAAATAAATACTTAAATATACAAACAATTATAATCCTTTAATTAAGCATTGTGGCGTCTAAATCACACTTCCTGATCGGTCAATGTAAAACGGGAACTGGCAGTTGAAGTGCCAATGATCTGCACAAGTGAGGTGGAATTATCAGCAGACACAGAGACTTTAATGGTCTGTCGGGACCCAGCCTCTACATTGACATTGATGTTTGGTGAGTGATGGGCCACATGCCGAAAATGAGAGTAATCTCTCGTAATGAACTTCCCAGGATGCTGGGCAGTCGCCATGCGTCCTTTGGTGATAGGGATTGTGAAGGGTTCAGCCTCAAAAGGATCATCAGACTTTCTATTTCTATGTCATCTGAAAAGGACTCGATCTCCTGTTGTAAAGGTGACATCTTTTACAATTCAATCTGTTCAGCATATATTTTTATCTTCTGTTTGCAACCAAAGTTAGTAGCACGGATGTCTTCCTCCTTCTTGGATCTGAGATTGGTCCATTGGGGCAGCTTGGTCGTCATGGCTCTTCCGAACATGATAGTTGCAGGCTTTCCCCTGCCATTGAGTGACGGATCGAACGTTAAGTTTGAAGAGTAGTGTTCAAAACAACTTTGAGGTTGAGCTTCTCCAGCATTAGAGTACTCATAAACCGTTTTACCAGACCACTGACCCGTAGCCAAAGAGTAGTCCTTTTTTCATGCTTTATATTGAGGTGACTTGGAAAGTCTTTGAATTCTCGAATATTAAAAGGTGGGCCATTGTCAGATTTTAAGATTGCAGTTACATCGCGAAGATGCCATCTAATTTTTTAATAACCTTTTCATGTGTTGTGCATGAAAGGTCTTCTACCAATGGAAAATGGGAGTATTCCTCAACAATAACTAGAAGATCTTGTTTATTCTCTAGAGGACCACAGAAATCAATAACAATTTTCTCCCAAGCACGAAGTGGCAATTCTGACATATTCAAATAGTGCTGAATAACTTGACAGAAAAGACAGTTACATATGTTATTGTTATGTTATTTTAATTTTATATCGCGCACAAATCACCCCAACGGGGTATCTCAGTGCAGCAGAATGTCACTGTAACAGGGCCAGAATCAGCAGAGTTAAAATAGAAAGGTTTTCAATAATTTCTTAAATTTGAAGTATTCAGAGAATATGTAAATATAGAAAGGTAAACGATTCCAGTAGGTAATGGCCAAATAACAGAAAGATTTGCCTCCACACTTTAAATGTTGAATAATGAGAAAAGTAAGTAGCTCTTTGTCATTAGATAGCAAATTCCTAACAGGGAGATAACGTTTGAGCTTTTGGTGTAGTTATCTTGGTCTTCTCCCCATAAGCGCTCTGTGGGTGAGGCAGCAGATCTTGAATATAATTCTCTTCCTTACAAGAAGCCAATATAATGCTCTTAAAAGTGGGAGCGATGCAGGTCTGGAAGGAAGATTACAAATAAGCCTTGCAGCAGTGCTCTACAAGACCTTCAGTTTAGAGAGTAGGGTTGCATTGGCAGAAGTTAGAAGAGCATTGCCATTGTCAAGTCTGCTGACAACAAGAGCCTGTACCAGGGTTTTCTTAGGCACAAGCGGAAGAAAAAACAAGCCTTTCCTTAGTAGCCGTAGCATGTGAAAGCAGGTACCTGTAATTGACAGGACCTGCTCCTTCATTGTTAGGGCTCGATCCAGTTTAATGCAGAGATGATGTACGAGCTGACAGGAAGTTGGAGCACTCCCTAGCTCAGGTGGCCACCAATCTAGAGTCCATATTTGTTGAGCTTTTCCAAAAAGCATAATCTCAGCCTTTTCAACATTAAGCTGAAGGTAGTTTTCGGACATCTAATCTGCCACTGCTGCCATCCGATTAGAGGAACATTCCTTCCCTCTATCCACCTTGTTGTCAATGAAAATGACCAACTGAGTGTCATCGCCATTGGAAAAGTTTTCAAAGCCAAAGGATCTTATGAGTTTGGCTAGCGGGGCCACATATATATTGAAGAAGGCAGGACTCAAGCAAGATCCCTGGAGTACACCTTTTGCCAACTGTCATAGTGTGCGACTTAACATCACCCAATGACATTCCCTGAGATCTGTTAGTCAAGAAATCCTGGAACCATTTCAGCGCAGTCCCATATATCCCTATCTCATTTAGCCTAAGCAACAGCTTATCATGTGACACAGTGTTAAAAGCTGCAGAAAGGTCAAAGCGCACAAGCATAGAGGCGATATTTGCATCCAAGAAACATCCCTTGGAGTCTGTCATGGCTACCAAGGCCATCTCTGTGCTGTGCTCCGGCCTAAACCCAGATTGAGAAGGGTCCAAGATAATATTTTACTTTAAGAAGTCTGTCAGCTGTCTGTTGATGAGACTTTCCAAAATCTTACTGAGAAATGTAAAGAAATTGGCTGATAATTAGAGAGGTTTGAGGGATCTAAGTTGGCCTTTTTGATGGGCATGATCTGTGTAGATTTCCAGGTCATAGGGAATTTCCCTATCTCCATTGACGCATTAAACAAGGAACAAATAGCCAGCGAGATCTGCATGGCAAGACACACAGAGATCCTCGCCAGACATGAATGAGAAAGAGATCCAGATTTAGCCTTGTTCATGACCCCTTTAATTTCTTCGACCTCAAGAGTGTTAACCGTTCCCAGGCTGTGTTAATTTTTCATGGGAAGTGAATGAAATTCTACTTTGTTAAAGGCTGATTGGAAGGCAAGGCAAAGTTTTGCTACATTGTCATGATTTTATCTTTGAAGTAATCAGCCACAGAGTTACAAAGTTGCTGAGAAGGTTGAATTGACTGAGAACAGGCCTGGGGATTAATAAAGTCATTTAGGACTTTAAAAAGCTCTTTGAAAGAATTTCCAGTGAGACTAATTTGATTAGTAATATAGATTTTACGAGCAGTTTTTATAGTTTGATGGTATTTAGTAAGTTCTCTTTTATATGACTTTCTGTCATGGCGGTAGTTATTCAGACACAACCGTCAGTCTAGCTTGCTACATACTTACTTTTCCTGTATCAGCTCTAGAGTGAACCAAAGTGCATGCGTCCTATGTTTATTGTTACAGTGCATTTTAAAAGAAGCGATTTTGTCAAAGACAGAATTTAAAGCCTGATAGTAGTCCGCTAAGGTGTGTTTTATATGCTGGTCCTTTGAGGTTACAGAGAAATCAAACATTTCTGTAAAAGTATTAGGAGTAATGCTCTGCCATTGACATGAGACTCTCTTTTGCTCAGATCTTGATTTCTCAGACATCTCAGGTTTTGATATTTGAAAGCAAGCAGTGGTCAGTCCACGTCAAAGGCAGGGCAGGGTCCACAGGTAAGTGCATTTGAGGTGATAAAGATTAAGTCCAGAGCGTGACCCGCCAATTGAGTAGGGCCTTTTATCTTTTGTTGCAGTCCTAAAGTCTTTAAGTCTGATAGAAATTGAACTCCTTCCCTGGCCAAAAAACCTCTTCCATGATAATTAAAATCACCAAGCAGGAGAAATTGTTGTGATGACAACACATAAGTCTTTAAATATCCGGTCAAGCGATGACTAAAATGTTTTTGAGGCCAATAGAGCACAGCACTCTTCCAACAATCTGTAGACTTAAATTCCAATGTAAAAATACAGATTTCTATCCAGTCTACACTCAAAGAGCCTATAATAGAGGCCTTGCTTGTTTCTTCCACCCCGACTATACCTAATCTGTCGACTTTCAGCAGTTGTAAGTTTTCCGGGAGAATCAATGTTATGGCTAGTAATGAGATAGGGCTTCGCCAAGTTCCTTCTAAAAAGCCTATTTCTGGTAAAAGAGAAGCAAAAAGAGCCCAACATTCAATCAAATGCTTAGGTAGGTACCTAATCTTAAGTAAAAAAAAATTAAATAGATGCGTGTTTTGGAAAGGCAGAGCAGAGGCATCCACACTAGGGTTACTTGAGGCTGAAACTATATTGGGGGAACACACCTTAGTTCTTAACTCCTCACATCCCTTAGCATCTTTACAATAGTCAACAATGCAGTTGAGTTAGCAGTTTATACAGCTTACAGGACCCATTGGAACTTGAGTAAAACTATGCATACAACATTGCTCCAGGGATGTAGAGCAATGATGCTGAGTGTAAATATTGTAGAGAACTGCGGAAGAGTATGCAAGTTGTGCACAACTTACATCAGGTGGAATCTGAGCAGGTGTCCTGGCGTCTGGCAGCGGTTGGGCGCATATGTGACAGGTCTTAAATTCTTTTTCTGACCCTTTCATTGAGATAGGGAAACCAGACTCCATCATGAACATCACTCTGTTAGTGGCCACTGTTCCTCGATGTCCCTCATGGGCAACGTTGATTACTTGTTGGAGACTCTCTGGAACACCAATTAATGTATCTTGCAGAATGAGGCCTTCTTGAGTCACTGGAAGTTTATCTCATACATTTTTAAACTTCAAATACTCACTGTCATTGGAGAGAGGACTAGCGTGCAGGTTCCACAATTGATGAACAATAATGTTTTTTAACTCTAACATGTCCCTATCTTGACTCATAGCAATAAAAATTTGTTCTAAAAACATGGCAATTGGTGTACTCGATTTCCCAGTGAAATTGACGTAATACTGTGCTGTCTTCAATGGGGTACCAGGGCATGCTCAAACCACTGCCAATTTTCTTTCTCTGGCCGCAAGTAAGCACGTTCCATTTGTGACAGGTTTTTACTGGCGTATGTCACAATATGTCTCCGGGTATTTGGCTGTCCATTTTGCTGTGCAAGGATTGCACCAAACCAGACAGGGCTAGCGTCAACTACAACCTCAGTACATAGGGGTCGATTAGGATGGCGGTGAATACGGATCCTCCGGGCCGGCGGAAGCCACTGCCGGCCCAGAGGGTGCGGATACACCTCTGCGGACCTCCAAAACACCACCAGCCACATTAGGATGGCGGTGGGATCAGCGGTGGACGGCAAGTCCGTCCGCCGCTGATCCGCGGGATGTTGTCCGCAATTTGGTGGCGGTGTCTGCAAGACACAATTTCATGATGAGCATTCATATTGTAGTTCACTGATATCAGTGACATATGAACATCAGCAAACAGGCATTTGAAACTGTTCCTTGAAGTATATAAATAGGCACTTGTACCACAGTGTTCTTATGTTTGATTATGGCTACAAATGTACCTTGAATTTTTAAGTGCATGGAGGCAGCCTATGTGTATACTTTAGTGTTTGACTTCGTAAATTGTGATAACAGAGATAATTCTTAATACTTCTCCTCAGGCATGATATTTATCAACCCACCGCTGTAAATTTTGAATGGTATCGAACACCCATTTATCTTTAGAATGATCTTCGGACAGTGTTTGAATGTCTTTGGGATTGTTTGTGTCGATTTTTCTTCACTTTGGATTTTTCCTTACATTTGACTGGTCTCACATGTGCATGCCTTTTTTAAATAAGAATCAACATTGCATACTTGTCATTGTCACTTTCACTGGAAACTGATACTGAGGAACTCTTTGTTGATGATTTAGACAATGATCAACTTCATTTGGTTTTGCTTTGCCTCAGTTGGTGAGACCGCTTAGCCTTGTGGGAGCACATTTAATGTCGTGGAGGTAGCGTTCATCCAGCCATTTTGCCTTCACACTGTGACGCAGTTACTTTTCTCTTCAACTTGCAAGTTGTCACAGCATGGTTTGCTTTACCACAGCCAATGTATATCTGTTCAATGGTGGGACATTTACCCGTCCGCTGGAACCCAGCCTACTTGTAATAGGGCAGGGGTCTGCCTTTTTTAAGTTTGTGTAATACTAGTAGGGGAGAGGGGCTGTGCGGCCCCATTCCATGGACCGATTTGGGCATCGAGGACCCCTTCCTCCGAGGTCCAGCAATTTTCAAATGGGGACAGGTGTTGTGATCCCGCCCCTCCTGGGTCCAATTCGGCCTTGTGGACCTCACCCATCAGGGCCTGGCTATCTTTCCGCGGGCAACCCTACTCTCCTCTGTGATCCCTGGGGGAGTGTGAAGGCTCCCATGGTCCCTGTAGGCTCCCCAGCTTCAGCAGGAGCAGGAATTGCTTTCAGACATAGGGAGCTGCTAAAAAGGCAGCTCCTTGTTTCTGACAGCAATTCTGCTCTCATTCCAACAAGTGGGAGAATTTTTAATGCTCTCACTTGCTGGAAGTGGAGTGTTTGCTGTGGCTTGCCAGGAGAGGTAAAGCTCCCGCGAAGCTAGAGCAAACACCTATGTCCCAGGGATGGTCACCCTGGGACATAGCAGGAGCCGGTCCTGTGGGGTGGCGGACCACAGGGCCATCTGTGGCTCCAGGGGGGGGGGGGCGCTGCTCCCCTTCTTTTTTTTGTAGGGCCTGCCTTAGGGAGGTAGCGGTCCCTGGGGTCGAGAATGGCGCAGGAGGGAAGCCGCATGAGCCCTCTCCTATTTTTGACAAAAAGAAGTTGGCTCTGGCCAAGTGGTGGAGTCCCTGAGGCCTGCTATACCAAATCAAATAGCCCTGGTAGGTGGTGGGCCCTCGGACCCAGAGACCCACCCATTGACAAACAATCAAGAATCCCACAGAGGTGGTGGTCCTTGGGGCATTAATAAGCCCCAGGAGGGGGGTGCACCCCCTCCTTTATTTTCATTTAATTTATTTTTTTTAATTTAATTTTTGGCAAAAGCTGTGGAACCAACGTGGTTCCTGCTAAAAATTCAACACAAACATGCTTTTTTGACCCTGTGGGGTCCCTGTGGGACCACCCCAAGAGGCCTAGGAGGATGTGATATTCCTATCCTGCCCCCTGCTCTCTTTTTTAAACTTTATTTCTGGGACTCAGCTCAAGCGGAGTCCCAAGATGGCTGCAAACACTTCCTGATTTGTAATGTTGGCAGCCAATCAGATCTCAGCACAAGATCAAGAGAGGTCACAGATCCTCTTCCTTCTTATAAATGCAATTGAAAATTTCTTCTAATGACTCTGCAACTGTTAAATGGATTTTCACCAAAAATCAAAAAGGCACTTCCCTGGACCAACATCTGCCTTTCTGCCAAATTTGGTGTCATTCTGTTTGGTAGTTTGGGCTGTACTTTTTCTCTGCCCCTGCTTGACAGATCATACAGAAACTTTCAAGATAGCAGCTGAAGTGAGTGGTACACTAGCTTTGAAAGTTTCATTAGGACTCGTCAAACAGCTCTAAAGTTATTGGCAAAACAAAAAATGCTTTTCCTATGGAAACAAGGTCCTAAGACTACCTACTGTGGCTAAACACATATAAAGTTACTTAGATGGTCTCTGAAGGTCGCATTTTCTCCTTCGTAGGTATGCAAATTTTCTGTTGTTAACCTTGGGGTTTCAGATTTTCAGAATTATTCACTCAGTCAGATGAAGGGATAAGTATAATTCCTGTTACATTATTCATTCTCCTTTGTGAATTGCAGTTCTTAGTATTGTTCTCCGGTACTGTGAGTCACATGTAGCAACAAAAGAAACACTGGTAATCTTCTAGTTGGTTGGTTCTTTATTAAACCCCCAGCACAGGAGAATAAGTTGTACAGCAGACAAGAGGAGCTTTCTCAAGTTACAGCTCCCAGAGAATGTTCCATCAACACACATATAAACAATTCTAGATCCTAACTAAGATTCTATCTAAATTGACATACATCTTAAAGTGACATACTACACAATCCCCCTTCTTAAAGGAAAAAACACAAAAAATAAAGTAATAAATGAATAAATAAATAGCAAACCAAAAACACAAACTAAGTACAATCAAACATTTCAAGACCTTTTGGTTTTTTACAATTCTTCCACTTGCAGTCTTAACAATGGACTCATCAGGAATGATGTTGGTTGCATTAGGTAAGGCCTGCAAATTACATTCAGATAAACTATCAGGAACTACTGAATTTTCATTCCCAAGATTAAAACCATGAGAAACTTCAGATGGTGAAACATCACAGGAGGCATCAGGTTCCTATGTTCCAATTACTGTATCACACCACCAAGATGTAGTGTTTTTGCACATATCTTTACTCTCATTTTCACTACTATGAGACACTGGAGCAAGACGGCTAAAATGCCATACTTCACCATTTCGTAACAAAGCAGTGTTGTTCATAACCTTAATAACCATTCTAGGTTTACTAAACTTACTCTCACCTTTTGTAGTCTTCCTGGCACTCTTTACTCAAACCCATTGACCCTTACTAAGATTGACCTGTCTAGCTCCATGTTTCGAGTCATAGTAGATTTTGGGCCAGATGTAGGACGGCAAATACCGGTCATTAACGGCCGATTTCGGCCGTTACCGACCGCTATTTGCTGTTTGACATGTAGGGGGCATTATAGTTACAGAATCAATATATTTACCGATTCGGTAAATTTACCGATTCTGTAAAATACCGAATCTGTAAATTTACCGAATCGGTAAATACAGATGTAGGTGGCACTTTAAACAGTGCCACAGGCCCTTACCGATTCGTTATTTACCACCAAATACTATTTGGTGGTAAATAACAAATACCTGTGTACATGCACATCTATGCATGTACACCTGTGACATGTGGCACACAGACATGCCCTAAGGGCATGTCTGTGTGTCACATGGCACTCAAACCTGAATCAGGGGTGCAACAGGGTGTCAAAGTGACACCCTGTCCCCCTTGCAAAATCGGTAGTTTTACCGAATCGGTATTTACCGATTCGGTAATTGACATTGATTCCTATGGGCCTCAAGGCCCATAGGAATCAATTGCAATTACCGAATCGGTAAATACCGATTTGGTAATTACCGAATCATACAGATTCAGTAAAAATTACCGATTTTTTACCTACATCTGATTTACCGAATCAAGAATACCTAATCGGTAAAATTTGGTATTCTAGAGTCGGTAAATCAGATTTACCTACATCGGGCCCTTTATTCTTTGTTTGCGAATCCCTAATGCACTCTTTAACTCTAGATAAATCACAATTAGTCATACCACTTTTATTCATCCAACCTGGATTGATCTCTGAATGCGGAATTCTGATTCTCATTATTGAAAAAGGACTTTGACCAGTTGAACCATGAATAGTACTTCTGTAAGCCCAAGGCAATTTTTTTAATTCAATATCCCACGACAAGTTACCTTTATTTGACACTGCAACACTCCCTTAATACTACGGTTGGCTCTCTCCACAATACCATTTCTGCTCGGATGGTAAAGAGCAGTAAATCTTTGTTGTATTCCAGAGGCCAACAAATAGCTTTTCATCTCAAAGGATTTAAACTGCACGCCATTGTCTGACACAATGTATTTAGGAAAACCTTCTCTTAAGAAAATGTCATCTAGAAAGGTAATAACAGTTTTAGTATTCATCACATTTACCACACTAATTTCCAACCATCTTGAAAATATGTCAATCAAAACTAGAATGTACTTCTGCACACCGTCTTGCCAAGTGACAGGACCCATGAAATCAATGGCTACAACCTCCCAAGGGAATTTTGGACAATCAGGAGAAGCTAACGGTGAATTAAAGGTTTTAAAAGTTTTGTCAGAAACCTCACACTTTACACATGACCTTACACATCTCTCAACTTCCACATCCATCTTTGGCCACCAATAGAGTTTTTTTATACGAAGCTTAGTGCGAGTGATCCCCGAATACTCTTCATGGCAAAGATCAATAATTTTTTTCCTTAAATCTTTAGGTGGGATAATCCTATCACCACGTACAACCAACATATCAGAAATACTAAATTCATCCTGAACCTCCCAGAATCCTCTTAAATCATCATTGATAATCTTTTTGTCCATCCCACTCCAACTTTTAATAATCAACTGTTTCAAACAAGTAAGATCTGATCAGAGTTTTCTGCTTTAAGCCACTCCTCTTTAGTAAAACTACTTTGAGTCTTTTCAAAAGAAATATGTGTGACTGAAAAATCATTCCATTGATTTTTGTCTAGTTCAATGAACGGCAAGGACATACGACTTAAAAAATCAGCAGTGAAATTTATTGTGCCTGGTACATACTGAATGTCATACATAAAGTTTTGTAGCCTTATGGACAACCTTGCTATCCTAGCTGTAGCATTGGTGAGACCATCCGTTGTAAGTAATTTAATCAAAGGTTTGTGGTCACACCGAACAATGAATTTCCTTCCCCACAAAAACTTCCTAAAGTGCTCTAAGGCCCATACTACGGCAAGTGTTTCTCTTTCAGCCACAGAATAACGTTCTTCTGTGGGAGTAAGGGAACGTGAAGCAAATGCTATAATAACTTCCTTGTTATCACTAATTTGGGTAAGAACACAACCCAAACCCTTGCTGCTGGTGTCAGTTGTAACAAAGGATCCAGCACTAGGATCAAAACCTTGCAAACCGGGAGCTTGGGCAATGGATTTTTTTATCTCCTCAAAAGATTTCTGGCAAAGAACACACCAATTAAATTGCGTTTTGTTCTTTAGTAGAGATCTCATGACATGTGTCTTTTCAGAAAATGTATCCACAAACTTTGCATAAAACTCTGCGAGTCCTAAGACTGACCTAAGGCCTTCTTTGCACTTTGGTGCAGGGGCATCTCGGATAGCACTCACTAAACAAGTCTTTGGCCTTATGCCAGAAGAACTAACCTCATGCCCAAGGTAAGTGACACTCCTTTCCGCAAACTTACATTTTGAGGGTTCTGCAGTGACACCTTTACTCTGTAGAATACTCATTACCTTTCTCAAACGCTCATCATGGACTTTCTTGTTTGATCCCATTATAAGGATATCATCCTGAAAGAATACCACACCTTGCATATCACCAAATAACTCATGCATGAGCCTCTGAAAAACCGCCGCAGCTGACGCCAGTCCGAATGGCATGCGGCAAAATTGAAAACACCCAAAAGGGGTACAAAAAGTAGTGAGGTGTTTACTATTGGGGTGCAAAGAAATTTGATGATATGCACAAGATAAATCAAAGGTTGAAAACCATTTAGCGCCTCTGGTCAAAGTAAGCATCTTGTCAATCCTGGGGAGAGGAAACTGATCAATTATAATGTTGTCATTCAAATACCTTAAATCTATGCACATGCGGATTTTACCATTGGAACGTCTAGCGATCACGATCGGAGAAATCCAATCGGACGCTTTAACAGGTTCAATTATCCCTGCATCTAACAATTTGTTGATTTCCATCTTTACCTCATCACGTACAATCAGCAGTATATGGCGCACTATGTGGATTTTTAAAATAGCATTTGGTTTAACTCTGATTTTGTGAGAAAAACCTTGGAGATTCCCGATACCTTCACTGAAGACCTCAGGAAACTCTTCAAAAAACAATTCTTTTGTGTTTTCTTACTCACACATAATCAACACTTGTTCAGGACTATTAGGATTTAAAATTATATTAAGTGAGCGCTGATCTTTCCAACCCAAAACAGGTTGTCCATCTCTAGCTACGTTTAGCTTACACACAGACCTTCTACCCTTGAATTCAAACACCAAAGATCTAAAACCCAACATATCCATTTTTGTCCAGTGAAACTTTCAGGAATCACATAAGATGGTTGCAATTGTGGACTAATTTCACTTGCAAATTTCTTATCCCAAATTGATTTGGGTATGATAGTAAACGGAGATCCTGAATCCGCTGCGACTTGTATCTCTATGCCACCAAAAGAGACTATGCATAATGGTTTGTTGCTATCATCACGTCATGTGTCATGTGTCATGTGTCATGTGTCATGTGTCATAGCATTGCCTGAGGTATTCAAATTCTCACAAAGATAATTCTCTTCATCATTATCCGACAAGTCAGAGTCATTGTTAGTTGCACAGGTAACTTGTGTTTGCTTTTGAGACTTCCTCCTACATTATTTTGTAAAATGACCAATTAGTCCACAGACTGAACACTTTGTAGTCTTAGCAGGGCACTTATCAAATCTAGCTGAGTGTGATGTCCTGCCACATCTGTAACACGCAAAAGATTGAGCAGAATTTTCTTCTCTCTTAAAGTTGGAATTCTGATGTGGTTTCCAATTTGGATATTGCTTGGGCTGTCTAAAGTTAGAACTTTTGTCTTTCCTTGTGTCATTAATCTTGTTAACAGTCACTGGGTCACTGGAAGTAGAAAGTGCCTTGGCACATCTTTCCAAGAGTTCTGCGTTTTTAACTAACGTAATTATATCATTTAGGCATGCATCTCCCTCTATCCATAACTTGCCCTGGATATTCTTATTTTTAGTGCACATGACTACTTGGCCTCTAATCATTATATCATGTAAAGATCCAAATTTACATTTGATAGCCACATTTTTTAAAGCATATACGTAGTCCTCAATAGACTCATTTACATTTTGTTTGCGTTTGTAGAAAGTGCGTCTAGAAACTGCAACACATGCAATTGGAGAGTAATGATCATCAAGGTCTGCTATAACACATTTAAAAACATCTAGATCACCACTTCTATCTGTCTTTTGCATTTGTAAATATACCCTGAGACCCTCTGGTCCTAAACAGTGCATTCAAATTCTTTTTTTTCTTTCCGGAGACATAATACTGCCATTATCCTCCAGGGTGGCAATATAATTAAAAAAATACTCTTTCCAATCTAACCATTTAATTTTTGGCTCTCCTGGATTAACAAAAAATTTCTTTGGATCACTTAAGGTAAGGCTGGCATTGTTGTATGAAGTAACAACATTCCTTGAAGTAGAAGCTGTACTGGATTCTCCATTTAGTTCTGTGTAAATAAATATTAATTCAAAAATAGAAATAAATAAATAACAGATGTAATAGTCTTACTGTTTACGAACGAGGAGTTGTATTCCTTGAATAAACGCTGGTTAAATCTGAGGAAAACGAGTTGTTTGAGCTGAGCACTCAATAAAGAAAAAAACAAAAAAATCAATATGGCCGATGGCATCAGGTTGCGTGACCTTTACGCTGATAGGTGACTTTAGTGTGTGTACAATCAGGTTGCGAAGGATGCGCGTTGGGCTGAGAGCGTCAGTGAGAGACTTATGTGTAAGCAGCTCGAGCATTCACAGCACCCTCGCGCTTGCCGCTTGAAAATAAACAGAGCGAAACAAAAAGGGATGATGGACGGAGCGTTTGAGCAAATCAAACACTCACCCCCAGTCAACTGATCTGGGTTTAATCCATCACCATTCTTTAGCTTACTCAGCCACCCCAGTTCAGACATGGCCATATGCAAATCAGTCTGACCCTGTGCCTCATGGGAACAGTCCAGCCCAAACTGCCAAGCCATGTCTTCCCTGGACCGGAAACAAGCATCCTGGGACCGGTTTCGGAATCATAATCCTCATCAGCCAGGCTATCTTGAATCCAGTGGCCAAGTGAGCAAGGGACTCACGTCTGAGCATACTCTATCAACTTAGGGCGAACAAAGCGAAACAAAAGGGGATGGTGGATGGAGCGTTTGAGCAAATCAAACACTCACCCCCAGTCAACTGATCTGGGTTTAATCCATCACCATTCTTTAGCTCACTCAGCCACCCCATTCTTTAGCTCACTCAGCCACCCCAGTTCATCCCCTTTTGTATCGCTTTGAAAATAAACAGAGCCTGAGGCGGTCACAGCAGCGCTTGAAAGTAAACAATGCTTGAGGCAGTACAGCAGGCGCATGAAGTTATGGCTGGATTACGTTTGAAGAAAAACAACAATGCCACCACAGCAGGTCACAGCAGGCTTGCTCGAAGTGCACAACAGGCTTGCGCTTGAAGGTAAAAGTAGAGTAAACATATATATATGTATATATATAATATATATGTATATAATATATATATGTATATATATATTTTAAGGTTCACAGTTTACCCAAGGTGCAGGGCGCACTCACAGACAGTGCGTTCAAGTTCTGGGGGAGAACCAAGGCACCACTTGCATCAGCAGAGCCTGTTTCAGGAATCCTCCCTTTATCAAAGGCTTTTCTGCTCCAAAATGCTCGCCAAACATGCAGACACCAGTCTTTTGTCCCTTTCTTTAATCATCACATCCAATCTCAGGTGAGTATCAGCATTGAATTGTGGGACTGGTAGTCTGTTCCAAATAATACCCCAGTGGGCTGGATGGCAAACCTTAAGGAAAATAAAACAACAATCAAAGTGAGCCTTTCCTGTAACTCCTCCTTTCAAAATAACGCCAGAATGTTCCAAAGCGCCGATCCAAGGACCAGCAGCGGAACCACCAAACAGTTTGCGGCGGTGCACCCTCGGCCCGGTCGGCCGCATATTTTAAGGTTCACAGTTTACCCAAGGTGCAGGGCGCACTCACAGACAGCGAGTTCAAGTTCTGGGGGAGAACCAAGGCGCCACTTGCATCAGCAGAGCCTGTTTCAGGAATCCTCCCTTTATCAAAGGCTTTTCTGCTCCAAAATGCTCGCCAAACATGCAGACACCAGTCTTTTGTCCCTTTCTTTAATCATCACATCCAATCTCAGGTGAGTATCAGCATTGAATTGTGGGACTGGTAGTCTGTTCCAAATAATACCCCAGTGGGCTCGATGGCAAACCTTAAGGAAAATAAAACAACAATCAAAGTGAGCCTTTCCTGTAACTCCTCCTTTCAAAATAACGCCAGAATGTTCCAAAGCGCCGATCCAAGGACCAGCAGCGGAACCGCCAAACAGTTTGCGGCGGTGCACCCTCGGCCGGGTCGGCCGCATATTTTAAGGTTCACAGTTTACCCAAGGTGCAGGGCGCACTCACAGACAGCGCGTTCAAGTTCTGGGGGAGAACCAAGGCGCCACTTGCATCAGCAGAGCCTGGTTCAGGAATCCTCCCTTTATCAAAGGCTTTTCAGCTCCAAAATGCTCGCCAAACATGCAGACACCAGTCTTTTGTCCCTTTCTTTAATCATCACATCCAATCTCAGGTGAGTATCAGCATTGAATTGTGGGACTGGTAGTCTGTTCCAAATAATACCCCAGTGGGCTGGATGGCAAACCTTAAGGAAAATAAAACAACAATCAAAGTGAGCCTTTCCTGTAACTCCTCCTTTCCAAATAACACCAGAATGTTCCAAAGCGCCGATCCAAGGACCAGCAGCGGAACCGCCAAACAGTTTGCGGCGGTGCACCCTCGGCCGGGTCGGCCGCATATTTTAAGGTTCACAGTTTACCCAAGGTGCAGGGCGCACTCACAGACAGCGCGTTCAATATCTGGGGGAGAACCAAGGCGCCACTTGCATCAGCAGAGCCTGTTTCAGGAATCCTCCCTTTATCAAAGGCGTTTCTGCTCCAAAATGCTCGCCAAACATGCAGACACCAGTCTTTTGTCCCTTTCTTTAATCATCACATCCAATCTCAGGTGAGTATCAGCATTGAATTGTGGGACTGGTAGTCTGTTCCAAATAATACCCCAGAGGGCTGGATGGCAAACCTTAAGGAAAATAAAACAACAATCAAAGTGAGCCTTTCCTGTAACTCCTCCTTTCAAAATAACGCCAGAATGTTCCAAAGCGCCGATCCAAGGACCAGCAGCGGAACTGCCAAACAGTTTGCGGCGGTGCACCCTCGGCCGGGTCGGCCGCATATTTTAAGGTTCACAGTTTACCCAAGGTGCAGGGCGCACTCACAGACAGCGCGTTCAAGTTCTGGGGGAGAACCAAGGCGCCACTTGCATCAGCAGAGCCAGTTTCAGGAATCCTCCCTTCATCAAAGGCTTTTCTGCTCCAAAATGCTTGCCAAACATGCAGACACCAGTCTTTTGTCCCTTTCTTTAATCATCACATCCAATCTCAGGTGAGTATCAGCATTGAATTGTGGGACTGGTAGTCTGTTCCTAATAATACCCCAGTGGGCTGGATGGCAAACCTTAAGGAAAATAAAACAACAATCAAAGTGAGCCTTTCCTGTAACTCCTCCTTTCAAAATAACACCAGAATGTTCCAAAGCACTGATCCAAGCACCAGCAGCGGAACCGCCAAACAGTTTGCGGCGGTGCACCCTCGGCCGTATCGGCCGCATATTTTAAGGTTCACAGTTTACCCAAGGTGCAGGGCGCACTCACAGACAGCGCGTTCAAGTTCTGGGGGAGAACCAAGGCGCCACTTGCATCAGCAGAGCCTGTTTCAGGAATCCTCCCTTTATCGAAGGCTTTTCTGCTCCAAAATGCTCGCCAAACATGCAGACACCAGTCTTTTGTCCCTTTCTTTAATCATCACATCCAATCTCAGGTGAGTATCAGCATTGAATTGTGGGACTGGTAGTCTGTTCCAAATAATACCCCAGCGGGCTGGATGGCAAACCTTAAGGAAAATAAAACAACAATCAAAGTGAGCCTTTCCTGTAACTCCTCCTTTCAAAATAACGCCAGAATGTTCCAAAGCGCCGATCCAAGGACCAGCAGCGGAACCGCCAAACAGTTTGCGGCGGTGCACCCTCGGCCGGGTCGGCCACATATTTTAAGGTTCACAGTTTACCCAAGGTGCAGGGCGCACTCACAGACAGCGCGTTCAAGTTCTGGGGGAGAACCAAGGCGCCACTTGCATCAGCAGAGCCTGTTTCAGGAATCCTCCCTTTATCAAAGGCTTTTCTGCTCCAAAATGCTCCCCAAACATGCAGACACCAGTCTTTTGTCCCTTTCTTTAATCATCACATCCAATCTCAGGTGAGTATCAGCATTGAATTGTGGGACTGGTAGTCTGTTGCAAATAATACCCCAGTGGGCTGGATGGCAAACCTTAAGGAAAATAAAACAACAAACAAAGTGAGCCTTTCGTGTAACTCCTCCTTTATTTATTGAATTGTGGGACTGGTAGTCTATGTGTATATATATATATATATATATATATATATATATATATATATATATATGTATAGATCTATATAGAAATATATATATATATATATATATATATATATATATATATATATATATATATATATATATATATATATATATATATATATATGTATTCACTGAAAAAACCATAGGTTTCACACCAGTTATAGTTAGGAATTAGCATTTAAAAAACCTATTAAATTCACTGACAAAACCATAGATTTCACACCATTTATAGTTAGCTGGAAATTTTACTGACATAAAACCATTGAAATTCCCACGTTATAGTTAGTTGGACTCACTATAACTTGCGCGCCTGTAATGCACTGCTGATGACGTCACATATTACATCACTCATGACGTGGTCAGTGACATCACTCATGACATCACTGATGACACCATCCAGTGAATGTGTGTCTTTCTGAAAAATAAATTTGTTTTATATATGTATTTGTAAAGGTCGATGGAAGAATAAATGTTTAAATACGTGTGTAAATGGATGTTTTTTTTAAAAAAAATTGGTTGGGTAACTGACTTATTACGTGTATCTTAGTGAATACATATATTAGTGAGTATTGTTTAAATATTTAAATGTTTGTATCAGTGTTTCTCTTTGTGTATAAGTGGCTGCAGGGGTTGGTGACTGACTCACTGTTTGTATGTGTTTTGAAGACAGCATATGTGCAGGACTGTATGGGTGGATGAGTGTGTATATGTGTGTGTTAGTGAGTGAATGACTGTCTCACTAGTGTCTTCATTAGTAACGACATATGTTTTAATCTAGTATATGTGAGTATTGATGTATATAAGTGAGTATAGTATATATAGTGAGAGATTGTAGAAGTTCCTGTTTAAATAAGTATGTGTTTCTATAAGTGATTGTTTAGGAGAGTAAGTATGGGTAAGTTTCCTTAGAAGTAAGGTGGTAGTGTGTGTATAAATGTATATGCAAATAAATGGATGTTCAATAGTTTATTTGCATGTGTGAGTATGTGTGTGAGTAACTTTTGGATGACTGCTGATGTGTAACAGGATGTATAGGTGTATCACTACATATGATGAGTGAGTATATATATGAGTGACTATATAGAACTGTTGGTGAATGAGTGGATGTGTATATAGATGGTGGAATTACTGAATTGGTTGTTGTTACTGGTTTGGGTATCTCCATTTTTTTGAAAATGTTTGTTTCTATTTTTGAATATGTGTTTCAAGCATTACATTACACTGAAATTAGGTCTGTCACTCTGTCACAAGGATGGTGTCATCAGTGATGTCATGAGTGATGTCACTGACCATGTCATGAGTGATGTAATATGTGACGTCATCAGCAGTGCATTACAGGCGCGCAAGTTATAGTGAGTCCAACTAACTATAACGTGGGAATTTCAATGGTTTTATGTCAGTAAAATTTCCAGCTAACTATAAATGGTGTGAAATCTATGGTTTTGTCAGTGAATTTAATAGGTTTTTTAAATGCTAATTCCTAACTATAACTGGTGTGAAACCTATGGTTTTTTCAGTGAATTTCAAAGGTTTTTTAAATGCTAATTCCTAACTATAACTAGTGTGAAACCTATGGTTTTTTCAGTGAATTTCAAAGTTTTTTTTAATGCTAATTCCTAACTATATAAGACCTGAAAGCCCACCAGGAATCTCCAGTATGCGCCAGGGGACTGCATTGCAGAGAGGTGTAATGAAGCCACAACCCTTTTTACACCTCTCTGCAACGCAGCCCCCGTGCATGTTTGAAGAGGGGGAACTAATTCCCCTTGCATACTGGGGGCCCCTGGGGGCCAATTAGCCCACCTGGAACCTCCAGTATGCGCCAGGGGCTGCATTGCAGAGGTGTAATGAGACTATGCCCCTTGTTACACCTCTCTGCAACGCAGCCCACTGCCGCGTTTGCAGAGGGGGAACTAATTCCCCTTGCATACTGGGGGTCCCTGGGGTCAACTGGTCCACCAGGAGCCTCCAGTATGCGCGAGGGAGCTGCATTGCAGAGAAGTGTAATGAGGCCACACCCTTGTTACACCTCTCTGCAATGCAGGCCACTGGCGCGTTTGTAGAGGGGGGACTAATTCCCCTTGCATACTGGGGGTCCCTGGATCATATCTGCCCAAACACCGATATTCCGAACGATTGTAAATTACTTTTACTACTCTCTACTACTCACTCTACTATTCACTCTACTACTCTCTACTACTCACTCTCTGCTACTCTCTCTACTGCTCTCTACTACTCTCTACTACTCACTCTCTACTCTCTATTACTCACTCACTACTCTCTACCTCTCTACCTCTCTCTTCTTCTCTCTCTACTAATCTCTACCTCTCTACCGCTACCTCTCTACCTCTCTACCTCTACACCTCTACCTCTCTACCTCTCTCTACACGCACACATATACACATATATGCATATATATATATATGCATATGCATTTATATATATGTATGTGTATGTATAAAAAAAACAACAAAACATTTTTTTTTTAAACAGCTACTTTTAAAACTGTCATTCTTTTTCCCCATGGTAAGCTCCCCGGTACGCTTACCGGTGCGCGTACCGGGCGCTCACCCCGCGAAAATCAAATTTTTTTTTTATTTTTTTTTTGCTCCGCGGGGCCCTATTATGGCCCCCACATCAAACCTAGGGGGTCAAGGGGGGTCTACTCTGCCCCCTTATGGTCATTTCCCTCTTTGTTTTGGCCACCTCTCGTGTCTCGATCCTACCGAGACACAAGATGGCGGCCGCTCCGGACTGTTTAGAATGTTTACAGACACCCCAGAGCCAATCAGCTTTCTGCGCGCAAGTCGCGGTAAGCGCCCGGTGCGCGTACCGGTGCGCGTACCGGTGCGCGTACCGGAGCGCGGCTATAGATATATATATTTTTTTGAACCTTAATTACTCAAAATCCACTGGAGCACATATCTTGAGACATAGCAAAGGCACATCGGGCTACCAGTCCCTACAATTTTGCCAAGTTTGGTGGAAATCCATTCAGCCGTTGGGGCTAAAAGTGAAATCGACCGCCCTATGGAAATTAACATGGGGAAAACGCGTTTTGGGACCCCCCTTTTATCTCGGCCCCCGCTTGACGAATCCCCCCCAAACTTTCAGGGAAGGACCGGAACGCCGCGAGGCCATTTTGAGGAAATTTTGAGGCAGATTCGTCAACCGGCGCCAAAGTTATTCCAAATAGAATTTTGAGATTTAACATTGAAAAAAATCCTAACTATAACTACCTACTGGCGACCGCCAGTAGGTAATATATGTATGTATATATATATAGATTTTAAACAAGTAACCTTCCTTTACTTCTACCCCCAAAACCTTACCAACCATGTTTTCATTTTACCTCTACCCACCACTGAACCCTAATAAACACTTACCCCTTTTACCTCTATCCTCCTATGAACCCTAAAAAACCCTTACCACTCTTTACCTCGACCTGCATTTGTACCCTAAACAACCCTTACTTCCCTTCATCTCTACCCCTCCCTTCACTCTAAATCCCCCTTACACCCCAATACCTCTATCTGCCATTGAACCCCTTACACCTTCCCTTCCTTCTCCTTTACCCTCCATTACTCTTATCTATGCCTAAACAATTACCCTTCCCTTAACCCTCAAAATCCTTTATTTAAAACATTGCCTTAATACTTTTTACTAATGCTTACCTGTGTGATAAAGCGTTGCATGTTAAAGTACCAAAAACGGGGCCTGTGTGGTACATATTTGTATGGTAATGTCCTGTGGGGTAATTATAGTGAGGTAAAGACTGTTTGACAGTGCATGAGTAAACTTCCTTGAAAAGGAATTCAAATCAAGAGGATTCTATCACAAACAGCACAAAACAAACAAGAGAATGATTATGTGCATCAGTGGTACAGGGCAAGCGACAGGGATTAGCAAAATGCACCTGCATTGTTCCAGCTAGGGCAAACTTAATTGTAAGGAAAGCAAGCACTCTATATATATGTTAATACCACTCACCTCCACTGACTAAACAAATGAAACCATTTCAGTTGAAATAACACACCTCAATAGAGGCACTGCAAATAATTAACTACACAATGAAGCAGACCTGTGAAATTCAGCTCAGCTACACTCGCTAGATGCTTTTTCGCCTTTTGTTCTCACTTGAATCCAAACTTCAGTTTCAGAAAATAGCAGCCCTATTCACATACTGCTCTCTTTCATTCAACAAGGGAACTAGAAAATCAGGCCAAGATTTACCAAGATTCACGCAACACAAGCCATCATGAAAATGTGCAGCCTTGTTTTTGGCAAATGGGTAAAAACGGAGGGTCTTATTTACGAGGCAGTGGCGGTCTATGCAGGTAAGTGCGGTGAGCGGGGTGGTGGGGTGAAAGTGGCATACGACGGGATAAAAAATATAAAATAAATAAATAATTAAAACCACTTACCTTGTGCGAAGCAGTGAGCGCAAGGTAAGTGGATTTAATTATTTATTTTATTTTCCTCATCCCGTGGTATGTCACTTTCACCCACCCGCCGCGCTTACCTGCACGGACCACCACTGTTACGAGGCCCTAGTGGCACTTTTGCGCTGCTAGTGCGTCACTTTTTGGACGCTCTGGAGGTGGAATGTGCAGCAGCATATTTACAAGGCCACGTAATGCCGCTTTACATGGCTTTTCATGGCCTTGTAAATATGTGACCCTTTCACGCAGGACACTGTGTGAAAGGGGCGTTCCATGGGTGTACCTGTGGGTGTTTCCGCACAACACAGATGGAATCTGAAGCATTCCCAGGGTTATGAGGAATCATAAACCTGGGAATGCATCAGATTTTAACGCCACCCCGGTGTCGTTAGGGAGGTGCAACAAGGATAAATATCCTCGTTTCTCCTCGTTTTTCTCCTCTTTCTTATTTGTGCTGTGTTCTGTAGCACAAATAGAAGGAGGAAATGGCCTCCATTGATTGATTTTGTACAGAAAGATGTCCCTTCCTGCACAAACTTAACCATCCCCACAATGCAGGCACCCTTGCAACATGGCGCAAGGGTGCCTGCATTGGTGCTAGGTTGCTTTATTGGCACCGGGGTCAGTACAGGAATGCACTGTATCCTTGTAAACATGGCACATTCCTGCACTGTTAAAATAACAGCGCGGTTCTGGAAAATTGTTTGCGCCACCGTACTGCGCCATTCTATTGTTAATAAGGCCCTGTGCAGCTGTGAATTTACTACACATCGTGTGACGATGATGTCAATGACACACTTTGTTTGCATAGTGTTAAACACAATTTAGCATTGTGTAACTGCACAGAGGAGAGTGAGCGGAGTTTTGTTTCAGTCTTGTATTCGAGGCATAAAACTGTGCAGAAAGAAGTCAAAGGGTAAATTGTTTCTTAAGGGGCTTATTTAAGAGACCCCTATGTACCACATAAAGTGGTACATGCATGACGCAGGGCTCTCAATCCGATTTATGAAGCTAGGCAAAGCCCCCCTGCGTGGCTTTGAGTGGTCTCATAAATCTTGAGTAAGCTAAGCAGTGCAAATCACTGCGTCACCTTACTCTGCGCCCAGGATGCATTCCATGGGCACTGCAGTGAGTTTTCCTATACAAAACCTATGGATTTGACACTGACTCAGATTTACAAAATCATGTAAACCTGAAGAAGTGCCAAATCCATACTCCTCGCGTGTTGAGGTGTAATGAGGAGAAAGATGTTTATTTTTCCTAGTTTTTCTGCATTCTGTCGCACACATAGAAAGAGGAAAACACCTCTTAGGAATGTTTTTGTGCAGGAAGGTCTCCCTTCCCTAGGTTGTGCATATTTTCATTTGGCGCTACAATTCCACACAAAGCCACCTCATGCTACTTTGCTTCACTTCAGTTGATCTTGATTTCCTTGGAAGCCTATGGTTTGCACTGTTCCTGCAATGTTACACTCACTTTGCGTGGATTATGATGGGTTTTGCACTACAAGATGTATTGCTGTTTCAGCACTGTGTTTGGGTCAACTTTGGTTGCAAACATCCTTTTGTGCACAACAGCTGATCGGATTATCACATTTGCAAGTCTTTGCTTAGCGTAGCACCCATTTGCATCACGTGAATCTCCGTGTTTACATTTAGTAAATCTGGGCCTAGGTTAAGTATGGCTTGGGTATACGTCAGCTCACTGTGTGTGGGTGCATTGTAGGCCCTGGATTTTCAGAGAGGTTACACCGCAGATTGACAACTCTGCCCCAATTCCTTTCTATGTCTGTTAAAACAGCGGAATACAATGGTCCCTAGCCATATTTATACAAGGGAGAGGGCACCAGTTAGATCTATCTATTCCTTCCTCTTACCAGCATCTTTGCTGCCAGGGATCCAATCAGAGACCTCCAACAGGAAAAGAAATAAGACCCTGCAACATATTGGAGAGACTGGCTTCAACCCAGCAACTGTAATTACACAAGTAAGCACAGGCAGACCAAATCGCAAAGCAACATAATTAAGAACCAGCAAAAAAGCAAAATGGGAAAAGATTTGGCTGGTGCATCTCCCATTAGCTCAGAGCATCTGGCTGGTCAGAAATCAGCCTGCTACTCTCCAACCCCCTGGTCTGCACTACCACAGTCTAACCCTCTATTCTGAAGCAGCAGTGCTGCCATTCGACAATGCAGCCATCCCACTCTGGGCAACAACCAAACTATAGATTTATAGACAGCTTTGAATGAAAAAATCTATTTCCAACCTTATGCTTCCAACTATGCTACATGTGGAGTTACAGGGCAATCCAACAAACTTTGGTGTGGTAAGTAAAAACAACAAAGAGCACAAAGGGGATTCATGCCAATACTCTCAGAGTCCTTATGGCAGGACCCCATATGAAAGTGACAGTGCCCTGTGATTCCCTTCGGCACTTGTTAGCCTGAGCAACTGGGGGCTTGCCTGGTAATGCTCCACATTGGTGAGCGAGTTAATTTTCCAGGACTATGGGCTGGAAATGTGGGGTGAACCCCATGGTTTCAGCACATGATCTTGTTTATTTATTCAGTTTGCTGCCATCAGTTAAGGTCATATCTTAGCTGGCTGCCCCTTTTATCACCCATAAGTTAACCCATTACCTTACCAAATAAACTGCAACATAATTCGCTCCAAATAAAACTAGTGTGGGCTCAGTCATTACCTCCTCGTCCTGTCTCCCTGCCCATTACTTACAAGTGAGCAGCTAGTCTGCTCCACAGAAACCCTTAGCCTAGCTGAGCTGTTTGCACTTCCCCCAGGATGACGTCACCATCATGTGACGATAAAGGGGGAAGTGCAGAAACATAACATCCTGTTCTTTTTTTTCTGCTTACGATTCTGCCCAGTGTCCTCTGCCTTCTTCTGTTCAGGTTCGGTCGACTCGGAGCATGTCTTCCTCTTGGGCCATGTTCAAAGGGGACTCGTTGAGGGACATT
The DNA here is from genome assembly GCF_964263255.1 of Lissotriton vulgaris. Lineage (NCBI taxonomy): Eukaryota > Metazoa > Chordata > Amphibia > Caudata > Salamandridae > Lissotriton > Lissotriton vulgaris. The sequence continues at coordinate 1,009,713,582 of NC_141697.1, read as the reverse complement.
TCCAATGCTGCCACATGGGCTTCTCCCCATACGTTTGTTGCCCATTATCGGTTTCAGTTGGGGACGGCAGCCTCTGCTGCTTTTGGGCCTAGTGTCCTTTCTGCGGTACATGATTTGTGATCTGTACTATTTTCTGTTGATTAAAACTGGACCTGTTTTTTCTCAAACTGTTTGGTCTGTTTTTTTCTTACAATCACCGTGTGCTTGGGTATGGGCTCACTTGTAAGGAATGGGACGGGGAGACAGGACGAGGAGGTAATGCCCGGTTTCTCACCGGTAATATCCATTACTCCGAGTCCTGGTCTCCCCATCCCATTCCTGAGCCCTTCCCTCCCTCCCTGGTTTGGGTTTTTCTTTGGGTGATTGTCTGTTTTTTTCGTCCTGGTTTCTTTGGTATTCTCAGGATGTTACGTTTCTGCACTTCCCCCTTTATCGTCACGTGATGGTGACGTCATCCTAGGGGAAGTGCAAACAGCTCAGCTAGGCTAAGTTTTTCTGTGGAGCAGACTAGCTGCTCACTTGTAAGGAATGGGACGGGGAGACCAGGACTCGGAGTAATGGATGTTACGGTGAGTAACCGGGCATTTGAATGTGCACTTTTATTTGCATGCATTTATTCAATGAATCACTTGTGTGGAAGCATGGGGATGGAGTATCGGCTCTATGTACGATCAGAGGGAGTAGACATTGCAAATCTCTGTGAACAACCTTGCTTCCACCCCATATGTCTTCCCTACCAGCTCTCACTGTAGCCATCCTGATCATTGCTACAGTCTGACAACTTGCGAGCTGCAAGCCCAGAAATTCAACTGTCTCACACTATGCAGGAAGCCATACCCTCAAACAACTGAGTAGTCCTACCTCATGTTGCTGTCCTACCAAATTACACTGGTCATCCCACATAATGCTGCTGTCTTGCCAGCCCACATAGCAAACCTCCTGCCAGATGTTACCCCAGTCTCCACCTACAGTGTGATTCTGCCAACCTATTCTTGAGTCGTTGCTGTTACTCTGTGCATCAGCCCTTTTTCCCTATGCTGCAGCTCTACCAGTCTAAAGTTCAGCCGACAACACCATCTTACAGCCCAGCCAGCTCATACAGCAGCATTCCCAGCACATACCACAAGCATGTCTGCCCCACAGCAATTCACCAACCAGATTCTTTAGCCTTTAAAGGCCTGCTAGACCCAGATTCAACCCTACGAGCCAACAATACAATTGTGTTAGCTCATTCTTAATCCGTAGGAATGCAGCCTTAGCGCTCAATGACATTGTGTTGACAGCACACACTGCAGCCCTTCAACCACACACTGTGGTCAGACTCCCCACACTGCAGAAAACCGACGTCCCTTCACTCCTCCAGCTCACATGCGGGACTCACAACCCACAGGACAAGACTTGCAACCTACAATGTGGCTTTCACATATAAAGCCCCAGTATGCTTATATCCAATGCTGCATTGACAGTTTGTACTGCAGCTCTGTCTTTGGAGACTGGAACACTGCCCTCGCCACGCTGCAGCCAGGGACAGTGAAAACAGAAGTCAAGAAAACCCACATTGCTCCTTGTCAGGGAAAGCTGGTAGGCATCCTGCCATTCTCTGCTGCAGCCTTGCCAGTTCACATAGCTGTCTACAAAGAGTTGCCCTGTTGGCCCACTATGCAGCTCTTACAAAACACTGCAGCCTACTAGCCATTAGCGCCACATTGCCAGTTAGTGTTGCAACATTACCAATTCCCCTTACCACCTTCCAATCTAACTCTCAAGGGGATGCAAAGAAGCCATTTTTTGTATTTACTAGACCATGCTTGAATATCGTGGAAACAAGCGGGCACATGCATCATTGTCATTTGCATTCGCAAACGGTGCGAATCGCAAATTTCGGCCGTTTGCGAATGCAATTGACAAAATTGGGATGCATCATGTTTTTCGCAATTTTAGAAATCGCAATCATGTTGCGATTTCTAAAATTGCCATTGCATTTAAGAAATCGTAATTTGCGATGTCTTAAATGCAATGCAAGAACATTTTAAATTTGCGAATTCGCAAATAGGGAGAGGTAAATTACCATGAAGTTGACCTTCATGGTAATTTGCAAAAACTTTCAAAAATGCACAAAAGTGCATTTTTTAAAGTTTCTTTTTACACACACACATGCCCTTGGGGCATGTGTGTGTGAAAAATGCACTTAAAGTTATATTTCAGGGGTGCAGGGGGGGCTCCTTTGGACCCCCCCTGCACCCTTGAAATTGCATTCTCAATTTGCGATTCGCAAATTGCTAATCGCAAATTGAGAATGACTTCCCATTCATTCCTATGGGCCTCTAGGCCCATAGGAATCAATGGGAAGGAATTCCTTAATTGCGATTCGCAAATTGTGAATCGCAAGTAAGGAATTTTAAGAAATCGCAAAAAAATTGCGATTTCTTGGTGCATTACCGTTTGCGATTTCTTAATTGCGATTCCTTAATTTTCGCAATTAAGAAATCGCAAACGGCAACAATGATGCATGTGGCCGATGGAGTGGTAGATAAGCTTCCATTTGCTTTTCAAACATCAACCCACAGTGGCTAAGCCAATGACTACTTATAGCATCAAAAAATGTATTGCATTGAGAATTGCAATATCTTACAACTGCGAATGCATAGTGATTCTGAAAAGCGCATAACTAGGAGCTAAAAGGCTGGTAGTGCTCTGGCAGTCTGTCATATTTAAACATTGAAGCACAAGGGCGATGGAATCAATAAAGCAGGAACTGAAAGAACAGTAAGGCTGGGGCAGTCAGTCATGTGTCCGATGCTAAAATGCAAAAAAATCTAGGGCCTCTTTTATGAAAAGTGTTGCATTGCTGCGTGAAAACAGTGATGTGACACTTTTCAGTACGTCCTCCTTGAGACACCATGGATGCACCGTATTTACTGTACGGTGCTCTTTGCTGTAAGGATTTACAGATACGTCAGTATTTCTGATGTTTCTGTAGGCGCAGTAATGAAGCATTGCTGGAGTGTGTCACAAACGTGACGCTACTCCAGCAATGGGTCATTACACATTGGGAAGGCTACTCAGCTCTCTGTTGTGGGCTGACCTGTTGTGCGCTGGGCTGATCTGCGTTCTGCGCTGAGTTGGACCCCTGCCTGCTCTTGGGACGCGGCTCTGCTGAGGGAGCTGCCGCCGTTGGAGGAAGGACCCGCCCTCACCGCCCACACCGCTGCGGGACTGCGAGGCAGTCTCACACCTGCAGCCTCTTCCCGCAGCGGCCCCGCCCCCCCGCCTGGTGTTGCATTAACTTTCGCAGCACCCGCTGCGCGGGTGCTACTCAGCTCTCTGTTGTGGGCTGACCTGTTGTGCGCTGGGCTGATCTGCGTTCTGCGCTGAGTTGGACCCCTGCCTGCTCTTGGGACGCGGCTCTGCTGAGGGAGCTGCCGCCGTTGGAGGAAGGACCCGCCCTCACCGCCCACACCGCTGCGGGACTGCGAGGCAGTCTCACACCTGCAGCCTCTTCCTGCAGCGGCCCCGCCCCCCCGCCTGGTGTTGCATTAACTTTCGCAGCACCCGCTGCGCAGGTGCTACTCAGCTCTCTGTTGTGGGCTGACCTGTTGTGCGCTGGGCTGATCTGCGTTCTGCGCTGAGTTGGACCCCTGCCTGCTCTTGGGACGCGGCTCTGCTGAGGGAGCTGCCGTTGGAGGAAGGACCCGCCCTCACCACCCACACCGCTGCGGGACTGCGAGGCAGTCTCACACCTGCAGCCTCTTCCCGCAGCGGCCCCGCCTCCCCCTCTACCTGGGGTATAAAATTACTCTAGCCGTCGCGGGACGCGCGCGGGACGAAGCTCAGGGCGAAGCCCGGGCAAAGGCCGGGCCCTCTGAGGCCCTCGTAGGCCAGAGAAGGCTGGGCTGGGCCTACCCCTTAACACCTGCAGTTCAGTGGACCGTGCCCTGCCACACGTTGGATATGTCGACAAAAGAGGAAACCCCTGGGAAAAAAGGAAGATTACGCAATGGGTCATTGGATAATTATTTTCCCAAGGTGCAGAGTGAGGGTGATAAGGATTCTATCTTAGCAGAGCGCAGGGCCGAGCGGCGGCGCTCAGTTGAGAGCATGAAACATAGACCCCTCATTGACAGTTCCCTGCTTGTTTTGACCCGGGAGGGAGGCTCAGTAGATTTGAGTGGGGATAATGCTAGTCAAGAAGGCGTTCCCCTTTTGTTTCGTGATTTTGTATCCACACCTTGTTTGCCCTTGGATAACATTATAACTGTTTCTCCTACCCCTAGTCCAAGCCGCATCACTGTCACAACCAAGCCTAGGAAACAGAAACCTAAGCATTTAGTTGCTGCCCAGATCCACCGCCCACCACCTAGTAAAAAAAGGAGGAAACTAAGGGTGGCACCAGGTAAAGCTAAAATCCCGCATACTGAATTTGGTAAAGGGCCAAAAACCCTCAATTTAACTGTGACTACCCTAGCAGAGGAGCCGGATCGTACACCAGCAGTAGTACCACCATTGGTAAATAGTTCATCTGAAGCAGCTGCACAGGCCGTGGTTCCTGACAGCAATGCTGGAGCTACAGCATCTGTTACTCCACCACCCCCCACATTAATAGGGAACTTGGAGTTTTTGCTGAGATCTCTCCTTTTACCTATTAATGAGTCCATTAAAAAGGTGGAAATTAGACTGACCATACTGGAAACCGCCATAACTAGCATGGTTACTCTGACTAAAACCCAGGGGAGTGGGGTGGCGCATCCCACACCTCTGGCCAGGCCCCCCTCTACCACCGTTCCAAAAAACCCAACTGCCCCAGCTCAGCCGGCCAAACAAACTACACAGCCCCAGGGTAGGGTTGACCTTCCCTCCCAAAACCCACCGCCTCCCAAACAGTTAAATACACCAGCAATTGAAACGGGTGATGATCCCAAAAAACCAGTCTCAAAGGCCCCGACAAGTAATAACCAGAACGACCAAGGGGAAGGTAGATATAATAGAATACCACGGAAAAAAGTGCCACAAGTGGAGATTCCCCCAGAAGCAGTGCCCTTTGTGGTGGTCTTGACTGGGGTCCCCCGTTAGCAGAAAATAAGAAGGAGGGATACGCTGACCTCAAAAATAAAATTATTCATTGGTTGAGGACACATAGGCCGATAGCGCCCAATATAGATGGGGATATAGTGCATGTCAGACGGATCAACTGGCTGGGGAGCAGAACTAAAGATATAGAGGGGGACCTAGTGGTGGTCAACTTTAGAGACCCCCGGGCAGTAGATTATATCTTAAATTGGCCACCTGGAAACGGGGAAACTCGCATCATCCCTCGGGCCCTAACACACTTCTATCCCAGGTCAGAGGCTATTCCTCCTAAATATCCAAATAAGTTCCAACCCTATAGGCCACCCCCCACCCTGCCCTATAACAACAATTATCCCCAGTATGGGCAACACTTTGCCTCGGTGGCTGACCAGCATTCTGCCGGTCTACGGTGCCCTATAGACACACGATGAACCACCGCACCAGGATGGAACATCTAAGACTCTTCACTCCCTTGGACACTTACAATCGGTTTTCGCAGCTCTCTGGGCTGGAAGATTGCGATTGAAGTTCAGCGCCCAGGGGGGAGTTATGTGAACTCCCTGGGGAGGAGGCCCCACGACTCCGTGGCAGTTTAGACGCAGGGCAAGTTAGTCCACCTTTAGCTCAAATTGCCATTACTAACAACATTACTGAGGCTTCCAAGTTAGCCGGGTCTATGGCCAGCATGGCTAGTTGTCCTGCAAACCCTATTCCCTTGGTCCAGGATGGGGGCAGCTGCATGACCATGGCGGATAATGAGGGTGTGATTAAGGGGGGCCACACCATAGTGCCCAAGGGACGGCGGGTAATAAACCTCCTATCTTGGAACGTTGCGGGGCTAAAAAGGAAGTTAGATATACCAGAGTGGCATACGTTCATCGAGAGGTTCGATGTTTGCCTGTTTCAGGAAACCTGGAGCCTATTACCCTTACATAAATCAGGGTACACCACCCACTTTTTGCCAGCAGTAAGCAAAGGAAAGGGTAGACCAGCGGGTGGCCTCATGGTCTGGATTAAAATAGAGCTGGACTGGGTGGTCACACGCCACAATTCGGAGTGCAGTGATATACTCCACCTCTCTTCTAGAGGGAACGCGGAGGGAAGCAGGCTTGATCTTTTCAACGTTTACGCCAGAGGGGCACCTGGGGACACCGCCTCTTCAATTTTAACAGCTCTGGACTCTGCCTTAGCTAATTGCCCTTCATCAGCAAAAATCATCGTGGGGGGTGATTTCAACTGTACGTTTGAACCCCTCCTCAGAGATGACCCCCTGGGTATTGAAGACGAAGATTCAAAATGGTCCATCCCAACCCTATCCCTGCCCCCTATTAGAAAATGGTCAGCTAGGGCAATCCAAATCAATGCACTAACTAGGGACCACAAGTTAAGAGCCCTCAATGGCAGGACTATATCCGACCAGGCAGGTGCACTGACCTTCAATAGACTTACTGGGCCATCCCGAATTGACTACATCCTAATGGATGTTAGTTTATGGGCAGACCTTATTGACATGGAGGTGCTCCCAAGTCAGGATAGCGACCATAATCCCCTGTGTTGTAAGTTTAATTGGGGCATCTTTAAAGACAGGAGGGTGAATGCCCCCTTAAAAACATCCAAAGAGATCATCCCATACAACAACAATCGCAGACTGAAATGGGACAAGGCTAACCTGAAGGAGGATGACCTAGGGGCCATCAAATCTCTGGTAGAGGGCCTGTCCTCTAATCTGGAGGCCTGGGACTGTGAAAATCAGATTAGTATGTTTCCGCACTCTTCCCTTGACTCAGCTTATAAAGCTACAATAGATCATGTCAGTCAATGTTTTACCTCGAAAGGGGAAAGTCACAGAAAAACTATTACACCTCCCACTTCAAATAAACCTTGGTATACAGATCAGTGTAAGGGCAAAAGGAAAAATCTGACAAAAGCCCTGCTTTCTGGGGATCCTTTGCTGGTTAGAGCGGCCAGGAAGGACTACCTAAAAGCACTATCGCTGGCTAAACGTGAGTGGGAGGAACAGCATTGGCAGGACCTATCCAATGCTGTGAGTAGAAGGAACCCAAACCTTTTTTGGGATCTGATTAACAGAACTAGGCAGAGGAAATCGCAACCATTAGCAGCTCACATAACCAGTCAGCAATGGTTTAATCACTTTTCATCCCTATATGGAGGTAATGATGAACCAATCAGCCCCGGGGCAGGTAGTTTTGGTGCTGGGGATACCTCAGGGGTGGATGACCTCCCATTTTCGACCACCGAAGTAGTGACGGCGATTAGACATCTAACCCCAAAGAAGGCGGCCGGGCCGGATGGGATCCCTGGGGACCTGCTGATCGCGGAGCCGCAGGCTTGGGCCAAGTTAATCGCCACAATTATGAACTTGATTACTAGGGGTCACCAGGTGCCAGATTCTTGGAAGGGGGCAGAGGTGGTAACTGTGTTCAAGAAGGGGGCAAGAGATGATCCTGCGAACTACAGACCTATCAGCTTGATAGATATAATTCAGAAAGTGGTCGGCAGGGTCATCATTTCAAGGGTAGGCGATTGGATGGAGGAGGCCAGTATTCTCTCCCACCTCCAAGCGGGCTTTAGAAGAAAGGTAGGCACGATGGGCCAGGTCTTTCGCTTTTTTGATATCTATTGGAAGGCAGTTACCATCAAGAAAGGCAGTTTATACATGGCCTTCATAGATCTCAAGACGGCTTTTGACCTGGTCCCCCGGGCAAAATTATGGGAGATCCTAGGAGAGATGGGATTTCCCAGTAGACTCCTGAGTCTAATCGTAAAGCTCCACGAGGGGAACTATGCGAGGGTCAGATGGGGATCCCAGGGACAGTTAACAGATAGGGTCCCTGTGAGGAGAGGAGTACGCCAGGGCTGTGTTATGGCTCCGACCCTTTTCTCCCTATTCGTGAATGGAGTGGTGGACCACCTGAAAGGGGAAGAGTCGGATGCCCCATCCCTGGCGGGGGAAAGAATCCCCACTTTACTCTTCGCCGACGACACCTTATTGATCTCCAAATCCCCAGTGGGTCTGCAAAAACTCTTGAACCGGTTTAGTTCCTTTTGTACCAACAGAGGCTTAACCATCAATACCTCGAAAACTAAACTGATGGCACTCTCCCCCTCCAAAAGATTTAAAAATAACTTCTTGCTCAATGGTGCTCCCCTGGAGTTGGTCGATTCATTTGACTATCTTGGTGTCCGGATAAATAGTCGAATGACCTGGAAGGACCACTTGGCCAAAATGTTACTCAGCCACCAAAGAGTATCTGGGGTGACTCTGAGGGAGCTCCGCGAGTCAAGTAGCAAACCTGTCTCCCCGGCCATGGCGATTTATGAGGGTCAGATTCTTCCGGCGGCATTATATGGTTCCGAACTCTGGGGGTTCGAAAATGTTTCAGATCTATCGACAGCGGAAAACAGTTTTCTAAGGAAGGTGGTGGCTCTTCCCGCTTCCACCCCATTGATCCCCCTGAGACTAGATTTGGGCAGAAGAGCACTAAAGGACTTGGTAAGGCTACACCCGTTGCTCTTCTGGACCCGTTTAAGAAGAACTGAGGAGCTCGCAAAATACGCTGAAGGGTTGGATGATCTTCTTCTGTTGGACACAGGGAAAAAAATAGGATGGCTGAATAAATTGAGAGACCTGGTTCTTAACTTAGGACTAAGGGATGCTTGGGAGTCACAAACGCCGCCACCCAAGGAAGTGATCAAAAAGCTATATTGGGATTGGGTACAGAGTAATGCACTGAGGGGTATGGATGGGGGCTCACTCACGGATCAATTTCTGTTAATTAAATGGGTGAGAAAACTGGAACCCTTCCTCGACCTGATAACTAAACCTCTAGATCGAGCGCTATATCTAAAACTGAGATATGGGACGCTTCCGGTGCATGACTTCACGGCGAGGTGGTCGAACTCTGGTGCACCCTTGCGTTCGCGCCCTGGCTGTGCAGCACCAAAGGAGTCTGTGGCCCACCTATTTTTTGCCTGCCCCGCTTACAAAGTGGCGCGGAAATTCTGGCTGAAACCTGTGTGTAGGGAATTGGGGTTGAGGTGTCATAGCCAGGCACTATGTGTACTTTCTACTGACTCTTCATCCTCCATCATGATATGCGGGGTGGCAAAATTCTTGGGCAGTGCGTGGGTGACGCGCTCCCGTTTACTGAAATTGCACTCGGGGGGACCTACGGTCTGATGCTTGCAACCGACTGTAGCAAACTAGTGACTGTGGTGCATTTCTTCCCTTTTATCCGTATTTTTATAGTTTTAACCAGAGAATTGGAAATGTATTATGTATATGTATTCTTTTATGGTGATCAATTTGCCGAATAAAGATATTCAACAAAACATTGGGAAGGTGGGGAAGTCCCTTGGTAAAGTCGCCTGCGTCAGTCTTATGACTGCTGTGAGGCAGTTGTAAGAATTCGGAGCAGTGGCATCCTAGAATTGGCATAGTGAAATCTCATAGATTTCACTGCAGTACTTCTAAGACCCTTTTTTACGGGGAACGCCCACCCTGCATAGATGCAGGGTGGTATAATGTAGCACAGGGCTGTACAAAGAGACACATCTGCTTAAATGCGTCACTTTGCAAATATGGTGCAAAGTGGCACATTTTTTATGCCGCCGCAGCGTCACAAAAAGTGACAACTGCAGATTAAAGGGCTCATAATGAGCCCCCTAGAAGGGCTGCAAAAGGGGAAGTTTATATTTTTCATCACCATTTCAAAGTGACAGAATGACACAATCTTTTTTGCGGTAGGCCCAGGCTCCTTTGACTGAAGAACTGCTCCTAACTCTGTAACTTCCGGTTTAAACACGGACCACACCCCCTTCAGGGAAGGTCATGCCTCAGCCACACTCCCTTGACTCAGGCTTCATCCCACCATCCATTGGTGGGAGTGCCAACCTAACCACACCTCTTCAATCTGTAAAGTGTTACACCGAAGGCACAACTGCTAATGCAAAGAGGGCATCTTGGGAGCCCACTTACAGATAGAAATACATGTTCTTTTCTTTTCTTTCTTCATTAGGAAATGAGAATGTTTTGTGAAAGTGACCATGCCTCCTAAGTTTTTGTGAGTGCGGCTCATGTGACCATGCCCTACCAAGGGAGCCCCGAATGAAAAGCAGTGTGGCTGCTTGTTCCATTGCCAATTCATGACATGTCAAAGGTTTTACACACTCAAATTCCATTATATTTTTTCACCACAGCACACAAAATTGATTAATTAGAATTCTAAGTCTTTTTTCTTGCACATCACAGGGCACAAAAGAGCTCAGGAGTCATTATCTGTGGCTCTGGAAGCTGCCTTCTTAAGTCTTAATCTGGACACCCTGGAGGTAGTTCTAAATGATACTGTACAAAATTGGATTAAATTCCTTAGATGCTATAGCTCCAATTAAACAGATTACCCCTCGACGCACTAAACCATTATAATCCTTGTTTCCACATATTTTACTCAATCAAAAAAGAAGAATGTAAAAAGCTAGAAAGACTGTGGTGTAAAGACTGCAGCACACACAGATAATAAGTCATCTTATCACACAGCCACCTCCATCTCTACAAAAAGATGATTAAGCATGACAAAGCTTCCTACTTATCCCTTCAGATACAATCTAGTGCTAATTCTTCCAATGATTTTAAAAAAATGGTTAACTACTTTATTCAACCTAAATGCCTTGAGCATTATCTTCTCTAATATATGTGTAATCACCGAGTCATAATTATATAAAATCTGATCAAATTTAATACAAGTAGTTGCTCTAACTTTTTGTGTAATTACTTATTTCTTAGCTCCCAAGGTACTACTGATCAGCTCCTGCTGACATTTGATACACAGCCCCCAGTCCTTCTGAAAACCCTTCTGCTCTTTACCAAATCATGATTGCGCAGTGATTCCTGACCTGCAGATATGTTACATTTAGGGCCTCAATACGATGTCGGTTGGAAAGGCTCCGAACGGTAGTCAGATTCTCCTAAACCGTATGGGAACCCCTGTTTCCATCCGACTCAGAAACATTTCCGAAGACCGATTACGATGTAAAGTTAACCATTCAGTCAGTCCGAATTAGTTCTGACTTACATTTGAAGACTCTGAGTCAGTCCATGGGCGTCCGCAGACATTTTTCCAGGGGGGGGGGGCAAAATGTTAACGTCATCACCATCCTCCGACATGATGTGTGCCAGGTGGAGCACACGAAACACTGAGGCACAGAACTAGGATAGACTCAATTAAATACCAGGAATCCAGGACATGTGCCTGACCCTGCCATGGGTCAACAAACACCACCTGTAGGGGAAACGCTAAACTTTCTGGCAAGGTGCTTTATCTCTGTCTGCTAGGTGTGCAGACGTCTGGGTCCTCGATCCAACAGCAATCAAGGCTGTCTTCAGCACGATTCAATTTTTATCAGAACACTTTAAAACAGCCTATGATTAAAGCACCAGATTAAATATACTGTAAAGCACAGTGTATGTTAGGGATTATTTGTAGCACACATATTTACCAATATTGGCTTCTTGGTGCTAGAATTCATGATAACTTTTATCCAAAGCTAAAGCACAACGTCAAAGTTATTAATAAATAATGTAGCAATCACACACGCTAGTGATTTGACAGTGGGTGCTCCCTTTACTAGAATTCCCTGGGCATTGCTAAATTTTACACACATTCAATTAATTTATACAAAATAAAATGCATAGGTCCAAATGTTAGCTATATTTTTTAAAAGAAATCCAGAGTCCCTCTACGTGTAGTCAATGTCAAACTGACATTGTGCGCATGTTTAGGGATACAATAATGGCCAGCTCTCTTCTGCGGAAGCCTGGCACCGTAAATGTGTGGCACATGCGGCGCCCACAGCTGCGCCACATCACAGGTCCAGGGATGCTGAGTCTTACACAGTGGTCGAAGTGGGGGGGGGGATGTAGGGGAACAGTGGGCGGAGAATCAGAGGGCGAGAAAAACCAAAGGATTGGATCTGTGGGTGGAGCCAGAGGTGTGGCTAGAATGCGCACACATCCCAATTTTTAGTATTTGTTTGGCATTTCACTGCCCAGTTTAATCAACCAATGGATACACATGATTATTTAAGGTTATAATGAGTTATTGACATTAAAAATATATTCACAAAGTGGGATATGCTTCTGATCACAGAATGTACCAAATACGATAAAATGTGGAAACACATGCTATTTGTCTCCGAGCCATGGAGTTTCTGTCATCATCACTTCATCCTTTTTCAACAACAGCAGTTCAAACATGAATGGCAAAATATCCTAGTTTGCACATGTTTTCTCTAAAATTATGGCTCTGCCATATTTGCCTCATAATGCAAGATCTGCTGCATGATCTGACCATTTAAACTAATACATTGTTTGTAGCTCAAACATATCAAAAGTTAATATAAAATGTGACTTGTGTTGCTGCAGTGGATGGCCTATTATAAAGGTTGACTGGTCACCTTTCTCACTGCTGCATTTGTATGTTACACTGGTACTAATAAGGCAAAATCTTTCCAGAGACTGTTAGCATGTGTACACACGTCAAAATAATAAAATATCTGAAAATATACTGCATTACGCTGCAGCCTTTTTTTTAATGCATAATTTAGTCAACACTACGGCATAATGTTGTCATCCTTTGCTACATACTTAATTCCAGTGGCCCCACAGCAGGCAGCACATGGTAAAAGTGCTTGTGAATGAAGCAGGGAGACTGTGAAGTTTGCGAACTTAGTTCGGTGTGTGCAAATCCTCCATTGCCAATTCCTGGTGAATTGCAGCTACTGCTGCTGAAACAAGGCCAATGGAGGTACCTTTGGGTGAGGCAGACTGGCCTCATGGGCAGGGCCAGCCATAGCACTGGTGGTGTCCTGTGCATTAATGTTTGTTAGTGCCCCCCAATGACCACCTCTGCCATGGATTCCCTCACTACCACCCTTTAACTGTGCCCCCCAAGTCTCCATAACCACTCTCTCTCAGATGCATTGAATTTGATTTACAGCGCCACCCATACCATTGCAGGGTATCAGAGCACTTTACATCACACACATTACACAGAGACAATCAATATGTGTGTAAATCACTGTTTAGAAAATGTTACATAAGACTAAGGACTACAAGGTGTAGGAGTCACATGACAACCATACTAGTATCCCGTATAGTTTTATAGTGATCGGTCTGGAGAAACACAATACCCGGAATTTAAAACGTAATGCCATGGTTGGGGGTTCTCCATAATAATCACAATAGATTTCTGTCCAAAAAAACACTTTTTGGGACATTAGGATAATCAAAGGCTGGGAGACGGGGGGAGCCGGGGGGGGGGGGGGGGAGGTACGCATAACGCTCAAATTTATACCTTGCAGTTTGGATGCAGCTCTTAGATGACAGTTAATAGCTCACTGTTCTAAGTTAGGATTTTAACTTATAAACTGCAAGTAATAAAAGGATCTCTGACAAAAGCAGTAGCCCACTGACCTATTTACATTATGTGCACTTTGTGATCTGCATGGCGCATGTTCTTTGCAGCCGGTACATTAACCCTCTGAGCTACCTTTCCATGAGTCAAAACTTCCACTAGACAAAATTCTGATCTCTCTCTAGGAAGAACATTAATCACCAGAGTCATCATGACATTTTTATTGTTGTCGAAAATTGCTGGAAGCCAGGAAGAGGCAGCAAGTGTTTTTAAAACAATAATATACTTGCAAACATGATGCCTTCACCTAAAGTCAGCACCCGGTGCGGTCACACTGGTTGCACCGCCCAACAGCTGGCCCTTCTCAAGGGTCTTGTGACCTCAGTGACTGTTGTTCCAGGGTGTGCTGCTTCATAGGCTTGCCCGCAAGACTGGAGGTGAACTTCAGTATAGATAGTGGTGGACAAGCCTTGGAGGTTAACCTACACTTGTCATGCTAGGGTCCACCTGCTGGTGCGAAGACACCAGGGCTTCTAAGGTGTTGCAAAGCCTTCTAAGGTCTAGCACGTGATTCTGCTCTCGCAGGAGAGTGGTCTGGTGGGCTGGTTATTAAGGCTGAACTAGGTTCCCAGTTCCAAATTCAGCACCTCTGACCATAGTGCCACATCCTCTCCCCCACTGAACACCGTACTGCCCCACTGAGAAAAACTCCCACTGTTTTCAACTAAAACCCAATTTAACGCCCGCTATAAACGCCTGGATGCGCAATTTAAATTACGCACTAGACAAGAGCAATATGCAGCCTACAAAAAAAAAAGGAAGAACATCCTAGAAGAAGCAAACACTTATAGGGAATGCAAAATTTAGCAAACCATGGGAAATGTAAGCAGGAACTACATGGTTACCTTAATGCTTTTACACTCACTATTCAGAAATCAGTGAGTGCCTTTGCCTGAAAAGTTAAGGACACAACTACAGGGCCCTGAATGGACACATTTCAATGGCCATTACGTATATCCTTACAAAACGTAAGCAGTATGGTAAAAATACCACATCCCTGGACGCAGAGCCGCAGCACACATTTTGTTTTCTAATCCACACATTTTGGTAACTCCAGGATTGGTGCACTAGTTCCAAGTCCAGGGGAAACAAAGACAAGAAAACAAAAAATAGCGCTTCACTGGCAAACTATGTAAAAGTGGCGCTAATGTGTTTCAGTGTGAATAAAATCAGTTTGGCCAGTTTGCTACTACTCTGTCTTACTTTATTTAGGTATTTAGCAATTTTTCAAATTTTTAGCCTTTTATTTTCAATGCTGCACTTTGGAATTAAAATGTTAGAAAAATACTACATTTCCAGCAAAAGCGTCTTTCTTTTTTGGATCCATTTCACAGGGAAGCTAATAAAAGAAAGGAGAGGAAAGAGAGTGAGAACACTGTCTTGAAGTCACGGTTTTCATGGGCGTCTGCAGGGGGGGCAAGGAGGGTCGCTCCAGGGGGGGGGGGAAAGTGCCCCTCCTTGCCCCCCTCTGCGGACGCCCATGAGTCAGTCGAAGGCAAATCTTGCAGCTCTACAGACCGCGTTTACGACGGACGTATTACAATGTCAGATCCGGACAGCCTTTCCGAATTGGTCTCTCCAACATGGAGCGGCTGTTGGAAACTGAATTTGGGGGCCCGTAGCAGGCCCCCTTTCACCCTGAGGCTTACGGTTGGAGCCCTAGGGGTACCCAATGGACTGATCTTTAAAACCATGCAGTGTGACAGGCACAATGGGGTGCCTGCGACGTGGTGCAAGGTTTTCTGAAAAACACTCTTTTTTCAAAGGGAGCCTGTTTTGTCGGTCGGAACACAGGCTCCCATTGAAGTAAATGGGAGAGTTTCTGAATGGTGTTCGGAACCACTGTAAATCAGTCGGTCGGACTCGATTGCGACAAGGAGTCTGTTGGATTGCTTTCCGACTTACATCATAATGAGGTCCTTAGTGTCTGATTATCTGGCTCCTCATTTTACTTCTCTTTGCAATGCTTTTCTCCTGTCTGATCAGGACTCCTTCAATTAAAGCATGCTAATATCTTTCCTACATTAAAGACACTCTGGGCTGATCCATAAAAATCACCATCTAATGTCACTTTTATCTCTTCCAAAAAGATTCTCGAAGCAAGTCAACAATATTTTCTCATCCTTCCTTTCACAATATTCAATTTTGGACTCACATCAACCAGGAGTCAGACTCCTCCATAACACCAGGCCTGCGCTTATCACAGTGGATGACCAACTCCACTGGATTCTTGATCAGAGCGACTGTGCAGCCCTCATTCTTCTGAATCTAACAGCTGGCTTTCCACACCGTCTTCATGGTGCTCTTCTACAGCAGATCCATGTTATTGGTGTCAAAGGGTTGGCTGTAAAATGGTCATTTTCTTATCTTCATAACTGTACCCAGAAGGTAGAAATTGCCTCCTCTTTTTTCTTTAGAATTCTTTCCAAATCCTCATATAGACCCAGAGAGCTTTTCGTTGAACCTCACATATTTTAATATCTATATGACCCTGTTGACACAACTTATTTGATCTTAAATAAGTTTTTTCCTGATGTGTGCTGACGATACTTAGCTCGTCATTTGATTGGATGGAGCGTGACAGTGCTCTAGAAAATGCTCCTCTTTTTCCCACTAATGTGGCTCAAAACATGGGTTCCTACACGTTATCAGTATTCACCAAGATCAATACAATTCTCTTCATGTGTTTTTCCCAGCTTAAGATCAGGAAGAAAATGTTTTCTTATGTGTCTTTTAAATGTGGAAAACATTTTTCTCAATCCTTGATTGACTGATGCAACAGTCTCTGTCTTGGTGCTCCTAGTCACCTGGGGCCAGATGTAGGTAAATCTAATTTACCGACTCATAAATAGCGAATTTTACCGATTCGGTATTTATGAATCAGTAAATTAGAAGGAGGCAGATGTAGGTAAATCAAAAATCTAATTTACTGAATCTGTAACATTCGGTATTTACCGATTCGGTAAATACCGAATCGGTATTGCCCATTGATTCCTATGGGCCTTGAAGCCCATAGGAATCAATGGGCAATACCGATTCGGTATTTCGGTAAATACCGAATCCTGCAAGGGTGCAGGGGGTGTCACTTTGACACCCTCTAGCACCCCAAGTACAGGCTTGTGTGCCATGTGGCACACATACATGCCCTAAGGGCATGTTTGTGTGTCACATTGCACAGGTGTGCATGCACAGATGTGCATGCACACCTGAATTCAGTATTTTACCACACAATAGGATTGTGTGGTAAAATACCGACTCTTAAGGGCCTGTGGCACTCTTATGAGTGCCAGCTACATATGGATTTACCGAATCGGTAAATATACCGATTCAGTATTTTACAGATTCTGTAAATTTACTGATTCGGTAAATTTACAGAATCTGTAAAATATAGGCCCCCTACATCAGAAAACCCTAATACCGGTCGGTAACGGACAAATTCGGCCGTTACCGACCGGTATTAGGGCTCCTACATCTGGCCCCTGGTGTTAGATTGCAGTCACTGCAGGACATGACTGTTTATTTACCTAATGTATTGCGTGTGATGGAGGAAACACAAAATTACTTACAGGATCTCTTTTAAATCTTCCTGCTTTGTCCACGCTACTGTACGTAACCTTGGTCCTCCCTGCTTATTGGACAAGTTTCAAAAATACCGCCCCAGCCATTAACTCTGCTTCCCACAAGAAAATGTATCTTAAACTGTAGGAAATCTCATTGCTGAGGCTTCACATTACTGGTTGGCTGCTCAGCTTTTGAACGATGCACTTATGCTCCGGGCCATTGGAATTATGTGATTCTGGGTCTGTGGAGTTTCCGAATAAATATAGATTTGCCACATTTGCATCGTAATCTATAATCTGCTACATAATCTGTAGATTTTAACAAAAAATGTTCCTAGCTCTGAGGGGTCAAAAGTTACTACAAACTTGTCGACGTGTTCACGCGCAAAGTTTGATTGTTCATTTTTCAATTACTTATTGTTTTAGTTGGGTGTTAAACAGGCTAGGTGAAGTCTTCGCTCAGACAGTGCTACCATGCGTAAAAACGGAAAAAATAATAAAGTAGTACTTTAACAGTATGTGCTGTATTACATCACATATTTTGCCTTTTCTTGCTGCTTCAACTCCGCAGCATAATTTAGTCCTCCCCTGCCCCATAATTCCAGTGGCCCTGCTTATGTTCTTAAAGGCTTTGATAAGCATATTTTTTGAAATTTACTTTAAAAAAGTGTATATTTAATTGAATTCGTACTTCACTCCGAGAACTTTTTGTTTAACATTCGTTCTTAGCGCCAGGTCACCCTCAGATGCCATCTGAGATCTATTAAGCTTGTTAATATAACAACAACATGTCTCATTCTATTTACATATTACACTACATAATACACCGAAAGGGTCAAATAAACCCCTAAAACTCACTCTCTTTTCTTACCCTTGGTTCCACAATCTATTGACAGCCATCCCTAAATACTTTCCTTCCTTGCAGATAATGGTAGGACATGACCCTGTATACCTTTAGCACTGCCTGTGAAAAGAGGTTCATGTCGCATGTGACATTACACAACCAACTGAGTTGTCATCGCCTGATTCCACTTCTAAGCAGAGTTTGAGTGGAGCTGGGTATGTTTATCACCTTAATCTCACGATTCTACTTTTGAATAACCATAAAGTCTAACCTTAATTAAAACATCATTAAGGGTATGTTTATGCATATGTGTTTCGTTCTATTCACTCAATCCAGGAGTCATATTTTGTAGTCCTGGGCGTAATTTAAATTTCACTGGCGTAAAGCACGTAATTTTGAAATGTTTGTGTTAGGCAAAATTCCTGAGATCACACCATTACACCACGTTGCATAATTACACCACTGGTCGTACCAATGCAATAGTGTGGGGCTGGGCGAAACCAGAAAGCATGCATACCCTGAGGTACTTGTATTTTTTGCGCTTTGTTGTGTGAAATGTGTCCTCATGTCAAAAACTGACACGGAGATGGATTTAGTGCCAAAATATACAACTAAATGCCAGACTTTAATTTTGTGTAATTAAGTATAATCTTCTGTAAATTTCCAGAAATTACAGGTCATCATGCAAAAGCAAATTTAGTGCAACCCTAATATTTTAATATTTCATAACATAAGGCACTGATTTCTAACACATTGCAAAAAGTTTTAGTTGTCAGCTCACAAAAGCTCCTTATGGGTACATGCAGAGGGTGCAAGCAAACTTTATATTCATGCCACGAATACAGAGCTCGAGGGAGGCACGTTATAAAAGAACAGATGCAGTTTTGAAAGCCTCCCTTTGCTAAATAATATGCCTCTGCATTTTGGTAAACAATTGAACATCTCAAACAATAGATCAACAGTTCAGTCGATTTTAAATTTGGTTTTACAGAGGTTTAAACAAGAGTTTTTTTTAGAAAATGTTTCGGGCAGTGTTCCCACGTTTTCAGCACTGTAAGAATGCACTGTAATTGACACTTTGAACAGTATGAACACCGGTTTGTATGTACAGTAAGTTATAAATGCTTTTGAAATGTGCCTGACTCCCTCTCATCTTCCACTCCATCACTTAGTGATAACGCACCCATCAATCTACAGCCACTTTCATCCCACTCTGGGGCATATTTACAAGAAAATGGCGCAGCTATTTTGCTGTGCCGAGCGGCCTCATTTTTTAAGTTGAGGAATGCAGCATATTTACAACAATATGGCACAGTCCTGTACCCATCCCTGCGTTCGTGCAAAAAAAGCAGCCTCGCGACAGCGCATGCACCCTTGCACCATGGTGCAAGGGTGCTTACGTTGCAGGGATGATTGTTGTTGTGCTGAAAGGGGCACCCTCCTGCACAAAAAGAATCATCAATGGTGATTTGATTCTTCTATGTGTGCTGTAGAACGCAGCACACATAAAGAGTAAAAAATTTGGAGAAATAAAAAGATTTCTTCTCATTGCACCACTCTTACGCCTCCCCTAGGCAGGCGTAGGTTTTTGGCGTTGCCTCAGATTTACAGATCCTTGTCATTCTGGAGCAGTGCCAAAAAGCAATGGGTGTTGCATGAGAACACCCTCAACATCACTCATTGCACACCCCTATGCTGCAGAACACTACGTTGAGAGGACCATATTTACAAGGAGGTGCTAAGACATGCAAAGTTGCTTAGTGCCACCTTGTAAATATGGAGCAGGGCACAGTGCCACTGGAGCGTTACAAATAGTGACTTTTCGGTGGCGCAGTGCCCATGTAAAATATGCCCCTCTGTCTCGCACCCTTCAACCAACAACTACTTAAATACCCCGCCTCTCCCATCTATTTCTTCCTGGGTCGTAACCTCGATACGTGGGCCTTCTTCTGCCTTCACAGATCTATATGGAAAAAACATAATATCAGTGCGTAAAAATAAGTGCCAAGGCTTTCGTCAGGAGGCCACTGTACCTTGCGCCACACATTGGCCCCTGCCTGTCCTGCCAATGATAGTTACAACACAAGTACTAATATTCTCACTCTAACAATTGTGACAATTCGGACTATTTCAGGCCCCCAAAGCTATTAGAATCGAATGAACGCATTTTTACGTGCAAGATGTGTGGTAATAAGCGAAAAGTGAGTAAAGCTACCCTAAAAAACACATAATCTGAAAATACAAATTTAAATATGTTATTAGGTAGTAGTGAATGCACATATTTTCATAAAAGAAAAGGTATGACAGGAAATGTCCTTTCAAAAAGGTAAGGGCAAATGTCATCAATCTTTAGGCTTGCCACATCTGCCCTGCAAAAGGTTAATACACATCATTTTAAAAGGCTGTCACACAAATTATGAATATGAAGTTGGTGACCCTGTGTCCACCTGCACTTCTCACTGTTGCCTAGTCATCAAACAGCATTATTATGGGCGTAGGAAGTGTGGGATATGCAGGGAATATATCCTCCCTCCGGATTTGGCAATGAGGGGGACAAAGGGGATAAATGACCCTGCAGTTTAAAAAGAGACAGAAAGCAGCAGTCCCTGTTTAAAGTTCATTCATTTTTCAGTGCATTAAAAGCATGGGGACTGAAAAACAAATTAAGCTTAAATGGGCTTCTGACTTGAAGTCAGCATGCCTCTTTTCCAGAAAGAAAGCACCCAACACGCCTTGCACTAAAAGGGCCTCAGATCCACTTCCCACCGCCCTCCTGTGCTGTAGCCCAGGCTGCTAAATCTTCCAGGACACAGAGGGGCCCATTACGATGTCTGGCAGATTGCCCCCGCCAGGCCGGCGGTGGCCACCACCAGCCTGGCGGGGGCAATCCGCCTGACATCATAATGGGCCCCATTATGTTAAATATTGAACAATGCCCAAAACAGTAATAACGTGAAACCACAACACAAAAAAACCAGACTATATTTGAAAATTGAGTAAAGGGTTAATAGCAATGGGGTTCCTGGTTGGCTAGGGTATGCACCTAAGCCATGCAGAACCCACCACTCTAATCAGGGGAAGGGAGTGACACACCTAATATAACCCCTGCTCATCCCCTTGGTAGCTTGGCAGAGCAGTCAGGCTTATCCCAGAGGCAATGTGTAAAGCATTTGCGCAACACACACACACACCAGTGACAAACTAGGCACACCACAAAAAGAGACTCCACAAATCGTTATATAAAATATCCTTTGTATTGTACATAAAACACATTAGACCCTATTTACATAAATCACTTTGCCTACCAGGCAATTGTCATAACATCACAAGTTAGTGCGCTAGAGCAATTCTTATAAGATGCACACCTCATAACGATATCATTACTGTGCGTTTTATACCATCACATTTCATATTACTCGTTATCCTGCATTTCAGGGCATAAACCAACATCACATTCTGGGACATGCAGGACTCCACAACCCTGATCGATAACCTTGCCAACCTCGGACTGAAGCAACTCGTCACAACGCCCACCCACTCCACTGGCCACACGCGCGACCCGTCTTCTCCACAAGCCTGTACGTCTCCATCAGCCATACCACCGAACTCCTCTGGACCGACTACCGCTGCATTCACTTTGCCTTCCAGAAACCCACAACACACCACCACACCCAACAGATCCCCCGCCGCTGCTGGAGCAAAATCACTGAAGACCAATATTCTCAAACCTTGCTCTCAGCCCACCCACTGAACCCTCCAACACCAACAACGCTACCCACAGCCTCAGATGCTGGATTGAGGACTGTGCCAACACCCTTCCCCCGCTGAAGAAACCCCCCCACAGAGACACAAGCATGAGGGCCAGCTGGTTCACCCCAGAACTCCTAGCCTCCAAGCAAGCCTGCCGGAAACTAGAGAAGAAATGGCACAGTGAACAAACTCCGGACAGCCACGCAACACACAAGGACGCCATCCGCAACCACCACCACCTCATCAGGGCGGCCAAGAGGACCTCCTTCAAAGACCGCCTCGACAACAATGCACACAATAGCAAGGAGCTCTTCAACATCTGAAGGAACTCTCCAACCCCAGCCCCAACACCAACGACATCCCGCCGTCGCAAGCCCTGTGCGACTCCCTTGCCACCTTCTTCCACCGCAAGATAGCAGACATCCACAACAGCTTCGGCAACACAACAGACCCTCCGCTCACCATCGACCATGACCCCCTGCTAGCCTGGCCCAGCATGAGCATCAATTACACCATCAAGACCATGCGCACAATCCACTTCGGCTCTCCGTCAGACCCATTCCCGCACCACGTCTTCAACAGAGCAAGCAGCTTCATCGCACTCCACCTGCGCAACGTCATCAATCTCTCCCTCGAGACCGGGACCTTCCCAGAGATCTGGAAACACGCTGAGATCAACGCCCTACTCAAAAAACCTAAGGCAGACCAAAGAGACCTCAAGAACCTCCGTCCCATCTCTCTGCTCCCCTTCCAGGCCAAGGTCATCGAGAAAACCGTCATCAGACAGCTAACCCGATACCTCGAAGAAAACAGAATCGTGGACCCTTCCCAGTCAGGGTTCTCCAGCAACCACAGCACCGAGACTGCCCTCATTGCTGCCACCGACGACATCAGGACCCTGCTGGGCAACGGGAGACAGCAGCACTCATCCTCTGCACCCTCTTTGCTGCCTTCGACACTGTCTGCCACCGCACACTATGCGCACGCCTCCACGCCCCAGGGATCCAAGACCAGACTCTGGATTGGACCACCTCCTTCCTCTCTGGCAGAACCCAGAGTGTCCGCCACCCCCCATTCCGTTCCAAAGCCTCCGAGATCATTTGCAATGTACCCCAGGGATCCTCCTTCAGCCCGACTCTGTTCAACATTTACACGGCGCGCTCACACACATAGCCCGAAAGCTCGACCGCAACATAATCTCCTACGCTGGCGACACTCAGCTGATCCTCTCCCTCACCAAGGCCCCATCACTGCCAAAGCCAACCTCCACGAAGGAATGAAGGCCGTCGCCGACCGGATGAATACCAGCCGTCTGACGCTGAACTCGGACAAGACAGCTCCAACCCTTCAGCCTGGGACGACTCCTGGTGGCCGATGGCACTGGGGGGAGCCCAAACACCTACCTACCACGCAGGCAACCTGGGAATCATCCTCGACTCAACGCTCTAGATTACCAAGCAAGTCAATGCCGTCTCCTTCTTCTGCTTCAACACCCTCTGCATGCTCCGCAAGATCTACAGATGTATCCCGACAGATACAAGAAAGACAGTCACCCAGGCCCTTGTCAGCAGCAGACTCGAGTACGGAAATGCCCCTACGCGGGAGCCCGGACCGAGCTCATCAAACGACTACAACCAATCCAAAACGCCTCGGCACGACTAATCCTCGAAGTACCACGCCACGGCCACATTACCCCCCACCTGAGAAACCTGCACTGGCTCCCCGTCAACAAGAGGATATCCTTCAAGCTCCTCACCCACACACACAAGGCACTCCACAAGACCAGCCCAGCCTACCTCAACAGACGGCTCTCCTTCTACATCCCCAACTGCCTGCTACGCTCCGCCGACCTCTCACTCACCACCGTCCCGCGCATCCGAAGAACAACCCCCGGTGGGAGATCCTTCTCCCACCTCGCCGCCAAAACATGGAACACCCACCCTCCCACTGACCCTACGACAGACCCAAGACCTGCTGACCTTTAGGAGGATACTCTAGACCTGGCTGTTTGATTAGTAGCACCCCCCCCCACCCCAGCGCCTTGAAACCCTCGCGGGTATGTAGTGCGCTTTACAAATGATTGATTGAATGATGAACAAACACAGAAATCACCCGCTGTCGCGAGGTGACATTTAGGAGTACCATAGGGTCATAGAGCACAGGGTTTCTGTGCTTCTGGTATGCCCTATACCATCATGTTACTCCCCAACCGTAGGTTACAGGCCTGTCTGCCCTCCTACCACAGTGAATGCCGTATTTATCCTGCTGCTGCAGAAGCACCCGGGTATGATCTCTAAAGGGATCTTGTGTCCAAGAAAAGCAGTGCAGCAGAATGCAGCAAATAAATAAAAGGCACATACACCCTGGCCCATCAGGTTAAGGGGGACAACTGCAGCACTTGTGGACACTCCCAGCAGCTCAGATCATTGGCGCTGGACCTTGCTGGGGAGGGCACTTCCTGTGGGGTATAGCCTTCGGCTCTACACTCTCTGACCATGGCTGCCCACAACCAAGCGGTGGAGCCGCTCTGCCTCGGCAAGGGAGCACCTTCTCGAGGCTTCTTCCATTAGCGGAACTGGATGAGACATCCCTGTGGCTGCGGGCATGAAGCGAAGTCTCCATCAGCTCGGCTCACTTTGCTCCAGGCTTCCACCGCGGCTGGCCCCAGACACACTACATGGGGGCAGAGACAGCATTGTGAAAGTCAGACACAGCCCTATTGAGGTGCAGGTGCAACTCCTCCCACCATTCTAAATGCAAACAAACCTATTCAAATGCAAGGGAAACTCCTCCCACCCTTCTAAATGCAGCTAAGTTCTATTCGGCCTAGCGCTGAGTCTCCCAGCAAAGGCAAGACACACCTCAACCCCCCCCCCCCTCCTGGCCCCCCCCCCTTGTGACTGTCTAGTGGGAAGAGGTGTGGTACAGAGGCCAGGGCGACTGACGCCGGACACTGGCGATCACTGTGCACTTTACAAATATTGAATTTAAATTTACACATCCCCTTCTCTTGCTAGTCTAACGCAGACGGGGGAATACGCAACCAGACAGGGTACAAAGAGCCATTAGCACACAGAAATGCCTACTTTTAAAAGTGGCATTTCTAAAAGCAGGATGTATTACTACTATTCCAAACATACCAAACAGGGCCATGTTATGCCTCTCATTTTAGAAATTACCAATAAAACATATATCAGGTCATTCCCAATGCAAATCAATAAGAGAGCAGCTTCACAGCAGTGAGAAACCAAATAGGCTGTTTGTCACTACCAGGACATGCCATACCGTTAACCCCTTAAGTGCTGCTGACGGCCAATGGTCGTCAGCAGCGCTACCTCCCCAGTGCTGCGCACGACCATTGAACGTCCATTTAGCACTAGTTCTAATGGACAGCGCAGCACTGGGGAGGAATGTGTAATAGCAGCTATGAGGTTAAGGCACATGTCTTACCTTTTAACCTAGAAGCAGAAAAATATTATGGGAGACACCCTTTTTAAAGAAAAAAGGAATGGGTTTGTGATCAACAAATATAAGAAAATCCCTTTTTCTGGTTTTAACTAACAAATAAGATTATGTTAAATAGTCCCCCTGTTCAACCGTATTTTATGGTAACCTGTGAATATAGTCAATTCTTGGAGTCCCAAACCACAAAATAACAAATTTACAAATACATCATCAGTATGAACCATTCACTTTCAATGCTTGGATATTATTGGTTTTAAACAATTTGAGATATGCATCAGTAATGGACATAAAAATAAAGTAAAAAAAAAAGGGTTTTGCGTTTTATATTTAGATTTTATTATAAAAAAGATCTGATCTGTTTGTTCATCATTGTTACATCAAAAACTATGAGTTCACCACCCTCTTTCCTTCTTAGGATGCCTCATGAGTGAGACATCCTGGAGCAAGAGATGATTTGTGGCTCACCTTAGGGCGAGGTAGGTGGACTTCATCCGAATCCCACAGGGCGATGCGTTAAACTCTATTATTGTAGCAAATGACTTATGTATGATTGATACTTTGGTTAGCACTCCAGTGGTGCAATATCCGACATTTCAGGGGGAGTTGTGTAAGTACAATTGATTTTATGCTGATTTCTACTAGGTATTCGCACCTTGTTGATAATTTTGCGGTCGAACCCAACCCTGCCAGTGATCATAACCCCCTAACTGTTTACTTACATATTGTGGCGCAAAGGGGCAAGGCCTCTGACTGCCTAATAAAATATCATCAGAATCAAGGGCTAAGGTTAAAATGGAACATAATAAATCACAAGGATTTTGAGGAGTCTATTATTAAAACAAATTTAACACAAGTGATGATCTGCTTAACCGATACTTCCCAGCCAGATGCTATTATACAAAGTTTTGAAATTATTTGTGATGATGTGGCCAAAAATGTGCTTAGACCGGTGGGAAAAGACAGTCTGCCTGAAATAAGATGATTTAAAGCTAAGTGTTCTGCGGGGCAAAATAAATTGGTGAAGGCATTACATACAGTCCCCTGTGATAGGGATATGATAAAAGTAGCCAGACAGACCTATAAAAGGTAATTGAGCAAAGAAAGGATGAATTGAGAAGGCTGGCCTGGGATGATCTCGAAAAGACTCAAGGTGCTTTTGGGAGGTGCAAATCACCCCTTTTTCACTAATGAAATAAGGAGCATGGATACTAACATAACGGGGGCCGCTTGAGAGACCAACGTCTCCAATATATTCAACCCAAAGAGCTTCTTACCAAGTGAGTGTGAGGATGAAATAAGTATCAACATATAAACAGCACAACAGCTCAGTACATCACTTTCTTTAAGTGGAGTAAAGGAGGCACTGCAAAAGGGTATTCCCCAAAAAGCTCCAGGGCCAGACGGTGTGCCCCTGGATCTATTTGAAATGAACCCCCAAATATGGGCTCCCTTGTTACTTTAGGTTTTTAAAGCAGCAATTGTGGGCCATATCCCATCATCATGGTAAACAGCAGTGGTGACGCCAATTTTTAAAAAGGGTAATAGAAATGAGCCTACATGGCAGATTTCTCTAATAGATGCGTCATGCAAGTTGGTGGGGAGGGTAATTCTTGCACACCTGGAATCATGGGCCTAAACTTCAGGCCTCATAGTAAATACCCAATTTGGCTTCAGGAAGGGAATGAGAATGACTGAGCAATGCCTCAACTTGTCTATGATTATGGGCAAGTACATGAAGGCCAGGGGTGTCCCATTCCAATTGGCCTTCATGGACTTGTCCAGGGCCTTCGACACGGTCTCCCGGGCAAAGTTGTGGTCACTAATACTCACTATGGGATTCGAAGAACAGCTTGTTACCCTGTTGCCCAGATTACATACATCTACTACTGTAGCTATCCGGTATGGCCCAGGGGGAGAAAAGACTACGCCAATTGCCTCAACTGAGGGAGTACGCCAAGGCTGAATACTGGCTCCCTTTTTATTTTTAATATATACTAATGGTTTAGAACACTTTTTATTACAACAACATTTGGATTTTCCAAGAATACGAGGCAGACAGGTACCATTATTGTCCTATGTGGATGATACAGTCCTGATGACCCTAACAGCCAATAGTCTAAAAAAATGTTTGAATGCATTCACTGAGTTTATGACAGGACTGGACCTTAAGGTTAATTTGAGTAAATCTTTTATTATGGTCTGTGGTCCAAACAAAACTAAAACACGCAAATATATTGTAAATGATACAGCTATTGACAAAGTGCCAAATAGTACTTATTTGGGGAATGTTTTTAATAGCAAACTAAGCTGAGACCACTTGATTACAACAAGGCAACAACAAACCAGTAGAACTATAGAGGGGCTTTTCCGTTTTGCCAGCAAACTTGGTCATAAGCCGATAGCTGCATTGAAAACATTGTATATATCCAAATGCCTGTCAGTGGCCACCTATGGGGCAGGAGTATGGGGATATTGTAAAAGCTCGCAGATTCAAATATTAGAGAATACATACTCTTACTAATCCCCAGTAGTTCCTCTACTGTATTCTGTCATTCTGAGGTGTGTTTAGACTACTGCTTTTATGGGGACCAATTTGGACCTCAGTGGACTTATTATTTACAAGTGGTATTTTAAGAGACTGCATGAATCTTTACAATGCAAAGGCGGTTCATTGGTTACGCTATGTCAAGGAAACCTTTTATAAGATTGGCCTTGAAGATTTTTATGATATCCCGGAGTCTATTCAACCCAATACCAAAATGGTCATTAAAAACGCTTATTACACTGTTTTAAGCTTGTTTAACCAGGTCAGTGACACAGTAGATCGTGCACTTTTAAATCAGCAGCAATTTCATTTGTCTTTTACCACGCAGGGTCATTCGCGTTTTCTATTGACTAGATTTTGTTTAAGCGCACTGCACTTTCTTGTGGCTTTTCCGAAACAGGTGGGTTGGTGTGAGAGACTTCCCCCCTGTCCATGTAACAATGTAGCCCAACATAGCACAATGCATCTTATGCTTTTTTGCACACTCTATAAAGATCCAAGAGCCCATTTTATTAAGCCTATTTTAAGGGATATTCGTCCCTGTTCTTACAAAGAGAGTTTTAATTATTTGAGGTTGCTATTTACCATTGCTATCTGCAGCTCTGTGCTTAGTTTTAACAAAATTGTCTCTGCAAGTTGTTTTAACTGAATTTAAAAACCTGATATTAACTCTTGAGTATTTGTTTCTAAATCTTGTTTAGAAATTTTATTTTTGAATGAATGTATGATTTTTTTGTAAACTTTTATGATTCCTTTGAATCAAATAAAGTTAATTGACTGACTGACAAAAAGGTTCTTCTAGTGCGCACATACCATTGGGAAACTATTGGCCGTAAGCCACCTCTGACTGCACCACTAGAACAGTTTTGGCAATCTTTTATACATCTAACATTGGTTTTCTATTATTTATACTAATTAACTTATTATACACCTTGATTATGAGTGGACTGGATGTGACACTGAGACTGCTAGGTCTGGATTTTTGTGATGCAATAATTTTTCCCTTCACCCCAGTTTTGTTATTCAAAATGGGCCATACCATGCAGAATTTGATGCCGACAGCCTCAAAATCCATACTTTATTACATTTACTGGACATTTTTATCTCTTTTAAATTTCAGCAGGATTCAGCTGTTGACATTTTATAGGGGGTTGAAGATTTTATTGCTCCCGGTAATTACCAGGTGTGGTAAAATACACACAACTTGTAATTACAACTTCTGATCAAGCAGGAGAAGGTGTAGGACGACGTAATTGTCTCGTCCTCTCATAATAAGGACCTAAGTATGTTGGCCATTTTTCCTTACTTTTACATCTCATAATATTTCTAGCTTGGGAAAAGTTTGTATTACGCTCATTTCATAAAGTCTGTTAAATATTCCCAGCTTCACTCAAGTTGCAACAGGTTGTGGTGAAAACCTTGAGTTTACCACCCTCTTTCCTGCTTAGAATGCCTCATGGGTGAGACATCCAGGAACAAGAGATGATTTGTGGCTCTCCTTAGGGCGAGGTAGATGGACTTCATCCGAATCCCTGTGGTGGTAGTGGAGATGCAAAGACGCAAAGCAAGGCACAACAGACGGTCATTATTTTGCACACCCCTAATTATTGCCAATTGGATTTTATTCAACATAAAAAAATGCACTAACTAATAGAGTTACCACTTTGTGGCTTAAAAGCATTGTTTTTCTCAGCATTTTTTTCAACCCTTTCATCTAATTCTCTAGTCTTTCATTTGCCAATATTTTGCCTTTTATAACTAATATCTATCTTTTTTTTATTTTTGTCATACAGTATTTGCTATTTCTTTTGCCTCTTTATTTTTCTTTCATGATTAAATTGTCTTTGAATGTGGTCTGTATTGTGCATGCTGGTTTCTCATTGCTTGGTGTGCAATAAGGGAGGAGGGGAGGAGTGTTGTGTTCTGTAGTGATGTGTGTCTCCTGTCCCGTTTTTATCAGTGAACTGGTGTCTTTCAGTCATTTACCCATAGATATATGGCAAAGTATACAAAAAGTGGTGGCTGGAACACAAACAACTTAGGACCGGTTTCACCCCAATCAGGGCTCATCAGCCAGGTACAGCTTTGTTCCAGTGACACAATATGCGAAGGACACTCATCTGGGCATAACTGTCACATTTAGTATACCAAAAAGTGATCGATGGAATGCTTGAATTATTCGCTGCCACTGGTAATTGCTCAGGGTCGACTACCAGTCCTTTGTAATTTTGTACTCCATGCCACCTCAGTATAGACCCAGGCATATGAAAATCAATCTTGACCCTGTTCCAATAGGAGGAGTCCAGCCCAATATGCCAGACCAGATCTTTCCTGAACCAGAACACATGCAACCTAGGGCCAGTTTTGCCCAGATTAGGGGGTTATCAGCCATGTACATGGTTCCAGTAACACAGTGTGCAAGGGACCCACTTCTGGGCATACCCATCCCACTTAGGGTGACACACTGAAGTATACAAAAACTGAAAGATTGAATGCTTGAATTAATCTCAGCCACTGGTAATTACTTTGGCCGCATCTGAGTTCATCGTTATTTTGCACACAATGCCACCATCAATTTGGAATCAACCATATGCAAATCAGTCTTGACGCTGATCCAGTGGCAACACTCCAGCCCGAATATGTGAAATACGTATAGTAGCACAAATGTGAGGGTGTAAATCTGTGCGCGCACATTTATGAATTATTTTGTGAATCTGTTCCTCATCCATTATTAGTAACAAGAATAAACTACTTCATAAAACTCTTATATGTCATCGCTGGTGCTTTACTTGATTGATCCATAATAGGTTTTTTCTCTTGCAATCTGCCTACACAAACCAAGAAACAAATGCCTGAGAGGTGCTGCACTACATATGATTTAGTTTTCTTGCAAACTCCTACGCAGAGATTAATAGCCAGCTCTGGTATCTACTTCACCATGTCATTTCAACATAAAAAGTGCGACTAGTACAGCCTGCATTTGACATCCATAATGTGTGCCAAACGCTTGTGAATCCTTGAAAAGCTGTTCCTTTAGGCATTGCACAAATGATATCTGTTTAGTTTAGTGGTGTCTGAAATTGCAATAAAACTTTTCTTGAAATTCTGCACATATTACACAGAATTAAGTGAAATTCTATAGAACTATTTTTGAATTATTTCCCATGAAACGTGAAAGAAATTGCATACATCTTGTTCAAGGGTTGCATGAGATAGAAGCAAGGGGGGCTGTTTTGAGAAGGTATTTATCTGCAGGAGACATTTTCTGCTCAAACAAGTCTGCAGCTGGAAATAAAATGTTGAAAAGTTTGCAGCTGTAAAATATAGCGGAATATCACGAGGTTTTTGAAATGCAAAATGCATGCATTTCACATGTGGAATGTACATTTTGCATACCGTACCTCTAGCTTGGACAACAATTTAATGCATAGTTAAAAAATCCATACCTGTATTTTTTTTAAACTCTTTTCCTACAATGCCTGGAATTTTTATGGTATATACCTGTCTATGGCTGTTGTGTTCTACAGCGATGTGTAACCAGTTGTTCTATGAAATTTACTATGTTACCTAGTTGGGTGGAACTCTTCTGTGTGGATTTGCCTAGACATTAGTGGGCATGCTACCTGGTTAATGTGTTTATATACCAGAAGGA
Source organism: Lissotriton vulgaris (assembly GCF_964263255.1). Lineage (NCBI taxonomy): Eukaryota > Metazoa > Chordata > Amphibia > Caudata > Salamandridae > Lissotriton > Lissotriton vulgaris. The sequence continues at coordinate 1,009,682,207 of NC_141697.1, read as the reverse complement.
GGTCACTCAAATTATGCACTTTCTGCATAATTATGGGTTTGCTGCACTTTGCCACATATTCTATCACCTGCTGCATAATCTTCTGATTTCAACAAAAATTTACTGTTTCGACCTCAAATCGATCACAAGTGAGTAAGAGTGCGTAAACATATGTTAACGTACAGTGCAAAGTCATCTGCAAACGTTGGCTAGTCAACTTTCTGTTCCGTTTATTTGGTTATCAAAGTGTTACTAATGGAGTGAAAATTTTGCCCAGATAGTGTTAACATGTGTAAAAATCCCAAATTAATGAGCTAACACTAACCTTGAATATGCCGCATTATGCAGCATAATTTAGTCAACTTTTCGGCATAATGTGGTCCTTCCTTGCTGCATAATTCCAATGGACCTGACTATAGGCCTGTTCTAAAGTACTACAAAACAAAGCACTCAAATCTGAATTATGGGTTCAGAACCCTACTTTCATCTATTGTACAATTACATACATACACAAGATGGCTGTGAGACAGGTTCATCATTTAGTCATAGTATTCCCTTCAGACCATAGTAAAATATTAGAAAATATGATTATGGCTCTCTAGAAAGCTGGGTTCACACACAGTCATACAGGGAAAACACAATCAGTTACAAGATTTTCATCTTAACTTTCATGTCTCACAGTGGTCCTCTCACACTCGCTATGGTGAGGTGATTTAAACCCCCTCCACTCCCTTTCTTGGGTAACCTTCCCTAAGTGGTGGTGGTCTCACATGCCCACTTGTCTCCTACACCTGCTTTACATAGTTAAGTGTAGGCGGCACAAACACAACTTGTGTGGGAGCAGGTGTGGGAAATATTTGACTAATGCCACTTTGTCCAACTGTGTGTCATGCTGATAACAGTGATACCTATCTCACAATACTAATGCATGCTATGGGCCAATGTCCTTGTGGGATGTACCCCACCTTCATTAGGAATTAAACGCTTCCAGGAAATACCATGTAACCTGCACTCAGGGTCAGCAGCCCCTAGTGGTGACTCTGCACTTTGCTCACTAACTGCCCACAGAAGGAGCTGCTTGTCCAGCACCTGGAAATTCCCCTCCACTTTCTGAGTCTTGCTTAGGTGTTATATACTCTTGATCTCTCTTCGGCCTACCACCAGATTGTGCTGCATCCTGAGTCGAGGTCATTAACATCTTTTGTTACTCAGGAGGGAATTCAGATATAAACATATGGGGATTCCTTAGTGTAATCGACTAGGAGCTTGGGTCGTCACACAGTCTTTCAATCCTATCATGGAATATAAACGGATACAAGAAAATATCGGCACAGATCGAGTTCGATAAAATTATAAAGAGTAACGATATCTTGTGCCTACAGGAGACTTGGCTGTGTGATGATACCCTAGAATCCCTAGTTACGGAAGGATTCGCCCAACACTCCAAAGCAGCAAAGAAAAATAATCTGGGGAGGCCATCAGGGGATCAATTTACGCTGGTCACCTCACAGATAGTTAGGAAAATTGAAAGGTTAAATTTACTTTGTGAGTGGGCATTGAGCTGTAGAATCCTACTGCAGAAGGTAGACCCCCGCTATAAGGGAATATGCATCATAAATGTGTATACACAGAAGGGAAAGGACCATGAACATAAGGGTAATTTGGGAAAATTAAAAGACGATATTGAGTCCATTAGTGCGAAACAAGAAAAGGACATTATACTGGTGTTAGGTGATTTTAACCACAGACTAAACCCCCGAAGAGTGGATAGTTGGTACAAAGAATTCTTAGAATCCCACCATATTGAAGTATCAATCTTTCCAAAGGGGGAGATGTCACAGCAGGACGAGACGTTCACTCAGCTAATGGGGTCTCTGGTCATGGTATGTGCAGATGGAAGATTCCAGCCAGACCGGCCAGCGGGACGGACCTTTGTAAGAGGCCAGCAACTTTATCCAATAGATTACGTTTTTTGCCAGTCTTGGTGTTTTGATTTAATTAAAAATTTAGAGGTGATGCAAACAACAGGCAGTGACCACCTGCCTCTGAGGGTAGAACTACACATACTGGAATGTGAAAGTAGAGAGAGGGCTCTGCAGACCCATGTGGACTGTCCAAAATGGCAAACAACTTGTATATCAGTTGAGCATATTGAATAGTTAAAGTTAATCCAGCAGTCAATTCCAACTGAAGAAATCCAACCTAAGGTAGGAATTCCTTGGTTCCAATCAACCATAGGTAAGCTGGCGGACTCGCTAAAAAAGGTATTCAAGACAAAAAAAAAGATAGGATTAGGTAGCCACACTGTTAATAAAAATAAGAAGCCCTGGTTTGACGAAGAGTGCAGGGTAGCCAAGGCACAGATATGACAGAAGGAGAGAAGACTTAGGGCCATGTTTAAGGTGGACCTATATCAGGCACTTCAGCATCTAAGGTTAAAATATAAAACATTAACTCAAAACAAAAAAAGGATGTATAAAGATAAGTGTTAGGCAAATATGCTGGTAATAATTGAATCCAAAGATATGAGAGGGTTTTGGAAATTAGTACAAGAAAGTATGGGTAGGAATACAGGACCCTTGGTCTGTATGGTCCATGAAGATAATTGGGCAGGCTACTTGGGAGAAATTTATGGAAAATGGCAGGTACAAGTACAGCCAATAACCCAAGACTGGCCACAGGTAAGGGATGATATTAAGGAATTCTTTACCCAAGATATATAACTGAAATTATAGCTAGTATGAAGCTTACCCGTGCTGCAGGCCCAGATAACCTTCCGGCAGTGATAATTAAAACAAGACCGGAATGGTGGGCGGAGCGATCTGCTAAAATGTTCCTAGTTATTTTAGAAACCGGAATTGTACCCGAAAGCTGGAAGGGTGCAATTCTACGGCCAATATATAAAAAAGGTGATCACAAAATCCCCCAAAATTATAGGCTGATAAACATTTTAGATATAGGGGAAAAAGTCTTCGCAAAAAGTATATTGAATGCCTTAAAAGACTGGGCAGAAGAAAATCAGATTATCCCCTCGGAACAGGGAGGGTTTAAAGCTGGCCATTCCACAATTGATCATTGCTTTGCCCTTTGGGCTATAGCATGGAAGTCGATTGAAACGCGGGGAAGGCTATTCTGTTGTTTTGTAGACTTCCGTGCAGCCTTCGACCTGGTGGATAGAGAGCTGTTGTGGGAGACCTTAATTAGCTATGGAATTCCAAATGACCTACTGCGGCTGGTACAACTACTCCACACTAAAAACTGGGCCCAGATAATCTTAGATACAGATGGCAGCCTATCCAGGAAAATAGAAATCGGAAATGGGCTACAGCAGGGATGTGCGTTGGCCCCCCTGCTGTTTTCCTTGTTTTTAGCAGACCTGCCATTAATCTTGGGTAATGCCATTGGGGCAAGCCCAAAATTAAATGGCAAGCAGATCGCATGCTTACTTTATGCGGATGATCTGGTGATCATGGATCAGACTAAGGTGGGCCTGCAAAGGAAATTGAATTTATTTAATGTATATTGTTCCAGGAAAAAAACTTGTGATCAATATGGATAAGACCAAAACCCTGAGCTTCGGACGTAAGAAAACTGGGTTCTCTTGGAAGATAGGGGCAGAGAAAGTGGAATCAGTTACTGAGTATTGATACTTAGGGCTATGGTTCGATAAAAGTCTGAAATGGAATCCCCACCTACAGGAGTCAAAAGTAAGAACCTCTGCATCGATCAGCGGCCTGAAATTGTTTAACAAAGTCTATGGTGCAATGACCGACAGACCAGTGCTAAAAGCATATTCGGCTATTGTACCCCCGCAATTTTTGTATGGTGATGAACTGTTATTTTTAAGTGGCAAGGAAAACTGGGATGTCGAGGAAGGTAAAAACCTAAAAAAGCTATTTAATCTCCCATGTCAGCAATGGTTCAGGCCATAAGGCTGGAACTCGGCTTGACTTCATGGGGTATTCAAGTAGGTATGGCCCTATTACGCTTCTGGCAATGCTTAGAAACGCGTAAACACTAGAATATCTCAACTGTGTAAAAATGAAATACAGAACATCAAACTAAAATGCTCAAGGGAGACCAGGGGGATAATAACAAAGCTATGTAATAAGATGGGAGTTAATATATGCCCCACTGTCCAGGTGACTAATATCGACAAGAAGACACTCAGCTGGATGGGGATGGAAATATCCAATGCACAGGATCTAAATTACCTTGTGAATAAAATCTCGATACGTTTCATGGCTGCTACATGGAAAAATAATCAATGCTTCCCTTATATTGATAAGATACCGGACTGTCAATTACGAAATTAAGTGCTGAGAGTAAGAATTGGGGTAAACCCTTGTTATATGAACAATCGGGTAAAGTGTGTTATGATAAATAAGATGGGAGGCTGTACTTGCTCCGTGGGTACTCAATGTGATCTGACGCATATTTTATTTGATTGCCTGAAGTTCTTGGACTTGCGCATTATGTTTTAAAAACCAATATTTATGAAATATAAGATTAAAACTAGGTCCCACGCTGTGATACTGATGACCGAAATGGCCTATTCAGATATTGCCGTGGCCATGGGGAAATTTATGCAAAATGTGAAGGCTGTGTTATACCTTTTTAATGATTTTTAGCCAATCCTCAAGTAATGTGGGTAATAGTGGGGATTTTAGATTGAATCTGTTTTTAGGATGTATTTATTTGTGCTAATGAAATGTTCTTTTAAGACGAATTTTTATCATTGTTATGTATTGTTTGTGGACCAATTGTCCGAATAAACATGAAATAAACTGAACTACTGAACCCCCCTCCACTCCCTTTCTTGGGTAACCTTCCCTCAGTGGTGGTGGTCTCACATGCCCACTTGTCTCCTACACCTGCTTTACATACTTAAGTGTAGGCGGTACAAACACAACTTGTGTGGGAGCAGGTGTGGGAAATATTTGACTAATGCCACTTTGTCCAACTGTGTGTCATGCTGATAACTGTGATACCTATCTCACAATACTAATGTATGCTATGGGCCAATGTCCTTGTGGGATGTACCCCACCTTCGTTAGGAATTGAACGCTCCTCAGAAATACCATGTAACCAGCACTCAGGGTTCGCAGCCCCTAGTGGTGACTCTGCACTTTGCTCACTAACTGCCCACAGAAAGAACTGCTTGTCCAGCACCTTTCTGAGTCTTGCTAAGGTGTTATATAATCTTGATCTCTCTTCGACCTGCCACCAAATTGTGCTGCATCCTGAGTCGAGGTCATTAACTTCTTTTGTTACTCAGGAGGGCATTTAGAATGATATAAATGTATGCCTTTTGGCTTTGCCTCGTTGGCTGCCATTTTTCAGAGGGCTATGCATCATCTACTAGAAGAACGCCTAGGGTAACATATTTCCAAGACGACATTTTAGTATCTGGAAATGATGAAACAGAACATGATCAAACATTGATAGGCATGTTAAATATTCTGCAGGAGAGTGGATTATCTATAAGAAAGGAGAAATGCAGGTTGAAGGTGAAAGTAGTGGAGTATTTAGGAACCTGGATCAGTGGAGATGGAATAGCTCCTAAAATGAAACGGGTTGCCTCTATAGAGAAAGCTCCCTCTCCAACTGGTAAAGACCATTTACGGTCATTTTTAGGTCTGGCTGAATATTGCCCCCATTGTGTACCTATGTTTGCAGATAAGACTAAGCACATGCATGATCTCATGGTCAGAAATGTGAAATTTGATTTATGAGGGAATTATTAGAATGAGTTTAATAATTTAAAATCACACATTTCCACAGCGCCAGCACGTAAACCTTTAGACATAATTGATCCCATTGTAGTATACACTGATTCCAGCTTGGTGAATTTAGGTGCTGTGCTATCACAAAAAAGAAATGGTGCAGGTGTAACAATCGCTTATGCCTCAAGACTTTTGCGTGATACAGAGAAAAATGACTCCACTGTGGAGCATGAAGCTTTGGCTGTGTTGTGGGGAATTCATGATTTCAGAACGCATGTTAGGGGTACTAATTTTGCTGTGAGAACAGATCATAATCCTCTGATAGAGGTGTTGTCAACAAGCGAAGGAAGGCTAGGATCTACGAGAATTGCTCGATGGATTATGGAAATGTTAGAATACAATTTCCGCATAGAGTATGTCCCTGGAAAAAAAAATCTGCTGGCTGACTGTTTGTTGAGCTTGCCTTTAGGGGTTGATTCTGATGTAGTGTGTGAGGAAGACGATTGGTTGGTGTCAGCAGTGGATGTCATAACTGAAGGCTGAATTCTTCATGAAAAATGGTTGGATGCTAATAAAGGAGACAGTCTGTTCAGTGAAATTGTAAAATATCTCTGTGAAGGAAGTGCATCTTATGAGGCGGAGTGTTTATGACAGGTTGGTCAGGAGTTCGTGACAGTTAATGGAGTGTAGATGAGAGGAGATTTGCTGGTGGTACCTTCAGTACTTAGGGAGAGAATAGTTAAACTGGCACATAATGGGCGTATTGGAATGCCCTGATATTGAAATACTGCCAGTTTCGTTTTTCACTATTGCAAGGCATGCCTCCCTCATAGGTGATTATTGGAGCTGCCTTATAGCATTTTGCAAATGTAACTTTCCATTGGGAAGAGAAGGAGATTTGGTGTTTTGGATCCTTGAGCTCATAATTTAATAACATATCTTTTAGTAAAGGGGGATTTTAAATTGTGTGTTTGAAAATGCCTCATTTAGAAAGGGGGCATTTTCTTGTTTTACCATCCTTTTGCTTCTGCATGCCTGCAGAATTAACGTTTGTTTTAGACTGACGGGCCTGTTTGTGTATTCACTTTAGAAGGTCACACAAAGAGAGTTGAAGTGTGCCCTGCATTTGCTGGTGGCCCATTACCCGACTGATAGGCCTTCCTGAGCTCGAGTGGTGGGAGGAGCTTTCGCCTGCACCTGGATAGGGCTGTACCTGTCCTCTTGCAATGCTGTCTCTACCCCCCTGGAATGTGTCTGAAGTCAAGGCCAGACAAGGCAGATACTTGTTAACTACAGAGAGTTTAAAGGCTGAAAGGGGTATTATTATTGGACCTAAAATCACAGACTTTTAGAACACTTCTGGATCAGAAGGACCCTGCTAAGAAGAAGTGCTGAAGAGCTGACAGGAGGAGTACTGCCCCTTTGCTGTGTGTTGCTTTGCTTGATTGGCCTGCAGTTGCTGCTTTTGTCTGTGGGCAATGGAAGGGACTGGATTTTTACTTTACTGTATCGTGCTTGAGAAGATTCTCCAAGGGCTTGAAGTAGAGCTTTCCCCTGTTAAGAAGTCTCAGGGACACAAAGACTTCACCTTCAGCCTCCTTGAACTCCAATGCTAGGAGTTCTGACCTGCCTTGTGGTGTCAATTTTAGTTCTGGGATCATGGAGGTTGGTCTTGCTACAAAAGCATCAAGAAACCATCAAAATCAATGTATGGGCCTTCCAGTGCCTGTTTTTCCAAAGCAGCACTTCTGTGCGGGAAGAATTTTCATGCACAGCAGCCGTGCGGCTGAAAAACATCGAAGCACAGGCGCGGTGGGTCCATTGGGGCGTAGCCCCCCTGCTCGCAGCTCCCTCAGTGCTTGGAACTTAAGTAAACTGAATCCGTTTACTTAAGTTCAAAGACGCCGAGGCCGGGAGAACTGACAATCATGTCAGTCAGCATGACGTCGGACCTCCCACCCCTTCAGAGTCTGAAGGGGTAGGCGGTCTGGCGTCATGTTGACTGACATGATTGTCAGACCAGGGGCAACAGGCAGCAGCACAACACAAGTGCGCATGAGTGGGGATGGAGGGCAAATTTTTTGCCCGTGCCCAGTCATGCACACTTGTGTTTACACTTGTTTGCGCATGCCCATTAGGAGCCCTTCGGTCTCCTAATGGGCAGGTGGTGGGCGAAGATTAACCGTGCTCTAAGCCAATCCTCAGGATTGGCTAAGAGGTGTTGCCAGTCCGCTCCAGTGCCTTTCATGAAGGCGCCAAGGGGAGCAGAGGTGGCACGGACCGGCTGTGAGGTAAGTTTGCCTTTTTATATTTAATTCCCTGGCACTTACCCCCGTGGGACCCCCCCCACCCGCGAGCCGCGACTGGACACTGGTGGTAATTAAAATCTCTTGACCCTTTTCGTGCAAGTGCCAGGCAATTGGTTTTCACATTACATAAAAGGCACCCAACACACTACTACACAGTGCTTCCTAATCCGACTTTAGATCTGGCATTCCACTCCAGGTTCAAGATCCAGACCCCAAGGTTCAGACAGTGACTCTAACTCAGCCTGCCTGCCACCCCTTTAAAGGTCGCTGCTTCCCACGGTTCCTCAGCAACAACCATGAGGCGTGCAAAACCCCTTGGCTCTGCTGCTACTGCTACGTGCTCCACTTCCATCACAGGACAAATTGGATAATCGCTGAATTACAGTCAATCAGATGGATGCTAATAAAAATGTTAAGTGAATCGCTTAATTGTCAATATGAAATATGAAGACTCTCTCAACGCTGTTATACTTTTTTCTTTTTTTAATTTAAAAAGTCGAAAGCCAGCCAGCACTGTTTCCCCATTTCGTCCGTCATGCCTCTGTTCCTGTGGTTTATGCAAATGGGGCTGCCTGCACTTTTATTGGCCGTCCACAGAGGCTGTGTCCGACTAAGGACTCTGCGAGCATGCAGCCTCTTCTCCCCCGCCTCATGCGCCAAACTGTCAATTGCTGTTTGTACAAGGGTGCAAATTTAGAAGACCAGCTGGAGACCACACCTCTTGGTTTCTGCTGTGACCAGGCCAGAGTCTTATTTGTTCTGACTCCGAGGCCAAGCCCTATTGTCACGTTCTATGGTTCAGGATCGGAAGGGCTTGATGTTAAAAGACGGCCCACCATCCCCCGACAGCAAATGCTCCTGAAGCAGGACACGAGTCTCCACTCCCCTGTCTTGTGAAACCGAGGTAGGGCCATGCAGCCAAGCAAGCGTTCTGCCACTGTGCCTGCTGCCCAGAAAGAAATGTAAGGGTGCACAACCAATTAATCTGCAATTGTAAAGGGTGTCTGGAAGCCAGTGTTGGTTTTAATTGATGGATGTATTTGAAGCTTCTTGATACACGTTATTTCTTTTTGAGAGGCATTGTTGTAAGGTAGCTACCACCTACGATGTAAAGTGGGCTTTTTAAAGACAGTTACCAAAACAATTGCTTCCTAATGCAGTTCATAAAACCTTTATTTCGGTCTAAACGACCATAAAAGTATTCTCACAATAAACAAGGCGCTTCCTAATGTACATTTATTCTTTTTGAGGGGTATTTTAACAGAGCTACCAGCTCAGCTGTGAAGTGTATGCAGACAGCTATAAAAAAGAGCTATACTATGTATAGCCTGCAAAAAAATCAATATTTTGGAAATACTTTTGTATCTTGAACCTTTTTGTGATTTCTGTAGCAGCATATTTTATACTGTTCACTGTTATCACAAAGTCTTTTATGAAGTTCTGTGGTTATACTGAATAAGCAGCTATCTATATTATCATATGACATCTCTTTATTGATGTCATAACTACACTTTCACAATTGCTTCATTAGTGTTCTTGCTTGCTCAAATTTGCTTGAAAATGCACCATTTGCCCCCTCTTATTAAAAAATGTTCTCAGGGAAAAAACCTCCCCCGAACCTCCCTTTTGCTAGTTGAACTCACTCGCTACACCCGCAACTTTTACGCCCCACTTCTTTGAAATACCATCAGCCGCCACTGTCGAAGCAGTGCCTGCAGCGGCTGAAGACACAGACGCAGCCAGAGTTCTGTGCACCATTCTCCAAAGTTTGAGACCCCCATGTTGACTCCAATGCAAGCCCTGCTGTGCGGCAGAAAGAATTGACGCATTGTGGGACCACGGCTGAAGAAAATGACCATGTGAATGTTTTGCCGCCGACGCATCGACTTCTAGCATGGCAGGATTTCCATGCATCGCACCTTTGCAGCAAGTTTTTCTGACACAGCACCTGCGGGCCAGAATCGTCTTGGAATTGACACCTCTCTTCCCCCGACAGTCTGGATTCGAAGCAACACCTCCTGCGTGCAGCAGAACTGACGCCTCGCCTCCCCGTGAACTCAGGAACCGACGCATCGCTAAGTTTTCTGATGCTGCCATCCTTTGCAGCTGTTTTGCCTTGTGAATTTTGATGCATTTGAAGGTACTGTGTGTAAGATCAGCATATCCATAGTTTCCCATGGACAGAATTGCTTGATACCTTTAAAAGTCATATTTTGAGTTGTGTATGTTGGATTTTCATCCTTTTGGTCTTGTTTGGTTAAGCTAAAGCTACTTTATTTCTCTAAACTGGTGTGTTGTCCATTTGTAGAGTTTTCACGTTGTTACTGTGTGTGTTATGAACACATACTTTATACAGTGCCTCTGAGATAAGCCTGACTGCTCTTACCAAGCTACCAAGGGGGTGAGCAGGGGATATCTTGGGTGTGTAATACTGTTATCCTGACTAGAAGGAAGGGTCCCTACTTGGACAGGGTGCATACAACTGCCAACTAGAGACCCCCATTTCGAACACATGGCATAACAGACTCAAAAACCAATAAGCCAGCACTATTTAAAAAAAAAATGTATTAGTATTTCTATAGCGTACAACTGACCCTGGGGCATCTCGGTGCTGCCTAGAAATAGTTACCTGAAGCTGGAGATGCCGAATACGGATATAAAGCAAGATTAGAACAGAAAGGCTTTTAGTTGTTTCCTAAAAGTGCTGTAAATGGTGATTTTGCGCAGGGCCATAGGTAATTTACTCCAGTATCTTGGGGCAAGATATGAAAATGCTTTACCCCCTATACGAGTCAAGCGAATCCGGGGTACCTGTAGGAGTCCTAGTGTGCTGGATCTGAGGTTTCTGCATGGTGAGTATTTTAAGAGTTTCTTTTGCAGATAATGATGACCTCTACCTTTCAAGGCATTATAAGTAAGACAACAGATTTTTAAAAATTATCTCTTTCTTACTGGTAACCAGTGCAGCTCTCTGAGCAAAGGGGCCGAGGGAGAGCCTGCTGGGCGGTTTAGAGTAATTCTGGCTGCAGTGTTCTGAATCACTTGTAATTTAACAAGCAGGGTCTCTCCCACTTCCGCCAGCAATGCGTTTCCATAGTCCAAATGGCTGATTACCATAGCCTGAACTAGAGTTCTAAGATGGCTAGTCGGATTGTAAGGAAGGATTTTTCTAAGAAGACATAAGCTATAGTAACAAGAGCTGGTAGTGGCAGCAATTGGATCTTGATGCACTTGATGTTTTCTCAACATCACTAGTCACAAATTGGGCTACTCGATTTTATGTTCAGAAGACTGGGAGGACAGTTTTTTAGGTGCTTTCCATTAATTAATTTTATATTATTTAATGAAGAATTGGAGTAATATCCTTTGCTCGGTTGAAGCTTCAGATGACTGTTTCATTCTTTTTTACATCCTTTTAACCAAATCATGATTTGAATATAGTGGATGCTTGATCTTTTTGCATGTATGGGTTTACTGGACTAAGGCCTAGATGTATCAAGCATTTTGCGATTCGTTAAGGCCGAAATTCGCAGAGTTTCGGCCTTAACGAATCGCCAACGGACATTTTGCATCTTTTGAAATTAGCAAAATAAGGAATCGCAAAAAATTGCGATTCCTTATTTTGCTTAAGCATTTAAGGAATCGCAATTTTGCGATTCCTTAAATGCCATGGATGAAGCTTTTTTAATTTGCGAATTCAGGTTAAGGAATCACAAATTAACGCCAACTTGAGGTTCGTGTTAATTTGCGAAATCCTTTCAAAAACCAAAATTTGGCACTTTTGAGGGTGGCATGTGACACATGTGCGCCATATGCACACACAGGTAAGTTTCAGGGGTGCAGCAGGGTGTTCATGAGACACCCTTGCACCCTTGCAATAATTCTCAAATTGCGATTAGCAAATTGCGAATTCGCAATTTGAGAATAATTTCGCAATCATTCCTATGGGCTTCCTGGCCCATAGGAATGAATGGGAAATTATTCCTTATTTGCTAATTCGTAACGTGCGAATTCGTAAATTAGGAATAATAAGGAATTGCAAAAAAATAGCGATTTATAACATACATCCCATTTTGCGATTTCTTAATAGCGATTCGGCAAAAATCGCTATTAAGAAATTGCAAATAGGAACGATGATACATCTAGGCCTAAGACATGAATTGATTTGATTAGCTTTGATTTGCCTTGAGTTGCAAATGAACCAGCATCCTACCTGAATGGGCAGATTTTTACTGGCTTCATTTTTTGACAACTCTGGCTCTTTAAATACACTTGCATATGTTCCCAACAGTGTTTCTACCTTGTGAACTTTTTTTTTTAAAACAGACTTTATTGACAGACTGCACACATATCGCAGGGCTCTGCACACCAGAGACATCTGCGGGTCAGAAATATGACATCTACTGAAATGCAATTGACTTTTCTTTTTAGAACAAAACCAGCTAATATAAACAAAGCAACACTGGACAAGCCACCCCTCGCCAACCCCCCTCCCCCCAACACCCGCCACCCCTGCTTCCACCCCCCGAGTCGCACCAGTTCCGCCGCAAGTCTCCTACACACAACTGTTGTGGATGTATCTAGGACCCTAATTAAATATTCCTGATTCATGCCCTTATGCAGTTATGATAAATCATGTCCTAATGAAGGCATACTAATCTTACCCATATTCAGTCATAGCCCACGCAGCCCAAATACGGCAAAGCTACGCAAGGCTACTTCCTTAGATTCCTAGAGAGCACAACGAGTTCTTTCGACACACCAAACCTTTAGCAACCTGGGAATTCCCCATGTCTTTGTTTTGATTTGTCATTGAACTCCTGCGAGCACTAAAGGAACAGTCAGTTCTTAGTGACATCTTTTATTGACGTCTTATGTCTAAGCTTACGTCAAACACGGCACCTTCCAGGTATAAATATACCAACACTTGCCTTAAGCAACACACGGTGGTGTGGAGCAGAGAGCTATCTACTTATCCGAAGCCCAGCTGGTGCGAGAGCCGAAGGAAGCCGCCCCTCCCCTTTGACACACTGGAGAAGCTGCCTTTTCTCACGCCGAGAAATCCAGCTCTGGTGTTTTCCAGTCACCCTTGCGGGTTACTGGGAGATCGAGTCCTGGGAAACGAGATACAAGACCTCCTTCATTCTATAACCAAGGTACGGAGCTGATTCAAACCTTAGAGAGAATTCTTGATTCAGATTCTTGGCAAAAACCCTACTTAACTTAAAACTGCAACTTACTTACTCCTTCCCACGTATTAGGCTTAGGTCAGGTACACCGGGGTAGGCGTATCTTAGAAGCACCAGTTGAGCTTGTTAGTCAATGTTGTTATGTATGTAAATATTTTATCCGTTTTAAAGTATCATATGGCTAAGAAACCATATCAATGCTTTTACAGTATTATTTTATAATACTCCTTTTATTGTACGCACTTTACTTCATAATAAGTATTGCAATTGTGGCAATTCATTTCTCTTGCATGAGAAAGAAGACTGCTCAATAAAATAACACCTTTTTATTGAAAACGCCTGTCTCTCTACTTCTCTGCACCCTGGTGAAATTAAGCATCCACGATTGACTGAGTGAAATAGCTGTCTATTGTTTTCACACAACTCTGGAGATAAACTCCTTATTCTGGGGGAGCAACGTTGTCATGTTATATGGTTGTCAGAAGCTAATCCCATCTTGTCTAAATCAGGGAAGTTAACCCCTCCCTATTCATTCGAGAAAGTTTCTAGTGACCTCTGAGCTAGCTGGCAAAACTAATTAAGTCTAACATAGTCAGTAGAGACCTAGATGACATCAGTCCTACGTCTACACTGCTGTTTTTGTTATTCCAATGCGCAGAGCCTTTTGGGAATATAAGAACTACACTACATTACGCCCAACGTTTCGTGAGGCGATAAACTAACGCAAGATACTAGAGTAACTCAGTCAGGCTTTTCACACAGACCCCTTTCTCTCGTAAAAACTCCAATAGACGTCTGGAGTAGGTGAAAAGTTAATATCCGCCGAAACTTAGTAGGATGAGAATCCTATGAATTAGTTTACGGTATAGTCAACGTTGAAGGATACAGTGTTCCAACACATTGTGCACCTAATCTTTGTTTCCTCAAAACTTGCTCTGCAAGAAACTTTCATTAAACAATGTCAAATCACGGCGACAATAACAACACCGATAAAGCTGCAGTAAATGCGAGTCAACCGGGTGTAGACCTTACAGGGTTTAATGAAGACGACCAGGATGCAATACTCATCCCGGTCAATATAAGAAAAACCATAACTATAAAGCTTATAGAAAATGGAGTATCACCAAGAGATGGTACAGTTGTATTTGTGGGAGGGGCACATGAGTATTGGCAGACAGAGGTATTCTATTCCTGGATAACTTTTCCAGCAGCACATACTGTGACACGTGAGTTCCACTATTAAAAAGTAGCGGAATCTCCAGCGGAATACTCTCCTTTCGAGGAAATTGAAATTCCACTAACATACCAAGAGCACCTGCTCTTATTTAATGGCGCCCTAAAACATCAGAATCACATTACCAGGCTCGGTCCGCTAGGTAGACCAGGAGCCACATGGCCGGTTCTAGCCAGCTACACACCACACCCAGACATTGAAGGAATATCAGACGGAGAATGTTTAGTGCAACTAAAACAATTAATTAAAATTCATAGACAATTGTTCTAATATGTCATGGGGACTTCAACAGTCCAAACTACAATTAAAATTCCACTAAACAACCCTCATCAAGGGAATACAAATAAAATTACACCACAGAATATTCAATCATGTCTCGGAAAAACACCCACAAAACGGGAACAAATTCCTTTTTGATTAGCTCAAAAAATCACTCAGATAGAGGCAGTATTTCCTGATACTACCCCTCACGAAAAACACAGAATTCTGACTATCTGTCTCCCAATGGGGATCGCACCACATGTGGAGGACTGTGACACTTGGGGCACAGTCTTTGCTTCTATCTACACAAAAACACATGGTGTTCCGTCAATGGTGGTTATACCAGATGTACTAAGACAGATTCGAAACAAATACGGTCCAGAACCTGCTTTAACTCTGGGTATGAAATTACTGAAAGACTTCAAGCAGGTCTCGGCTATATTATTAGCCAACATAAAAGGAGAAGCAGCATGTGTGGCAATCCGCCAAACATGGAAGGAAACAGATATAACAGACCAACCTTTTGAGCTTGCTAAAATAATTGAAAAATGCTGTGAAGAATTAGGCAGAGATAGTTTGGGTGGTAAACCAGTAAAACCCCAACTAATTGAAAATCCTGAAAAAAACTTTATTAAAAACAATCTCAATTCTCAAAAGAAGAAATGGGAGGGTAATAAACAATCTACTCCCAGAGAAAAACAATTTCAGTCCAGAGGAATGTCTCCACAGCGGAGAAATAGGTCTCCAGGAGGAGGGGACAAGTCTCCCCAAAGGAAGGCCTCTGAGAAAAGATATAACCTTAGAGATAGGGATAAATTAAGAAAAACTGACAGATATCAAGATATTGATACAAGTCCCTCTCGATCTTTTCAGACTTCCTCACAGAAATGGGAAAGAAGAGGACGGTCAGAAAACAAGGAAGAGCACGTCAAGTCCAAAGACAAAGAACCTGCTCATCAAAGTAAAAAAATCACAATTTCCCAGAAAGAAGGTAGCAAGTAATAAAATTAAACATGCCGAGAACCCTGAGGACACAACTGAAAAACGGAGAGTGGGCCCAGACAATGCTAGACAGCGCAGCAGAAGTGACCATAGCTCGCAAGATCCTGATGAATCTTCTGGAGACAGTGGACACGAATGAATACATTCAGGTGGAAACTGCAGACACGCGAGTTAGCGTGCCCCATAAACTATATGAAATAACATTCTGTATAGAGGGAGATAAAACCAGGAAAATAAAAGGTCTTTTTTGGGGGAACCTATCTAAAGGCTATGATATCCTGTTAGCTGAAAAAGACTGGCCACCGGAGTTTGTCAGGGAGTGCCCTCATGGCGAAGAAATGATTATGCCTGCCTTCTCAAATCATATCCAGATTCATAAAAAGATACACATTTGCAAGAAAATGGGCAGTGACCCAAGCTCCTGCTTTATATAAAAATCATCTAGGATGGGATGAGGATTCTCCTCCCCTTAAAATCCAGTTAAAAAATCAACCGACTGCACAAAGGCAGTACCCAGTTAAACAAGAAGCTAAAAAGCAAGTCAGGGAGATCTTAGATCAACTTGAATATCAAGGGGTGATTGAAACATGCACCTCACAAATGAACAATCCTTTGGTTCCTGTCTCCAAGCCAGACGATTCATATTGTCTAGTTTTGGACTACAGACATTTAAACTCCTGCTGTAAAACTTTTGCAGTCCAAAACTCTCACAGTACAGCACTAATGAATAACATTGTGCGCAAAAAATATAAAACGACATTAGATATCTCTAATGGATTCTTCTATCAAAACATTGCACCTGAAAGCAGGTATTTGACCGCTTTCTCAATAATGGGGTCGCAAAAACAATTTTGCCGACTCCTACAGGGATTCAAGAATAGCCCAGGATTATTCACAGCACGGGTAACAGAATTACTACAAATGTATGATGATGAGGCATTATCCTATGTCGATGATGTCATCTATCTTACAGACGATGTCCTGGAGACTCACTTGAAAAGAGTGAACACCATAATACTTGGGTTCACATCGGAAGGTTACGAATTCAACTTTAACAAGTCAGGAATAGCCCATCTAACTGTCCTATTTTTAGGATATGAATTATCAAGTGAAGGCAAAAGCCTAGCAGACAATTTCTTAGAGAAATGTGCAGTACTCCAAGCACCTAAAACGCTAAGGAATTAAAATCAATACTAGGTTTCCTGAACTTCGGAAGAACATACATTCTAAATTATGCAGAGAGGGTTAAACCTCTCTACGAATTAATAAAACCTGATTTCAAACCAAATAATTGGACTCAAAAACATACAGTAATTTTGAGATCATTCCAGACAGACATGTTAACTAAAACAAAACTGCAAACACGCGCAAACGAACGCAATCTGGTAATCCGAGTCATCCCAGGAAGATGCGGAGTCACATACCTGACCTCTAATGAGGGAGAAACGGTACCAATAGCTTACAAATCACATTTGTACACACAAGCTGAAATAAAATTCAGTTCTACAGAAAAAATTCTGACAGCGGTTCAAACTGCTGTAGCAAGAGAAAGAGCCCTAGCACAAGGCAAGAGAATATCTGTTTTAACAGCAGAATCAGCCATTGAGGCATTAACAAGTCCACGCAATCTAAATGATGTGCCATTAGATCCGAAATGGATACAATGGGAAAATTCTCTTACTACAGAAGACGTGAAACACTATTTTGATCCGAAAATGAAAAAACTAGAAAATCTGGAATACGAATATGAATATCCTCTGCCGACCGAAATTCTGCCTCTCGAACAATACACCTGTGTAATCTACACAGACAGATTTGCACAACATTTTGTTGTGGAAAAGCAAATTTACAACAATGCGTCCGCGATTGTTAAAGGACGTTGGCGCTTAGGTAAATTCAGACCAATGGTCACTAAAACCCCATCATTCAGAAACTGTGCAGCTCAACGAGCTGAAATAAGATCCCTAAAGATGGTGCTTGAAAATGCCGATCGCGAATTCCCGCCACTGATAGTGTGCGATCCACATTACTGCGTCCAGTCTTACAATAAGAGCCTGCAGACTTGGATTCAAAACGGTTACAAAGATGACACAGGTGCCACAATAAAGCATAAAAAGCTTTGGGAACAAGTAGTTCTTTTGCAGAAAGAACTACAAAAGACTCACGTGATACATACACTGAGTCATCGACGTGATGGCGTTCACGTTGCAGGGAATTCATTGGCTGATAGAGCCACAGCGGTGTCTGGTCAACCGGCTCCCGTAGCCACTAAAAATCTTTCAGAAAAACAAATAGATGGAGAAACCATGCTTGCAGTAAAAGCCTCATTAAAAGGCGACTATGCGGCATTACCTCTCAACTATCCACTCAATAATACATACATAATTGATGCGAACTCCGTTCCGTTTGCTCGAATCCCTGCAGTGGGGGATAGAGTAATTCCAAACACAAACCAGAGAATCTTCTTGATACAAGAAGCACACATGGGATTGGGTCTGAGGCACCAAGAGATCCTGAAATCTCTGATAGAATTACAATCACAATACTGGGGGCCGGGGATGAGCGTAGAAATTTACAATTTTGCAATAAATTGTGAGGACTGCAACAGAGATCGCAGTTGTGAACCGGACCAGGCACCAGCCCAGACACCACTATTAGACAGCATCAGGCTATCTATGCGCAGACGTCCGACCGGACAAATGCGGTCCTATAATTATTAAGACTAGATTCACTAAAGATGTGGCCCCAGCGCTCGGCTGGGACAGCGACAGGCAATTACTTACGGCCTCCCAGAACTCTCTGATATTCGGACACTCCACAAACATATGCAAATCGTCCTCATTGGAGCTTTTACATTTAGGGCATTCCACCACTCCGCCAGCCTTGAATTTTGAAAGTCTGCGAGGAGTCCAATACGCCCTGTGAATTGTAAACAGAGATTCCGCCTAAAGTTTGCAGATTTACTGTTGTATATAGCATAGCCATAGTTGCTTGCCATTGATTTTCAGTAGCGATATCCGGCAAGCAATCACCTCACAGGACCTCAGGGAGTAGAAATGGGCCGTCTTCCATCTCAAGTATCGACCAATACCAAAGGGCAACTTCTTTTTTATAGGAACAAGTAGAAAAAGTTTTTCTTTGAGCTCATTCCAAGTTCCTACACCAACATCCACTTTACTGGCCCAACTGTGAATTTGTAAATATTTAAATTTTCGACACATGCCGACCCCACATCTCTTCGCCTTGCCCCCAGGCAATCAGCTTTCCATCCGGAAATAAGTCTCCCCAATGCTCAAAGCCCGCTGCTCTCAGAGGGATAGCCAGTGTATCCATGGTCCAAAGAGGTGACCCTGGGGAATCCCATATCGGAGCCATATAGCCATAGTAGGAAATTATTAAGACCCCACTGATCTTAAACCAAAGCTCCACCGGTTCCCGGAGGGTCTTGAGCCTGACTTTCTTAAAGTACCTTGGATCCGCAAACTTAAACAAAAAAACGTGCTCATTATATTTACAACTCTTAAGCATTGCAGCAAACATTTTTCCCAGAGATGAATCAATCGGAGTACCCAACAAAACTCTGAATTTTTTTAACTGAAAGGCCCACGAGTATGTCTGAAAATCCGGAGCTGCCAGTCCACCCTTGACAAGCTTTCTTTTTAGCTTTTTCCAGGACAGTCGGCAACCTTTCGAGGCCCATAAAAAAGAGCTCATCTTGCTCTGCAACCTCTTAAACTATTCTTTTTTAAATGCCAAGGGAATTGTTTCAAACAAAAAAGTCAATTTTTGCAAAATTACCATTTTCACTAAGTTCGTTCGGCCATACAGGGTAAGTGGTAATTGTGCCCAGTCCCGCAGAGTTACAGATATTTCTCTTTTTATCTTCTCAAAATTAGATTTAGCAAGCTCTTCAATATTTTGTGTGATCCTTACCCCCAGATATCTCATCTCACTTTTGCATGTTATTCCTTCTGTGACATAATCTCAGTCTTTTTCCCATTCAACTCGTATCCTGAGACAAGTCCAAAGTCCTTAGTTAATGCTAGTACCTCCTGCATCGACTGCTGCAAGTTAGGGGTATAAATAATTATGTCATCTGCATATAGACCTATTTTCTTGGACCTACCCTCCACAACAAAGGGGGGAATCTCTTCTGCATTTCTGAACTTACAAGCGAAAGGTTCTATATACAAATCTGGGAACAGCGAAGATCGAGATAGTTTGGGAAACGTGCAAAGCTTTTTTGAGAGGTAGATTGGGAGCTTTGGGTGCAAAGAAAAAGAGCAGAGATTATATTATAGCAAAGTGTTAGAGCTAGAAGGAAAAATCCGCTTGAGTGAAGCTAAGATTATAAGCATGGGTGAATCTGTAATAAGGTAGGAGGCTCTACAGGAGTTGTCAGAGTTGAAATCAGATCTTATGACAGTTTTAACTCACAGAATTAAAGAAAAGTGGAAAGCTAGCCAATTGGCCCAGTTTAGCTATGGGGAGGTTTGTGGCAAACTTCTAGCATGGAAAGCGAAAAAAGATCAAGTTCACAACTTTATTAAAGAAGTGAAACTCGTAGAGTCAGACACTATTATTACAGACAGTAAAAGAATTGCAGATACCTTCTTTGACTACTTTTCGAAAGTCTATAGAAAAGATCTAAATCCTGATTCCTCAGTAATTAGGAGCTGGTTACAGCTTATGGGCCCACTCTCAGATGAGTTTAAGCAGGTTTTAAATAGCGAGATAACTACACTGGAAGTAGAAAGGGCTATAAAGTTGGGTAAGAGAGGTAAGGCTCCCGGGCCGGACAGCCTTCCTGTCGAGGTGTATAAAACTTTGATAGGCAGTGTTGCACCTATAATGTCCCAGTTATTTAATAGCATTTTTCAGGGGGAGGCCTTGTTGCCTGAATCCTGGAATGACGCGACTATCGTTTTACTCCCAAAACCAGGAAAATCACCCAAATATCTGGACTCCTACAGACCCATATCCTTATTAAATTGTGATTATAAACTCTTTGCAAAAATAATGGCTGATAGGTTAAGTTTGGTTATTTCAAAATTAGTACATGATGATCAAAAGGGGTTTATTAAGGGCAGATTTTTAAAGGAGCTTACTTTCTCATTAATAGGTGCAATGGATATGGCCTCGGCTTATAAACTTCTCTTGGGGGTAATAGCACTTGATGCCGCTAAGGCTTTTGATCAAGTAAATTGGTCTTTCTTAAAGGCTCTTTGGGGGCATCTCAATCTAGGAACATACTTTACTAACTCCTTGTTATCTTTGTATCATTCACCCAATTCTAAAGTATTGATTAACGGGATTTTAACACAGCCTATCAAGGTTATGCGTGGGACACGTCAGGGGTGCCCCTTGTCCCCCTAATTGTTTAATTTGTATATAGAACGCAGAAGGTCTTCGCCTTCTGCCCCGGTTGGGACTGTGCAGAAACAGATATTGTTCCCCCTCGACCTATTCTCCAGTTCCTTGGTGTGCAATTGGAGGTTCTTGCTGCGATCTCTTCGTCCCTGGAAGTTGCTGAGTCCTCCAGGGAGGCCACCCGCTCACCCACAGCATTGACATGTCTTTGCACCTCCTGCAGGTCTGCCTGCAAGACCGTTTTAATGCCCAGGATGTCCTCTGTCTGGGAAGCGATCAACACTTCTAGGAACTCCCTTGTGACCGCAACCTCTGGGCTGTCTCCACCTGGTGTCGCGTTAGGTCCCGAGGCGTCCCCTGCTGACTTCATGAGGAGGTTTCGAACGGACCTAACTTTCTTGCTTTCGGCTGCTGCCATTGTGGGGTCTTGAGGCTGGCCCTCCCATGGGTCGGGACTAGCCCAGAAGAGAGGGTATGTGTGCACCAGGAGACTGTTAGGTGAAAGATGAAGTGCGCTAACTCCCAGAAGAGGTGCCGTTCACACCCAGGTGCTCCGCTGGGAGTATTGGCATTCCGCTGCAAGAAGACTGAGTCCCTGTCCCCATCTCAGCATGTGACGGTAGTGAACAGTAGGCCCTGCGATGCTCTCAGGGGCATCCAGCCCCCAAGGTGGTTGAGATCGGGGTCTGCGGAGCACCGGAGCTCCACGGGCTCTGCTGCGCCATTGTCCACAGACACTACCAAATCCCCGTCCACTGGAGTTGCCCAAATCACAAGCAGGGTCCAGTACAGCCCAATGGACCTCTCTCGTCAGGCTTGCGGGGTGCACAGAGGGGACCCAGCAGAGGATGAAAGACCCCAGCCTCACCAACGACCTGCAGTCCACACCATTTCTCAGCTTCAGGCCTCTGCCTTCTGGCCACAGGCAGGAGGGCAGTAGCTTTCCCGGTCCCGGTGGTGCTCACTCAGCAAGGGGGCCCGCACGAATCATCCCTGTATTCTCCTTCACCAAAGTCCTCTTAAACACCACTGGCCCCACATGGGACGCTGATGTAGGCCCTGAAGACACCAATACAGCAGGAAGAGGGACTGGAGGGCATTGTCTCTCACCAGGCGATCCTCGGGTCATGCAATGTGCTGATTCCAGCCTCTGGGCTATGGGGAGCAGAGTAGGCCTACTGCTGTGGGTTTGTGTTGTTTCATGGGACGCTCCTCAGGCCCAGGCCTGTCTCGTGTGTACACTGGCCCAGGGACAGGTGAGGCCGGGAGCCGCCGCAGCAGACTGTCTGTGACTCATAAGTGGAAGTTGCGGTGTAATGTCTTCAGAGGCATACATGCGAGTGGTGCACCCCGGGACACCACAGGCCTCGAGTGGGTTGCTTTCAGGAGATGTTGGCCCGCAGGTCGTGGCCAAAGGGCACACGCTCCTCACCATGTGACTTCGGGCGCTGCAGTGCGACAGTCGAGCCCCTCTAATAGTGGGGTGCTGAGCCTTCTGCACATTGCAAGGTCACTTTATGCTGTAGGCCTCACAGCTGACCCAGGGATAGTTGTGCACACCTGCGGGCCAGGGATCGTAGGGTGCAGCCACAATAAATCTGCTGGGATCCACAGGTGTAGGAAGAGGCAAAATGCCCCCCAGAACCTGCGCGTGCAGGTGGCACAGGCCGGCAGCCTCTACTGCAGCGTAGTCAGACCTCAGGACAGCCCCAGCTCCTCACCACCACCTGGCCCTGGGGCTGCTCGTCTGTCAACTGGTGAGCGGGTATGTCGTCACTCGGTTCCCAGCCTGGAGCACCACAGGAACTCGTCACTTTCGGTGGGGGCCCGGGTGTCAGATGAGCTTTGGTAAGCGCTGTCCGCTCACTCGGCCATCTTGGCCACGCCCCGGAACATTCCATTAAACAGTTAATACTTTGTCAAAACATTGCAACCATCAAGTTACAGACTTTGCTAATTTTACCACTTTTATGTTAATTAAATGAGAAAAAGCTAAGGGGCAAGTTACGAAGTCTGGCAGTCTGGCGTAGGAGAGTGGCAGTGGTGGTCCACCCACCGCTGCACCGGCGATCCGAGCCCCTCATTATGACTTAATGGTTGTACTTCCATGGGATTGCTGATGCCGCCAGGGAACCGACATTCCTGGGTGGTGTTGTGGCAGTCCTGAGGCTGCAATGTGCTTACCTGGACTGCTGCGGTCCCGCCAAGCATATTACGAGTTTCCTCTCTGCCACGGTTTTCATGGCGGTTCCAGAAACATGCCTCACGCCATGTGAATGTACACAAGGGGGCACAGCATATGCCCCCTGTGTGCATGCACAACAGTTCCTGCGCAGTTCATGCCATGCAAGAATTCTTTCTGGGTTTTCCCATTGCGGTGCCCATTTTTAGAGGCACCACTGTGGGAATGCCAAAAACCAGCCGTCCACACAGGAGAAAACTCCTAATCTGGGGTGCCGGTCGACCATACCTCTGGTGCAGTGGAAGTGTGGTGATGGAGTATTGCCAACTCGTGCTGGGCCAAAAGTCGTAATCGGGCCCTAAGGGCTCTATTATGAGTCTGGTGGTCCACAGACTGCCAGAGTCGGGGCGGTGGCAGTGGCGTTCTTCCAATTGCCCTTCTACAATTAGGGCATTCGGACTTTCATTGCTCTGCCGCAGCCGCCAGGGAACCACCATTCCCTTGTCGTGTTGTAGTGGTCAGGAGCCACAATATGCTTGGTATGACTGCGACAGTCCCACCAAGCATATTACGAGTTTCATCTCTGCCCTGGTTTTCACTGTAGTTCCTCCTCCATGAAAACTATGGCGGAGAGGAAACAAAGGGGGCCCTACAGGGCCCTCTTGTGCTTCTGTTCCCTGGGGTGCATGCAGTGGGGCACAACATGTGCCCCCTGTATGCATGCACCACAGTTTCTGCATGGCATGGACTTTACAGTCCATGCCATACAGAAACTGTTTTTGGTATTGCCATTGCAATGCCCACTTTTAGGGTACCGCCATGGGAACATCCCAAAAAAGCCCGCCAGGCATGAGCAATACTTGTAATCTGACAGGCGGCCTGACCGTGGGTTTGGCAATGCGGCGGCGGGGCGGACTCGGTGACGCACCGCCAAACTCGTAATCATGCCCTAAAATATCACCTTAAAATAATTTTGCACATCCGTATTTGATTATATACCTTTCTTTCGATGAAATTTCCAGTTCAAGAGAGAAAATTATTACACAGATAGTTGAAGAACTGATTATGTATTCAGATGAAGAACTCAATGTGTTTTTTCAATTGTTGACCATGTAACACCAGTTGTATGACAAATAGGTGTAGCTCCATGCTAGATTCAGAGACACGGATGGCAAAACATTTATTTTTGCAAATTCATTGGCTTTAAAATTAAGATTTGTGCTTATGTGTTCCTTTGACTTTAAAGTGATGTCTTTTTGGTGATGTTTTAGTCTATTCTGCTGTTCCTCGTGTATGAAACGTGGCCATGGACCCATCCCTCTTACTGCAGACCTCAATTACTCTTAATGGTTTCTCTTTCCAAGGCCCCCGGATGGAGCATGTGTGAAAGAAAAAAATATGTCCCTAAAGTAAAATCTGTCAATCAAGAGATGTATTGATGTTTTTGATTTTCGGACATTAAAAACGTCTTGTTTTACAGAATCCACAGTCCTAATTAAGGTATCTCTGAGGTGTTAAATAATCTGTAACACGTAACAACTTACTGCATACTGTTTGAGAAAATCCAATTGTGGTATTCCATTACATGTCATTTTAGAACTCATCTATGTCACTCAGCAGTGTGCCTACTGTTGGAATGTTTATCCTTGAGTTGTACTGGCCTATGATTCCTGGATGAGGATACCTGTTACCTGCTGTGGTTGTTAAGCTGTCTTCCTGCATTAAACCTGCTTGAACCTACTTATTGTGTATTCCTCTTTACTACACAATTATTGGCGACGACGGGAGCAGTGCTGTTTGGGAAGACAGCGTTCACTCGTTTCAATTTTTTTTTTTATGCAAAACTAGATTTTGCCTATCAACTGCAATATTTCTCAGAAGTAAGGAGCTTCATCACGTTTCTGACAAGAAGTAAGGTGTTTTATCAAAACCAAGGATTTTATGCTGTCATTCTCGGCTACCTGTGTTTGTTCGTTTTGTTGCCATCATCAAGGCCTCCTGCACCTTCAGCTCAAACGTGAGTTATTCAGACTTTGCTACTTATTTTGAGTTTCTATTTTCGACCGCATTATCGAGCGGTGTTGTTTTCAGAGCAATACTAACTTTGCATCAGTTACTTAAATACGCTTCTCAATCAAAGCGCTATTGTTTATTTTTGGTTAAACTTACCTCGAGCGCATTGGAGTCAGCCGTTTTCTTTCACGAGGCAATTCCCGACTCGCTCTTCTCACGAGGCATTCCCTCGAGTCGCGCTGCCTTTGTTGTCATCTATTGCATTCTGGGCCACGCGATTGCGCACGTCATCGCGCATCACCGACGCTTGTAGCGGCCATCTTTGTAAAGGCTGAGGTTTTATCTTCGAAAACGTCAAAACGTTTTCTGAATTACTTTCAAGTACAGCGTTTGCAATTTAAGCGTTTCTTTATCAGAATAAACCCGACTTTCAAACAAATTAACTGTGACCTAAAGAAAGAGAAACTACACCTATTTACAAGGAAAAAAAAAAAAACGACTTTTAAAGGCAATTCCAGCAAATCTTTTTCTACGGTGATTTGCACACCAATTACATTTACTCTGCAGCAAATCTAGTATTACTTGGTTTTGCACACTTTTTATTATTATTTCTTTCAGTCTTGTTTTATGCTCATTCATTTGTTAAGGTTGTTCATTTTATCACTTATTTACAAATGTCTAACATTGCGGCACCTCCTCACTTCCTTCAAGTTGCAGGTGATCCTCCTATTGAATGGGATCTTTGGTATCCAATGTTTATCGCTTACGTTGATGTATTAGAGAAAGAGGATTGTTCAGCAAAAAGGAAACTTGCTCTTCTAAGACATTGCCTTGGTGGTGCAGGAATAAAATAATTCGATAATTTACCACCTTTGGAAGATGCCGGTGATATGGATGTGTTCAGTAAAGCTTCTAAGCAAATGAAAATTCGTTTTGGTAGACGAATAAATACTGTGATGGAAAGATTCAAGTTTTATTCCCGTGAACAGAAACCTAATGAGACAATTGAAGATTACGTTGCAGCTTTACGCTCTCTTGCTTGCACTTGTTCTTTCGAAACTATATCATACGAGCAAGTTCTCAGGGACCAAATCATGATGAAAACAAAAAGCAAAAAAATTCAAGAAAGGCTTTGGTTAGGAACTGAGACTACTCTTTCCGCTGTTGTGAATATAGCTAAGGGCATAGAACATTCTGAAATGTTTGTATCCGAAATAAGAAGCAAAAATGTTAAAAGTAATGTTCCTGAAGTCGAAGTAGCCCTTGTTAAAACTTATTCCAGTAATTCCTCTTCGAACACTTTCAATGCTAGACCTAACTTTAAAAAGGAATATGTAAAGAATTCGAGTGATAATAGGAGTTTTACTAAGAAGAGCACAATAGTTTGTTATAGATGTGGTAGCACCAACCATGTTGGCAATTACAAAGGTTGTCCTGCCTGGGATAAAATCTGCGTCAAATGTAAGAAGAAGGGACATTTTGGCAATGTGTGCAGATCTGGTTCTAGAATTAATTATATCTCTCCTGAAGAAGAGGAAGTTTTAAATAGTCTAAACTGTATACTTTCTGTGGATGAATGTATCCAAAATAATTTTCCTTCTTGTACACTTCATAATTATGACAAACCCATTGAAATTTTTGTTGATTCATGTGCTTGGTACACCATCATTGGTAAGGATATTTTTGAACAACTTTGGAGTAAGAGAGAGCTCTTAAATCCAGACATATATCCCGGTGGTTACACAGGACGCAAAATAGCTTTAGAGGGTTTCTTTTGGGCTAAATTGTTTTTTAAGAACTGGGATATCAAAGCTAAGGTTTATGTGGCTACCAAGGGTGTTTCCATTCTTAGTTGGCCTCATCAACGCGCTTTAGGAATAAAGCTCGATCCAAATGCTGTTCCACCAGTTTATGTAGATGAGCCCCGGTTTGAGAAACATGTTACAGACTCATTAATCAACTTAACTTTGAACACATTTAGCAATATCGATTTCACCAAGAGTGTACTGAAGAACTTTCCTGAAATTTTTAATGACAGGTTGGGAAAATATATTGGTTTCAAACATAAGATTGTTTTAAATGATAATGCTGTCCCTGTCAGGCATAGGGTAAGGAATGTTCCTTTAGCCTATAGGTCCAAGTTAAAAGAAATCCTAGATGATTTAGTAAACAAGAATATAATAGAACCTATTGAATCTTCTCCTTGGGTTTCGCCTATTGTTATTTCTCTTAAGAGCTCTGGCGAACTCCGTTTATGTGCAGATTTGCGCAGTCTTAATAAAGAGATATGGATTGATAAACATCCTTTACCAAATATTCAAGAGTTAATTTCTGCACTGTCAGGCGCTACCGTATT
Source organism: Lissotriton vulgaris (assembly GCF_964263255.1). Taxonomy (NCBI): domain Eukaryota; kingdom Metazoa; phylum Chordata; class Amphibia; order Caudata; family Salamandridae; genus Lissotriton; species Lissotriton vulgaris. Next base: position 1,009,654,586 of record NC_141697.1, on the reverse strand, counting down.
TTCCTCAATTGATTTAGCTAGCGCATATCATCAAGTAGAATTAGATGAAGATTCAAGGAAATTGACTGCTTTCGTTACCCCAGAGGGCATGTTTCAGTATTTACGCATGCCTTTTGGGTTGGCAAGTGCAGCCTCCGTCTTCCAGCGTCTCATGAAAGAACTATTAGCAGACTGCAAAGGGGCTATAGCTTTTCAAGACGATATTTTGATTTTTGGGAAAGACCATACTGATCATGATGAGAATCTTTCATGTGTTCTGGCTAGAGTCCGTTCCAAGGGTCTTACTCTGAAATATAATAAGTGCAAATTCAGGCAAGACAAAGTTGAGTACCTTGGACATGAAATATCGAGTCATGGTATCAAACCCAAAATTAATCATGTTCAAAATATTGTGAATGCTCCTTCTCCAAGTTCAAAAGAACAGTTACTTTCCTTTTTAGGGTTGACCGAGTTCTATGGCAAATTTGTTAAAAATTATTCTGATATTGTGCATCCCTTAAGAACTCTTCTAAAGAAAAATGCAAAATTTGTTTGGGGGAAAGAGCAAGAGAATTCCTTTGGGATACTAAAGAAAAAAATTGTTGAAGCCCCGTTTTTGAAACCTTATTCTGTGGGTAAAGAATGTATCGTTTATGTTGATGCCAGCAATGTAGGCCTAGGGGCCGTTCTAATGCAAAAAGACAAAACTGGCGAGTTTGTTGTCTCTTATGCTTCTCGAGCCATACGTGACGCTGAGAAAAATTACTCTACTATAGAGAGAGAATTACTTGCTTGTACTTGGGCTTCCCAGCACTTCAGACAGTTTCTGTGGGGAACAAAATTTTCCTTAAGAACTGACCATAAACCTCTCATCACCATGCTAGCCGCAGGTGGTGGTAGAGTTCTTACTGCTCGTTTAGCGAGACTCGCAGCCAAATTACAAGAATACCGCTGTGAAGTTGTTTATGTTCCAGGTCGTTTAAATGTTCACGCGGACTGTATGTCCCGTTTCCCAGCCAGTGTGGAAGTTGGTGAGAGTATAGACTGTGATGTTGCGTACTCATTTGCAGACATTAACATGACTTCAGAACAAGAGAGCTCCTTAATTCTTTCAGAAAAGAATTGGTCTGAAGCCATGGAGAATGATGTTGTTTTGAATCTTGTTAAACAATATTTGATTAAAGGTTGGCCTGAAGAAAGGAAGCTCTCTGGTGAGTTGGGGTCGTTTTACAAAGTGAAGGATGATTTAATGCTATCTGAAAACATTATCCTAAGGTCTGATAAGATCATACCTCCCTCTAGTTTGAGAGAAAAGATTTGCAAATTAGCTCATGAAGGGCACATGGGAATGTCTACCACCAAGAGAAGAATCAGGGAACACTATTGGTGGCCTGGTATTGATGCCATGGTTGATAATTGGGTCAGGAATTGTTCTCCTTGCTCTTTAAGTGATAAATCTGTGAAGAGTTTGGCTGTCGATATCACACCCATTGAGTACGCTAATGGTCCTTGGCGTAGGTTAGCAATTGATATTATTGGACCTTTCAGTTATCAGTCTGGTAAGGAAATGTATGGTTTGGTCTTAATTGACTACTTCTCTAAGTGGCCTGAATTAAAAATTGTAGAGAAGATTTCCTCAGAACATGTAATTGATTTCCTTGATGAAATTTTTGCTAGAGAAGGTTTGCCAGAGGAACTTATCTCAGACAATGGGCCACAGTTCATCAGCAATGACTTTGAGTGTTTTTTAAAAAAATGTGGGGTTATTCACAAAAGGACTTCTAATTATTTTCCACAAGCCAATGGCCAAGTTGAAAGGTTCAACAAAGTCATCAAAGAATCTTGTCAATTGGCCGTTAAGAGTGGTTTGAAGTGGAAGAAAGCTCTCCAGGCTACTCTATTAACTTATCGGTTGTCTCCCAATTCTGTCACTGGTTTATCCCCATTTGAATTATTGCGAGGGAGGAAACCAGGTTCTCAACTTTTTCCCTGGTGGTTAAAAAGTGATACTCCCTACGAGGTAGATTTCAAGGCATTAAAGAATCGGATTGGGAAATACCAAGAAAGCATGACCCAAAAAGAAGTATAACTCTTGCAATGTAAAGGTGGGTGATCGGGTTCGTGTTAAAATGGGTGGTTTGTTTCACAAGAATGTCTCTAGATGGTCTGACCCCATCAAAGTAATTGAAATTTTCAGCAAAGCAGTCAGAGTTGAAGGGGGGAAAATATGGAATTTGAGAAGGATTTCCTTATGCAAACCCTTTGTTACTCCTTCTCAGAAGTCTTCTCTTCCAGAGAAACTTGTCTCAGATTGTCCAGAGAAATTTGTTTCAGATAATTTCTCCGGCATTCGGAAATTTCCCTCAGACAATGTCTCAGATGGGTTCTCTGGCACGCATGAAGTCTATGACAATTTGGAAAAAAAACCTGTAAGTAACTCTGATTTTCGAATCATTCATGATCCTGATCCTCGACCGATTCCTAATGTTGTCATAGACAATCAATCAGATGTTGTGTGTGAAGAGATCTCATTAAGACGTAGCGAACGTACTAAGTTTGCCCCTTCTAAGTTCAAAGATTTTATTAGAGTTTGAATTTCTTGCGCATCATTTTTCTTTGATTTTTTTTTTTTTTTATTATTTATTTTTTTTTTTGTTTTTTTTTAAAAGGGGGGGAGGTGTGTGGTATTCCATTACATGTCATTTTAGAACTCATCTATGTCACTCAGCAGTGTGCCTACTGTTGGAATGTTTATCCTTGAGTTGTACTGGCCTATGATTCCTGGATGAGGATACCTGTTACCTGCTGTGGTTGTTAAGCTGTCTTCCTGCATTAAACCTGCTTGAACCTACTTATTGTGTATTCCTCTTTACTACACCAATAAACAAAATTAAAAAAATAAATAAATCTGTAACACGTTCAATGGTATATACTAGTTTAGCAGACAGGTATCCCTTACTGACAAAGACTCTGGGGAGCAGGAGTCTCTGTGGTTGCAGAAACATTCCTTTAAAATCGACCTTTGTGACCAGACAATAAACAAAAACAGGTTTGCCTAGGTACATGTAGTAAGGACCAACACAGTAGTTGAGTAGAAGCAAGATTTATTGTAGGAACAGGCAGGTATGACCACACTTGTCCACAGCCAGCATACAACTGACTCGCAGTATAACATTCTAGAATTAGTGGCATCCAGTTACCTGGAGACAGGTAACCTAGATACCACAGAACAGAAAAATAACTAAAGACCACTACCTCCAATGAGGAATTGCCTTGTTGCTGAAAATGCAAATACATTGGCGGAACCCTGCTGAGGGCGACATTCTGATTCTATATTTTGTGTCTATGACGCTCGGACTCTTGCATTGTTGTCCGTTGTCTATGTCTATGTGCGTGTCTGGGAGTCTGGCTTGTCTGCCAGCAGGGACCGTGCTCAGAAGTGGAGGAAGCGCCGAGAGCTGGGCGTCGGTGAGGCAGGCTAAAGTGTGACGGACTACAACTGATGTGCTCAGCCCCCTCCTTAATCCTGCTCACCTTGATCGCCCGGGAGGGGCCGAGGCATCAGCATGACGGTGACCTTTGATCTCGAGGAGGAGTGCTTGAAGGACTCTCCCCGTTTCAGAGCCGCTTTGAAGGAAGTTGAAGGTGAGGTGACGGAACTGGAAGTGAAACTTGATAAGCTTGTTCAGTTATGTGTTGGCATGATTGATGCAGGCAAGGCCTTTTGTGCTGCCAACAAGCAGTTTATGAATGGCATTCGGGACCTGGCACAGTATACAAGCAAGGATGTGCTGATTGAGTCTAGCTTGACGAAGTTTTCAGACGGCCTCCAAGAAGTGATCAATTATCACACAATCCTGTTTGACCAAGCTCAGAGATCCATCAAAATACAGCTCCAGATATTTATTAAGGATGATCTTCGAAAATTCAAAGATGCAAAGAAGCAGTTTGATAAGGTCAGTAATGAAAAAGAAAACGCACTAGTTAAAAATGCCCGAGTTAAAAGAACAAAACTGCACGAGGTGGAGGAAGCAACAAACATCTTAATTGCAAAACGAAAACGCTTCCGGCATATAGCTTTGGACAACGTCCTCCAAATCAATGCTCTTCAGTCAAAGCAGAGGTCTGAAATTTTAAAATCAATGTTATCCTTCATGTACGCACATCTAGGCTTCTTCCACCTGGGCTTCAATCTCTTCAGTGAACTTGAACCTGTCATGAAAGAGCTTGGTTCACAGTTGGATGGGCTTGTTGTGGATGCAGCAAAAGAGAAGAGGGACATGGAACAAAAGCACTCTGCTATTCAGCAAAAGGATTTCACCATCGATGATCTCAGACTTGAAGACAATGTTAATGAGGCTAATGGCATTGTAATGGAAGGATATCTCTTTGAAAGGACCAGTAATACCTTTAAAACTTGGAACAGGCGCTGGTTCTCAATACAATTCAACCAACTGGCATATCAGAAAAAAATAACGGATAGCCCCACAGTGGTTGTCGAAGATTTACGGCTCTGCACAGTTAAACACCGTGAAGACATAGCAAGACGTTTCTGCTTTGAAGTAGTCTCACCAACAAAGAGCTGTATGCTACAGGCGGACTCAGAAAAGCTGCGACAGGCATGGGTTAAAGCTGTCCAAACAAGTATTGCTACAGAATATAGTGAAAAGAGTGATGAGACGGAGAAGCTGGATAAGACATCTTCACCTTCCACAGGAAGTCTGGACTCTGGCAGCGAGGTGATAGAGGAATTATTTGAAGGTGCAAGTATTGCTACAGCATATAGTGAAAAGAGTGATGAGACGGAGAAGCTGGATAAGACATCTTCACCTTCCACAGGAAGTCTGGACTCTGGCAGCGAGGTGAAAGAGGAATTATTTGAAGGTGCAAGTATTGCTACAGTATATAGTGAAAAGAGTGATGAGACGGAGAAGCTGGATAAGACATCTTCACCTTCCACAGGAAGTCTGGACTCTGGCAGCGAGGTGAAAGAGGAATTATTTGAAGGTGCAAGTATTGCTACAGCATATAGTGAAAAGAGTGATGAAACGGAGGGGCTGGATAAGACATCTTCACCTTCCACAGGAAGTCTGGACTTTGGCAGCGAGGTGAAAGAGGAATTATTTGAAGGTGCAAGTATTGCTACAGCATATAGTGAAAAGAGTGATGAGACGGAGAAGCTGGATAAGATATCTTCACCTTCCACAGGAAGTCTGGACTCTGGCAGCGAGGTGAAAGAGGAATTATTTGAAGGTGCAAGTATTGCTACAGTATATAGTGAAAAGAGTGATGAGACGGAGAAGCTGGATAAGACATCTTCACCTTCCACAGGAAGTCTGGACTCTGGCAGCGAGGTGAAAGAGGAATTATTTGAAGGTGCAAGTATTGCTACAGCATATAGTGAAAAGAGTGATGAGACGGAGGGGCTGGATAAGACATCTTCACCTTCCACAGGAAGCCTGGACTCTGGCAGCGAGGTGAAGGAGGAATTATTTGAAGGTGCAAGTATTGCTACCGCATATAGTGAAAAGAATGATGAGACGGAGAAGCTGGATAAGACATCTTCACCTTCCACAGGAAGTCTGGACTCTGGCAGCGAGGTGAAAGAGGAATTATTTGAAGGTGCAAGTATTGCTACAGCATATAGTGAAAAGAGTGATGAGACGGAGAAGCTGGAAAAGACATCTTCACCTTCCACAGGAAGTCTGGACTCTGGCAGCGAGGTGAAAGAGGAATTATTTGAAGGTGAAATTGAATTACAGCTGATTCAGTGTATTGCTGGAAACTCTGTCTGCTGCGATTGTGGTCTGGCGGATCCGCCATCGGCCAGCATCAACCTTGGAATCATCCTGTGCATTGAGTGCGCTGGGATTCATAGGAGTCTTGGTGTGCACTTTTCAAAAGTAAGGTCATTAACTTTAGATACATGGGAGCCTGAATGACTAATGCTGATGCTTGAACTGGGAAATCAAGTTATTAATCAAATATATGAAGCTAAATTGAAAACCCTTGGAGTGAAGAAGCCAGACAAGGAAAGTCCAAGACTGGAAAAGGAGGAATATATCAGAGCAAAGTATGTGGAAAAGAGGTTTGTGAATCAGGACTGCGTTGCTTCACACCCTCTTGTTGGACAGAAATGGCCTTATTCCGAGTGCAAGAACGAAGACCCCAATAGTTCTGAGAAGTCCCTGGCATCACTGGATCACTTCTCAACATCTTCCAGAAGTTCACTGGAAAGCAACAACAGTGGAAACAACTTCAGTTCAGATAGCAGGCGAGAACTTCTTGCATCTAATGTCTCCTCAAACAGTTTGTATGTACCAGTCCTAGAGGTCGAGAAGCGAGATTCTTCAGTATTTCAGTATTCGGAAAAGTTTCATCCAGGGCTGCACCTTTATCGAGCTGCGTATGAGGAAAGCCTTCCTGATATGGCAGAAGCATTAGCACATGGCGCAGATGTTAACTGGGTGAATGCAGAGGAAAACAACGCAACACCACTCATTCAGGCTGTGCATGGGGGATCTTTGGTCGCCTGTGAGTTCCTGCTGCAGAATGGCGCCAATGTTAATCACATGGATCTGTGTGGCAGAGGACCCCTGCATCATGCAACTGTTTTAGGGCACACTGGACAAGTCTGCTTATTTCTGAAGCGTTGGGCAAATCAGCACGCCATAGATGAAGAAGGAAAAGACCCCTTGACTATTGCAGTTGAAGCAGCAAATACTGACATTGTAACACTGTTGCGAGGGGCAAGAATGAATGAGGAGATGCCGGAATCTGAAGGACTATATGGACAGCAGGCGACGCTACAGCATATAGTGAAAAGAGTGATGAGACGGAGAATCTGGATAAGACATCTTCACCTTCCACAGGAAGTCTGGACTCTGGCAGCGAGGTGAAAGAGGAATTATTTGAAGGTGCAAGTATTGCTACAGCATATAGTGAAAAGAGTGATGAGACGGAGAAGCTGGATAAGACATCTTCACCTTCCACAGGAAGTCTGGACTCTGGCAGCGAGGTGAAAGAGGAATTATTTGAAGGTGCAAGTATTGCTACAGCATATAGTGAAAAGATTGATGAGACGGAGAAGCTGGATAAGACATCTTCACCTTCCACAGGAAGTCTGGACTCTGGCAGCGAGGTGAAAGAGGAATTATTTGAAGGTGCAAGTATTGCTACAGCATATGGTGAAAAGAGTGATGAGACGGAGGGGCTGGATAAGACATCTTCACCTTCCACAGGAAGTCTGGACTCTGGCAGCGAGGTGAAAGAGGAATTATTTGAAGGTGCAAGTATTGCTACAGCATATAGTGAAAAGAGTGATGAGACGGAGAAGCTGGATAAGACATCTTCACCTTCCACAGGAAGTCAGGACTCTGGCAGCGAGGTGAAAGAGGAATTATTTAAAGGTGCAAGTATTGCTACAGCATATAGTGAAAAGAGTGATGAGACGGAGAAGCTGGATAAGACATCTTCACCTTCCACAGGAAATCTGGACTCTGGCAGCGAGGTGAAGGAGGAATTATTGGAAGGTGCAAGTATTGCTACAGCATATAGTGAAAAGAGTGATGAGACGGAGAAGCTGGATAAGACATCTTCACCTTCCACAGAAAGTCTGGACTCTGGCAGCGAGGTGAAAGAGGAATTATTTGAAGGTGCAAGTATTGCTACAGCATATAGTGAAAAGAGTGATGAGACGGAGGGGCTGGATAAGACATCTTCACCTTCCACAGGAAGTCTGGACTCTGGCAGAGAGGTGAAAGAGGAATTATTTGAAGGTGCAAGTATTGCTACAGCATATAGTGAAAAGAGTGATGAGACGGAGAAGCTGGATAAGACATCTTCACCTTCCACAGGAAGTCTGGACTCTGGCAGCGAGGTGAAAGAGGAATTATTTGAAGGTGCAAGTATTGCTACAGCATATAGTGAAAAGAGTGATGAGATGGAGAAGCTGGATAAGACATCTTCACCTTCCACAGGAAGTCTGGACTCTGGCAGCGAGGTGAAAGAGGAATTATTTGAAGGTGCAAGTATTGCTACAGCATATAGTGAAAAGAGTGATGGGACGGAGAAGCTGGATAAGACATCTTCACCTTCCACAGGAAGTCTGGACTCTGGCAGCGAGGTGAAAGAGGAATTATTTGAAGGTGAAATTGAATTACAGCTGATTCAGTGTATTGCTGGAAACTCTGTCTGCTGCGATTGTGGTCTGGCGGACCCGCCATGGGCCAGCATCAACCTTAGAATCATCCTGTGCATTGAGTGCGCTGGGATTCACAGGAGTCTTGGTGTGCACTTTTCAAAAGTAAGGTCATTAACTTTAGATACATGGGAGCCTGAATTACTAATGCTGATGCTTGAACTGGGAAATCAAGTTATTAATCAAATATATGAAGCTAAATTGAAAACCCTTGGAGTGAAGAAGCCAGACAAGGAAAGTCCAAGACTGGTAAAGGAGGAATATATCAGAGCAAAGTACGTGGAAAAGAGGTTTGTGAATCAGGACTGCGTTGCTTCACACCCTCTTGGTGGACAGAAATGGCCTTATTCCGAGTGCAAGAACGAAGACCCCAATAGTTCTGAGAAGTCCCTGGAATCACAGGATCACTTCTCAACATCTTCCAGAAGTTCAGTGGAAAGCAACAACAGTCAAATCAACTTCAGTTCAGATAGCAGGCGAGAACTTCTTGCATCTACTGTCTCCTCAAACAGTTTGTATGTACTAGTCCTAGAGGTCGAGAAGCGAGATTCTTCAGTATTTCAGTATTCGGAAAAGTTTCATCCAGGGCTGCACCTTTATCGAGCTGCGTATGAGGAAAGCCTTCCTGATATGGCAGAAGCATTAGCACATGGCGCAGATGTTAACTGGGTGAATGCAGAGGAAAACAACGCAACACCACTCATTCAGGCTGTGCCTGGGGGATCTTTGGTCGCCTGTGAGTTCCTGCTGCAGAATGGCGCCAATGTTAATCACATGGATCTGTGTGGCAGAGGACCCCTGCATCATGCAACTGTTTTAGGACACACTGGGCAAGTCTGCTTATTTCTGAAGCGTTGGGCAAATCAGCACGCCATAGATGAAGAAGGAAAAGATCCCTTGACTATTGCAGTTGAAGCTGCAAACACTGACATTGTAACACTGTTGCGAGGGGCAAGAATGAATGAAGAGATGTGGGAATCTGAAGGACTATATGGACAGTCAGGCGACGAGACCTACCAAGACATACTCTGTGATTTTTCACACCTGTCATCCAATAATCCTGAGAAATTAAACCTTTTCCAGCCGTCCGATACACCAAAGTCTTGAGTGATGTGGAGGAGAAAAAAGTACCCTTGTCCCTACCCACATCTGGTGCTTCTGGAAGTAAAGTGCCTGGTACCTGGCTCATTGCCTGAATTGGGAACATTAGTTTAAGTACCGAACAGTCTGGGAGCTACTACAGCATTTGATTGACACAATGAGTCTAGGGCTTTTATATGCAGAAAGACACCACAGTGCACCAGGAATTATAAATACCTCAGCCACCAGTCTAGAAAAGTACTCCTTTGCTTTAAATGTATCCAGTTTCCACATGTTCTGACTGTCCATGTATTTCACCTTGTGGTACCTCGGGGGAAGGATAAACAGATTTGAAGACTTCTCATTGTAAATCCTAAGTGATGCAGATGCCATGCTACGTAGTGTATGTCAATTCTGGCGCCTGTTTTCCATGTAAAAAAGCACCAGTACATGTTCAAAAATTGTTTACACTTTCATTCTAGAGGGCAGCTTTTGAATATCTAATTGTAGTTTTCATGTCCTAGTCAACAATGACTAGTTTGCCATTTCAATTTTTTATCTTCAATAATGGAGATATCAGTTTTAAAAGATATATTTGTCACTGGGTTAAATGGGCCCATGTAGCATTCTCGTTTATAAAGTTATTGACAATTTTTAAAAATTCTTTAATATTATGAATGGTATGCAAAGTACGAGGTTTTCAGAATCCTTGCTAGCACCTTACTTGGATATACTGAAGGTAATTCTTGGAACCAAAGCAGGAAATTGCTAGGTGCATGTGTATGCAAATAGTGCAAATTCAATTGAGTAACTTATCAGGTGCCCATTAGTTCCAGTACATCCGTACATTTCTCACACAGTGGGATTATTGTAGCGTAGTCAATTTTTCCCCAAAACATTGCACTCCATGCACCTTCTCTTGAAGCGTCTCCAGTAGCGACAACCTTTCTCCAAACCCATGTCATTTTGTTCCCCCATTATATGCAAGTCACGTATTCAACACACAAAAAATGAAAATAAATTTGTACATAATTTTACCATTTTCAAAAAGTTATAGGAAATTCTTCATACTTGAAGGGAAATGTTAAGCAAACAAATGTATGTAAACGTTTTACTTCTTGAAGAGAACGAAATAAACAAAAACTGCATGTTTTAAAAGTTATTTCCAAAAATAATATTAATTTATTAAGTTCAAACTAGTAATTTTGTGCCTTTAAGTGGTATAAGATTTGCAAAGAGTGGCGAGTTCTGTGTTGATTATTTCAAGCAGTTAGCCAAAATTAATTTGCTGCATGAATTTGGAGGTGGTTAATATGACCCTCGTTTACAAGAAAATGATGCAGCGTTGCTCCGCAAGCCATTTTGATGTGCAAAGCTGCATCGTTTTCAAAGCACATGGATGCATCGTGTTGACAACAATGCAATGCATGCATGTGATTTCTCCTGCTCTGGCACACGATTGGCTGCCATGTGCCAGCGCAGGCACCCTTGAGTCATTTTTCACGGGTGCCTGCATTGCGGGGATGATTGGGAGGCATAGGATTATGACTCACTCCCAGCTTTTCGGACCATTGTAAATCTGGAAATGTGTCATGTTGCATGGATGTTGCGTGGGAACACCCACAACAACACCCATGGAATGCCCCTTTCATCCAGAGTAATGTGTGAAAGGAATCCATATTTACAAGGTCATAAAAAAGTTACACTTGGTAACTTTACGTGGCCTTGTAAATATGAGCAGGTACACTGTGCTGCCGGTGTGTTAAAAAAATGTGACGCACTGGTGGTGCAATGGCCTTGTAAATGAGGCCCTATATTTGCAGTGTCTTGGTGTACTCTCGTGGATTCTACGTTGAAATCTTAATCATGCGTCTTCCCTTATAGTAAAGAAAGCTTTGCGAGTAACGAAAATTTGTCACAGTTTTCTTTAAAAAAAAATTGTATCTGAAGAACCTATGATCAAGCCAAATGTGGAATTCTGAATGCATCCACTCACACAAAAACCCCTACTCCCCCAAACACCTTTGTGCACACGCACATATAGGATCAAGTGCTGTGTACACGGTGGCCAAGGTAAGTGGACACCACAGGTTGAATGCAGGAAGGATACAAGGATTTTTTAGCACTCACTTCAGGAAACATAGGACATTGTTTATGAGCCCTTTGCAGCGCTGGTGCATCACTATTTTAGAAGCACGAATGGTGCAGTGTCCCTGCCTAAATTAACAAGGGGACTAAAGTGGCAGAGTGAGTACAAGTCGCAGAATGGAGTGACCGCAGCAGGCCTCCCTGACCCACATGGATCCTGATGAGGTAAAATAATACCGCAACTTAAGGTACCAAGCGACCTCTAAGGAACAGTAGAAAGTTACTTTTCCTTTCACATTGGCACATTAGGAAATACCTACATGTACGTTTCACATATAGAGACGCCAGAGATCTCTATACACTCTACACCCTGGTCCTGAAGAAAGCCAATTTGACCCACTGGCGACAAAGGGCTGAAACATGTCGACCTAGATCACACCCCTTAGTGTGAGAGAGTCATAATCACTCTCAGACACCTACATTGTTTTTACTGCCTCCAAAACCAGAACTATTAAAATACAAATCGGGGATTGAGAGACTTTTAACTACCTTCACTACACTCTATCACTGTCACTATCACTGATCACTACTGCTCTTAACAAAGGGTATTACCTCCTGGTGGAGGTTGCATAACAACTAAACCCAATGATTATGCAGACACATGTGAGGGCTAGCGGAGAATCAAGATATACAGCTTGAATTACCATTAACTACGCGTGCATGAGGGTTTTTTAACTGGGACTAGAAAGAACGAACCCCGCATACCCTAGTTATGCAGGACAAGTGATCCCTCCCATTTGATTAGATGATATATTAGCAAGGCTGCATAAAGTCACCCTGCATGACTTTTCATGGCCTTGTAAATATGGGACCATTTTACTCATTGCTCTGAGTGAAAGGGGCATTCCATGGGTGCTGCTGCGGGTGTTCCCAAGCAACATCCATGGAACCTGACACATTCACAGATTTACAAAATGTGGTAAACCTGGGAATGCGTCAGAATCCTATGTCTCCACAGGGGCGGTGCAGAAGTAGAACAAAGAGGAGAAATACTTTTATTTCTCCTCGTTTTTTGCTCTTTCTATGTGTGTTGCATTCTGCAGCATACATAGAGGAGCAGCCAGCCTTTAATGATTTTTTAAATTCAGGTAGATGTCCCTTCTTGCACATAAACAATCAACCCTGCAACGCAGGCACCCTTATACCTTGGTGTCAGAGTGTCTAAGTTGGTGTATGGCTACTGTTGTACACCAGCGCAAGTGAGGACAGGAATGTGCAGCATCTTGTAGATACAATGCATTCCTGCCCTTTTATTTTGACTCACGGCAGCACTGCAGGAATACGTGCTATGCTGCTGTGCATCAAAATATAGTAAATGAAGCCCTAAGGGACTAAGGGAAGTTTTTGAGCTTATGCCCTCCATTTATACTGGCAAATTGCATCCCTCCTTTTATCAGTAATTTGGCACCACCACCCAGAGGCTCCATTCTTCTAGTGCCTTTTTATGGAAGCACTGGCCCTGTCAACATAAAGAAAATGCAGGCACTGGTCAGATGGAGGAATTACAATCTTCCTGAGGCGGGGAACAAACATAATGCTGAACTGTGAACATCAAAAAACATTATTCACATTACCAGTAGGTTGCCATAATTGTCAGCAGTTCTTCCTAAATTTAGCAATAGTAGAACTGATAAAAGCACAAACATCATTCAGTGGTGCAAGGGGTAACCATGGTCCCTATTCTACTTCTCACACCCTTATGGTTATCTATTCCTCTCAGAGCAGTGACAGCCTAATAACGTAGAAAAATGCATTGACTGACTTGATATTTCCCTGCCACAGTGTTGGATGAATGAATAAAAGTAGTATGGATGCAAGTTCTGCCACTGCTAGTAGGATTTGAACCACTTTTGAGTTCCGAGAGTTCCAGCTGCCTTTCTTAGAGTGCCTGTCTCCTACAGTATTTTCACCTCTCCTTGAATATTAGAAGGTTAAAACCCCTGCGCTGCAGCCTCTATGGTTTAAATCAAGAAAGACTACAGGGTTCAACAGAGAAGAGAGAGGTATGACAAAGGCTAAGTGTCGTTGAAAGTGTGAAAGGATGCACCAATGAGGGGGAGAAGGTATATATGTCTTGTGATATTGGCGGGAATGTATGCATATGTGTTAGTGAGGGGTATTTGTGTGTAAGGCACATTGAGGCACATATATTTGTGTATGTGGCAGTGCTTGAAATAGGCTGAGCTTGTGTCACTGATGGGAGAGGAGTGTGAATGCACCTTTATGGAGGGGGTGTGTGTATATGTCACTATGTATTTGTTTGCATTTGTGTGTTGAGAACACATGATAAAGAGGGGTGTGCTCATTTGGAAGTACCCATGGAATTCACATGTGTTGAAAAGCAAGGGGACATTGAGAAGCTGAAGAACATGCACTAGACTGCAAGAGTGGTTTGTAAAGCAGTGCCTGTGAAAGAGTATATAAGTTGTGAGTGTATGTTTCAAGGAGAGTGAGATGTGTGCATGTGACAGGGTGGAGTCAAATATGTGTATAGGACATTAAGGTGCACATGTGTAGTAACAGGCAGGGTGGTGGTGTGTTCACAGAGCAGTGAGGAAAAGAGATGTGTGTGGTATGAGGGAGAGCTGTGTCACTAAGGACCAAGAGAACACAAAGGTGAATGAACTGGGCAGTTGAAAGGCAAAGGTACAGGGATGTATGCCATGAGAGCACAAAGATGGAAGGGCCCAACCCGCTGTTGATTTGACCATGCTGCACAGTATTTCCTATACAATAACCCTAATGTACCACCTCAGTGTACATAACGAGAAATAATGCACAAAAACCTTTTTTTGCAAATGATCTTTTGCGTTGTAATACCACTTATAAACAGTTTCACATGTGCAATATTTACCAGGTACCATCAAGTAATAGGCCCTCAGCGCAAAAACTGGATGAAAAAACACATTTGCACTATTTTTTTAACATTTTTGGCATAACTTTAGAATGAGATTGAATGTGTCTAGTCGAAGCCCAAAAGCATTTTAGCAGTTCCTGATTTTAAAGATGTTTCTTTTTCTGAAGCAAAAACTTATTATTTCTCCATAATGACCTATGGAACCCAAAGGAGTTTGAATTGACTATCAGAGATCAATGCGTCAACTCAACAAATTGCCACTGGTACTTCTGGGGTGTCAGTTCAACATTTTTGTTTGTTTGTCTGCTGTGGAGTGCTGATTGCTGGGAAAACTGTGTGAACAGGTAGCTAGGAAATCGAAGGAGAACACAAGCGCCAGAAACTCTACTCATATGGAAGTTTCATAGTTCATTTTTCTTTAATCCTGTATCTGTATTAAGATAAGAGGAGTTAGTCACATTTGCCCGAAGACCCCTGCCTAATGTTTAGGTAGCAAGTTCTACAAAAATGTCTACATCAGATTTCCAGAAAGGAGATGCTGCTCATTATATGTGAAAACTTAAAATATTTCTGAGGCCCGTCATATGACTTGAGTAAATGCTTCCTATGTGATGAAGAAGAAGTTCATGGCCCATGCCAGCAATGCAAGCCAGATGGAACATTCATAATCTCCGCTGCACTGACCGCAGTAATCTCCCGTCTGTCGGTCCAGGGCTCCTGAGTTGTTCTCAAGCCTCAGTCTGCTGGCCCTTCTACTGGCAGAGAGAAAAGTCCTGTAATTCGTGCAAAAGGAGATCCTGAAGAAAGCATCATCTGTAGCTTTTTTATTTTGTTCTTCTATTTGGCTTTGTAGATCTCTTGTGAATAATGCCTAGGTACCCGTTTGAAGGTCTTTCTGCAGGAAAGAGATTACCTGCAAGGTACATTTATTTCAGGGGTGTGGTGCACCAATACATCTTGGGTAAGAACACCTTTTTTACCTGACTTCTTTGCACTTGTGAGCAAGGTTTCAGTTTTCAAAGATCTTGCTAGAAAGTAATACCTTTTCTTTACTCCTATTACTCCCACTGGTATCTAACAATGGTTCCAAGATGGTTGCAGCCTGCTAGATCTCCTGTGCAGTGCTGATCCCCCGACCCCTATGTTGCCTATCTGGGTATGAGCTGCTACCATTAGTCGTGGAGATGATGAGCCATACACCAGCGCCACCCCTCAAATGATGCACACTGCACCCCCCGCAGTGAGCGCGGCTGACAGAGCGAGTGGTGCTGGGCCAAGCAACCCTTGGTGTGCTCTCATCCGAGGGCACCATGCTTTGCAATCAGAAGGAGTGCCTCCTGAACCTCAACCACAGCTGGACCTGTCCCTGCTGCAGCTGTGCCCTGGGGAACCAGAGGTGGGACCTTGCCGCACACTGGTGCTGATGTTCTGGACAGGCGAGCAGCTCCCTACAGCCGACTGGACCTCGCCTGACTTCTAATAGGCGTTGCTTCAACCTGGGCACATTGCACTACCTTGCAGACCTGGAATGGGTGAGGGTGAGGACAGCTCACGGACCCCTGCTCCCTCCACAGATGGCTATGTGTGACATTGGCATAGTTGTCCCCGGTGTGGGCCAGTGATGTTGGACTGCCTCTTTGAATACCTCTATGCTCAGTGCTATTGGGACTGACCTATTCCCTCTTACAAGCCCTGATTCTTTGCTGTTCCCCTCGACAGTCACCCCGTCCATTTCATGAGACACCATAATCATAAATGACAGGTGGGCTCACAGAGTGAAAGCACTTCACTTTTCCTGAGCTGGCCTTCACCAGGCCCCATTCATATCCTACTACGAAGCAACACCAGGGGTTTAGAGACTGCGTTCTCCAGTGATGACCGCGGGAGACCCAGTCACTGGGATGCTCTGGAGGAATGGCCCTAACCCACTGGTGAGATTACGAAGTCTCTCTGTGAGACCTTAAGGTGCCAGATGGGTAGCAACCATGTAGCACCGTCTGCTTCCCCTGTCGAAGCCAGCCAGACGTCTTCTGCTTTGCCCAGTGCCTAATCCTAGGGACGCCAGCCTCTGATTATGTGGACTACTTATTCCTCAATTGCTGATGCAATCTAGCCAGTCCATCCACCTTGCCAGCTAAAAATCTGCAGCAAAGCCGCGCGGAGAGCACACGCAATCCTCATCATCGCCTTGCTCCACGCAAAATGTAAACATAAGCCTAAATCTTCCCAGCACTCGAGCTGCTGCATTTCTCTTTTTGTATTATGATATTCTGCTTACAATGTTTCTGTCTACCACTATTTACCACACAACATTCTGTTCAAACGCCCTCGGCCAGATCCCAGTCGCACCGTGCCATGATCTGTGACAGCAGCCTCCAATATGTTGAAGCCAGTGACAAAGGAGAGGAGCGGGCCATGGAGCAGAAAAAAAATCAATTTGGGATTGAGGGCCATTTGTATATCAAACAACAAAAGAGTGTCAATCATTATATGTGTGTAAGCACAAATAAGGGAGAAAGGTAAAAGTAGTAAATCTCATTGGATTTTTACAGGAAGCCCTCACTCACCACCCTGGTTGGTGACATGCTTCATCATTGGGCCCACCAGGAGAAGCCAAATGCCTCCCTGGTGTGCTACAATGCCAGGATACTGCGGAGCGGGTTTTTGAGGCAGTAGCGTAAAAACGTAGGTTAAAAATGTCAAGGGTGTGTCCCACACAAAAACTTTATTCAGTAGTCAACCTGATATATTAAAAGTATGTGTTGGGAAATTTGCCAAATAAATTGTTTGGGTATTTCCACTTAAAGTGGGGTCGATATGTTTCTGCCCTTTATGTGTAATTTACTAGGCATTCTTCAGGACCATTGGGAGTGTACCTCGGCGGTATGGGCGGCGGCGCGCTAAGGCCCACCCTAACCTGAGGACGTGAAAGTTAAAAATAGTGTAAAAACTAGGAGGTGCAAGAAAAATGAGAACAAACCAACAAGTTGTAGGGTTTCCCTCAAAATCAGAGCAACCTGTATAGTCTGGAAAGAAAGAGAAATACAAACATGTAATCAATCAATCAATCAAGAGAATTTGTAAAGCGCGCTACTCACCGCTAGGGTCTCAAGGCACTAGGGGGGGGGCTGCTACTGCTCGAAAAGCCAGGTCTTGAGTTGCTTCCTGAAGGAGAGATGGTGCTGGGTGAGTCGTAGGTGGGTAAGGAGGGTGTTCCAGGTCTTGGCCGCCAAGTAGGTGAAGGATCTTCCTCCGGTGGTGGTTCTGCGGATCCGTGGGACGGTGGCAAGGGCAAGGCTGGCGGAGCAGAGCTGGTGGGTTGGCGTGTAGAACCTGAGGCGGTTGTTGAGGTATTCGGGGCCCAAGTCGTGGAGTGCCATGTGTGCGTGGGTGAGGAGTCTGAACGTGATCCTTTTGCTGATGGGGAGCCAGTGCAGGTCCATCAGGTGGGCGGAGATGTGGCTGTGTCGGGGGATGTCCAAGACGAGTCGTGCTGAGGCGTTCAGGATGCGCTGGAGTCTTTTCTGTAGTTTGGCGGTGGTCCCAGCGTAGAGGGCGTTCCCGTAGTCCAGACGGCTAATGACGAGGGCCTGGGTGACCGTTTTCCAGGTTCCAGTGGGGATCCAGCGGAAGATCTTACGGAGCATGCGGAGAGTGTTGAAGCAGGAGGAGGTAATGGTGTTACCTTGCTTGGCAATCGTGAGGGAGGAGTCAAGGATGAAGCCCGGGTTGCGTGCGTGGTCCGTGGGCTTGGGTGGGGGGCCCAGACCAGGGGGCCACCAGGAGTTGTCCCAGGCGGAGATGGATGGGCCGAGGATGAGGACTTCCGTCTTGTCTGAGTTCAGTTTCAGGCGGCTGAGCTTCATCCAGTCTGCGATGTCTTTCATTCCGTCCTGGAAGCAGGCTCTGGAGGAGGTGGGGTCGTTGTTGAGGGAGAGGATCAGTTGGGTATGGTCGGCGTAGGAGATGATGTTAAGGTTGTGCTTGCGTGCGATGGCTACGAGGGGGCTCATGTAGACGTTGAAGAGGGTGGGGCTGTGCGAGGAGACTTGAGGTACGCCACAGATGATCTTAGTCGCTTCTGCGAGCAAGAGCGGGAGATGGACTCTTTGGGTTCTGTCGGAGAGGAAGGAGGTGATCCATTCCAGGGCATTTCCTTGGATCCCAGCGTGGCTGAAGTGGGTTGTCAGGGTGCGGTGGCAGACCGTGTCGAACGCAGCCGAAAGGTCGAGCAGGATGAGGGCGGCGGTTTCTCCGTTGTCCAGCAGGGTCCAGATGTTGTTGGTGGCCGCGATGAGGGCAGTCTCGGTGCTATGGTTCGCTCGGAATCCGGATTGCGATGGGTTGAGGGAGTCGTTCTTCTCCAGAAAGGCTGTTGACTGTTTGTTGATGGTTTTCTCGATGACTTGAGCGAGATGGGGCGGAAGCTCTTAAGGTTTGAGGGGTCTGCGGTAGGTTTCTTCAGGAGGGCGCTGATCTCTGCGTGCTTCCAGCTCTCCGGGAAGGTGGTGGATATGAAAGAGTTGTTGATGATATCCCGAAGTTTGGGTGCGATGATGTAGTCAGCTTTGTTGAAGATGTGGCGTGGGCAGGGATCGGCTGGGGAGCCCGAGTAGATGGTGTTCATCGTGAGGGTGGTGTCTTCCGTGCTGACCTGAGTCCAGGCGCACATGGTGGTGGTGGGGGGTGTAGGTTCGGTGGTGGGGTACGTGTTCTGAGCGCCGAAGCTGTTGTTTATGTTGATGATCTTACGGTGAAAAAAGGTGGGCAGAGAGTTGCTGAGGTCTTGAGAAGGCGTGATGTCGTTGTTGCTGGTGTTGGGGTTGGAGAGCTCTTTCACGACGTTGAAGAGTTCCTTGCTGTTGTGGGTGTTGTTGTCCAGTCGTTCTCTGAAGGATGACCTTTGGGTGGTGCGGATCAGCTGGTGGTGTTTGCGAGTGGCGTTCTTGAGGGCTGTCATGTTGTCCGTTGAATGGTTGTGGCGCCAGGATTTCTCCAGGTCACGGCAGGATTTCTTGGAGTCTTTTAGATCGTTGGTGAACCACGCGGCTTTCTTGCTGTTGAGGTTGCCGGGAGGGTTTTTCAGTGAAGCAAGGGTGTCGGCGCAGTCGGTGATCCACTGTGTGAGGTTGCGGGCTCCTTCGTTGGGGTCCGTGGTGTTGGTGGGAGGGTTTAGGGGCAAGGAGGTGGTGAGTTGGTTGGTTGTGATCTTGCTCCAGCATCTTAGGGGGTTTGTTGAGGTCGGTGGTGGGTTGTAAAAAAGACAAACACGTAGTTAGTAAGATCTGTCTTCTGGGTTCTCAAAAGGACTGATCTCAAAGTGTCTTTGAGATAGGTGGAGGTGTTCTGTATTAGGGGTTTTAGAAAATGGTCACAGAACACTGAGAGGGGTTAAAGGAGTGAACTGTTCCCCGACACGATTGGTCTGCCTGGAGGTGGTGTTACATTCTTATGTGTTTTCGGCAGGGTGTAGAAATACGGTATTACATTCTCACCTGCCGTAAGAAATGCCGCCTCATGTTTAGAGATTTAGTCATTCTCTTCTGCTTCCTTGACTAGGTCATGGATGCGTGATTTCAGTTCTGGTGTAGGGTCTATTGTAAGGAGGATGTAGTTTGTCCTGTTTTCCATACCATATTTCTACACCATTTTCTAAAACCCCTAATACAGAACACCTCCACCTATCTCAAAGACACGAAAAGCGTACTACAATTGCTAGAAAATTCACCTTTGAGGAAGGTTCCATCATCCTTGTTACACTAGACATAGAAAGTCTATACACAAGCATCCTTCAGGATGACACCCTCAGAGTTTTGGGAACAACCTTGGACTCTGTTACTTGGGAGTACACAACACCTAAACATTTCATTCTCCAATGTGCTACGATAGCTCTAAAAGAAAATTACTTCGAGCATAAGGGCAAACTATATCTCCAAAGCACTGGAACTTCCCTGGGCAGCACTTTCGCCCCTAGTGTGGCGGGATTGTATGTCCATGATTTTGAATCTAAGTACATCCTACCCACTTGTAACTGTTACTCCTCCTCCAAAGGATTATGGAGGAGGTACATAGATGATATTCTCCTCATCTGGAAGGGCGATGAGACCCTCGTAGAACACTTTCTGGACTGGGTCAACACCTTAGACCCCTACCTGAAATTTACACATTGTAGCAGCAAGGAGGAAGTGGTGTTCCTAGATGTGGCTATCACAGTGAAAGGTACAGCGCTAACCACCAGAACCCACTACAAGCCGACAGCAAAAAACAACCTACTGGAATTCTCTAGCTTCCACCCTAGACCACTCAGGGAGAATCTTCCTTATGGCCAGTACTTAAGGATCCGGAGAAACTGTAGTGACATCAGGGATTACTGGGAACAAGCTACTGACCTTACCCAGAGACTCAAATCAAGAGGATACCCCACTAAAATTCTAGACAAAGGAAATAAACGTGCAAGGAACCAGCCACAAGAAGCATTATTGGAAGACAACGTGAGAGAACCCAAAGACACACCACTCACGTGTGTTACTATATACAGCAGCCTGTAAGACGCAATGAAAAAATCAGTCAACAAAAACTGAAGCATCATCACCAGCAATAACAAAACCTGGGAAAAACCCCTTTATTCCCTTAAGAAAGGTAGGAGTTTGAGGGACTCCCTGGTCCACACACGCCCGAAAACAGAACCTACCAATATATCAAATGAGAGATCAATCACAAGTGCTTGGGGTCTGTCACCAATAACCGGACACTACCCATGTTCAAACTGTAGTGTGTGCCATCTAACCAAACACACTAAACAACTTACTCTGGAACCAGGCAGAGTATGGACCCAGAGAGTACACACAAATTGCAATTCCACAAACGTGGTTTATCTGATTACGTGTCCCTGCCAAAAAAGATATGTGGGTATGACCACTCGGAAAATTAAACAGCGTATTTGCGAACACCGCAGTAACATCAGGTGTCGCAAGGTAACAACCAAAATGAGTGAACACTTTCTCCAACAAAACCACACCCAAATGATCTCCACTGGACGATCATTGAGCAAATCCCTACCGGGAAAAAGATCACCAGTGTACTTTTCACGAAAGAACAACGCTGGGTGTATAGATTGCGGACACACATTGATGGTTTAAACTACTGGATACCATGGTTATCAGTATTAAAACGTTAAGTGACCATGTCAGTTAGAAATAACCACCCGCGTTGTGCAGTTTCTGTATACAATACACACTGTTCTTTGCGAACATGGATGTTGTACTTTTGCCTCATCCACTGTAGAACTAAATCAATTTACATCATTACATATTTCTATGTCCTCGCCTCTGACACTTTGCCATCTCTCTTTGCAAGTAACATAATTGTTTGTTGCCACATAGGTTCTCAGAGATGTAATACCATTTGACTACTTAATGTTCCCAATTTGTCTACAATTCTTCACAAATTATTTTCCAAATAATTTTCAAAAACTCTTTTACAAAATAAACTGGTGTACCTATGACTTCAAATCGAAGAGATTCCGCACACTGACCTGTCCAATTCCTAGTGTTTTTGTCCTACATACTCGGTTGAATCTACACGCTGTTTTTATGTGTGAGAACAGCCCAATGAACTATCATAATCATGTTCCATTTCTTGCTCACCATCACCTCCATAAAGTTTAAATCTTTGACACTAAGACAGCCTGTGTTCCAAGCTTTGTTTCCATCACTTGCAGCCAATTGGATACGCGTCACATGCTTGACGCGATGCCGAGCGAGCTTGTGTTCCAAGCCTATTTTCCATACCCGCACTGAACATTGTCTAATTCCCAGTGTTCTTGCCCAACATATTCGGTTGAATCCACACGCCTTTTATATGTGTGATACCTCGCTGATTTATCGTGCATTTTAAATAGCAGCCCATTGCGCTACTACAAACATGCTCCATTTTTTAATCACCATCACCTTAATAAAGTTTTAATCTTTGACACCAAGACGGCTTATGTTCCAAGCCTCGTTTACGTTACTTGCAGTCGATTGGATACACGTCACGTGCTTGACACGACGCCAAGAGAGCTTGTGTTTCAAGCCTCTCTTACTTACCCATTGCTAATTGGTTGCGCTTCACCGGGATGACGCGAGGCTCTGCTGCCGGCCCGACCAGCCCCTACTTTAGCGTTCTATCATCTGCCAAACGCCATCCACGAGGTCCGGTTTTGAGGGAGAACCCAGGTGCCGAGCGAGTGCCAGGCGTTGCGGGCGTGAGTTTCATTTCACACTTCAACCCACAGCTAAGTGTTCCGCGATGCTATGCGCATCTTTTTCACTACTTATACCATTTTCTGTTATTTTACTGTCTTCCCTCGTACAGGGTGTGCCAATTTTGCCTCCACCCCCCTCCCGAGACCTCTCGGCCGTCGATCTTTTAGCTGACAAGTGAGATTTCTTACCATATACTTTAAAACGCTGGGTCATTTTAAGAGTAACTGTGTTTTCACTGGCCCCGCATTTTGGCCCATTGATCTCTATCCACGAGTATCGATTTATACGCCATTCCCGGCGTGGAGGGCCACCAGTTACGCCTTTTTCCCTTTTCCTTCTTGCATAGTTCATGTCCATGCATGTCTGCATTTAAGACCAATGGATCCTGCACAAATATACCTACTATGACACTATGGTCACTCAAGCATGACTAGTCATAAGCACATTTACTTTGAGAGCGGTCCTTTAGAGAACCCAGAACACAGATCTTACTAACTAGGTGGTTGTCTTTTTTACATGTTGGTATGTCTCTTCCTTTCCAGACTATACAGGTTCCTCTGATTTTGAGGGAAACTCCACAACTTGTTGTTTTGTTCTCATTTTTCTTGCACCTACTAGTTTTTACACTATTTTTAACTTTCACGTCCTCATGTTAGGGTGGGCCTTAGCGCGCCCATACCGCCGAGGTACACTCCCCATGGTCCTGAAGAATGCCCAGATAATTATACATAAAGGGCAGAAACATGTCAAACCCACTTTAAGTGGAAATACCCAAACAATTTATTTGGCAAATTTCCTAACACATACTTTTAATATGTCAGGTTGACCACTGAATAAGGTTTTTGTGTGGGACACACCCTTGACATATTTAACCCACTTTTTCACACTACTGCCACAAAAACCAGCTCCGCAGTATCCTGGCGTTGTAGCACACCAGGGAGGCATTCGGCTTCTCCTGGTGGGCCCAATGATGAAGCATGTCACCAACCAGGGTGGTGAGTGAGGGCTTCCTGTAAAAATCCAATGAGATTTACTACTTTTACCTTTCTCCCTTATTTGTGCTTACACACATATAATGATTGACACTCTTTTGTTGTTTGATATATATTTCCCCGCTGGACTGAGATTGCCCTTTTTCCCTCTCTCTTCTGTTGTTGAAACTGGAGTGCCATTTGGTCAAGAAGGAAATGTAGGTGCCACACATCCATTAAGTCATGGTCCAACATCCTGTAGGACCGCCCTGTCCGATCAATTGCACAACTCGGATCTGCCAGAGTGGATGTGGGGCAATATTTCAGTTGCCCCCCAGGAACAATAGGGTGTGACCAAATTCTGTGAAAGAGGCGGGCTAGGAAGCTAGTCTTGTTGGCATTAGGAGCCAAGTACAAAGCTTATTTGAGAAAGGAATTTTGACAAAGACTCAGCAGTCTGCCATATCTGTCCAATTTCTGATTATCCGGCAAGGGAGAATATGTCTAAGAAGAAGGGTCAGCCCATACTTATGAGAATAGCTGCAGGTAGGTGAGGGTTTGCCAGCTGCCTCCACCTGCCTACTGTTACCGACAACAGTGCATACCCAATCCTGTTTGAGCGTCTGGTATTCATCCGGGGTAAGTGGGTTTGTTGAAGGAAGGTAATGTTGAAGTATTTAATGCGCAAATAATGAGGCATTCTTTTATGTTTAATATAAAGTGACGCAGGCATCTCCCTGTGAGGGTCTGAGCAAAGTAGTCTGTGAGAAGAAGCTCCTTGCTTGGAGCTGTTGGGAGGCAAGGATGGGAGGGGGGCCCTCTAGCATGCAGGGAGAGGAATGGAGATGAGCATGGTGCCAGTGAGAGGGAGAGGAAGCGGGGGCTCGCCGCCAGAAGAAGAGAAAGGGGAAGAAAGAAACTCTTTGTGTCTCAAGGAAAGACCTGCCCCTGCTGGCACCTTGTAGTAAACGAGGCCGGAGGCGAAAGTTGAAGTGAAGAGTATTTATTATCATGCAACGCTGCACCCACGACCGGACGCTCACGCCACACACCAGGATCTACAACAACTGAATAACGCTCAAGGAGTCCTGGCATGCTGCGTCCTGCATCCGAACATGGAATGACATTCATACAATGCACAGTGTGTGCAAGTATTTCTCGTGACACCTCGCGCCTGAAGACGAGCGCAATGGTGTCAAGAACAGTGACATAATACAACATCTTCCCCCTTATAAAGAAATAAAATAAAATTGCTAAACAGAATAAATGTATGAACAGAAC
Source organism: Lissotriton vulgaris (assembly GCF_964263255.1). NCBI lineage: Eukaryota > Metazoa > Chordata > Amphibia > Caudata > Salamandridae > Lissotriton > Lissotriton vulgaris. The sequence goes on along the minus strand of NC_141697.1, from coordinate 1,009,629,824 downwards.
ACAAAATGAGTGAATCAAAGAAACAAACATGCCATACTTCAATACATCACATACTCATTAAACTTTGAAGTTAATTTTCTGCACTGAGTCTCCAAAATAGATGAGGAGACCGATGCATCACTATAGATCACACTATCTGTGTGATCTATTGGTCGCAACAGAAATGGAGTCAGAAACACTTTTATGATTAGAATGTAAATCAGGAACTGGAGAAGCATTTCCACCATGTTCAATATCATTTACAAAATGAATCCAGTCAGAATCATCCAGATCACGATTGTAAAGATTAATCAAAGAATCAGTTTGGGAGTCAGAAAGCAAAACAAGTGAATTTTGATTCCACCAGCCCTTTTTACCAAGAAGAGCTGAACTTTTACTGACACCAGTGACTCGAACTGGAGGAGAAAATTTTGACAAACCCTTAACAACTTTTTTAGGACTCTTAATGAGAACCCAATTACCAATCTTGAGTGATATAGAATTAAAGTGTTTGCCAGTATCATGGAACGATTTCATATGAGATTATTTATTAGCAACCCTGAGTGCAACTTTTTTGTCACAATGATGACCACCCACCTACTTTTTAATCAACCAATTCAGAAACAAATTGGTATGAGGAGTTCTGTTTCTCAACAGAGAAAATGGAGAAACATCTGTTGTGCAATGAAGAGATAAATGGTAGGACCAAAGCTTTGACTCCAAAAAAACTTGAACATCATGTTGTGAAAAAATTGCAGTCTAAATGGAATCTTTCACTAGTCTATTGGCTCTTTCTACCAGACCATTAGTGGTTGGGGAGTAAAGGGCCACTTTTAAAGGTTAAACATCACAATCAGTGCGAAATTAGGTGAATTTTTGAGAAATAAAGTGGGTACCATTTCTGAGACTAGAACAGAAGGAAATCCTTCAACAGAAAAACATTTTTTTTCAAAATGTTATGGCATTAGAAGAAGTGGGTGCATCGGCGTGTGCTATTGGGAGGCAAGATGGCAGCCGCCTAGCTGTGGCCGAGCACAGCAGAACAGTGAAGCTCCAGTAAAACAACCCCAGCGATGCTTCCCCTTTATCCTGGAGTTCCCCGACCCTTCCATAAAGAATAAACGGCAGAATAGCAAAATTCAGCGGGAAAATAGCAAATGGATGCTCTGCCTACTCACCTGACACGGCTCCGCGCTACGGATGATTCAGGAGCTGACCCGGTCCGCTCTCACTGTGTGTTCCCGCACCCGTCGTCGGAGAACGAAGGGGCGGGGCAAGGGTGAAATTCCGCGGGCTTCGCGGAGCAGAGCGGTGCCAGAGGAAGAGCTAGCGAAATCGGCAGGACACGTAGAGGATCGCGGCACAAGAAGGCTCTGGGCGAAGAAAAGGCGAAAGGCGATGGCTCCCAAAGTTAATACGAGAGGAAAATCCACTACGGAGAAGAAAAAGAAGACTGGACTGGAGGCAGCACCGGGTGATACTGATGGCAAAATACAGATCCCCCCGGTAAGAAAACAAATTGCGGCGAGAACGAGGCAGGCCACAGTCACAGCCCCAATTGCAGACATCTTTACTAAGGCTGGCAGAGAAAAGGGGCTAAAAACCATAATACTAGCTGGGGAGGGAGGCGAGGCTGAACTAGAGGCAGTAGATGATGTAGCCTCTTTGCCCCTAGCTGATTTGGCTGAACCCCCACTGCCCCTGAGTACTGCAGTACAAGGCACAGCGGAAAGAGATGATTCGGCTGAACTTAATGCCCAAGATAATCCGGAGAATGGGACCGCCAGCGACCAAATTCTACCTGAGCGTGAATCAGAGGGTATCATTGCCAGACCTGAGGATGGTGCCAGCCAAGGGAGCTTAGCCGGTGTGGATGAAGCCGTGAACAAAGCGGAAAAACGAGATGGGAAGGAATGTGGTGAGGGGATAAAGGCATGTCAGGGGAAAGATCAGGAGAATGTGGTGGCCCGCCCAGAAGCCAACAAAGGAAAAGGTCCTGAGTGAATGCTTTTTCTCAGTGTCGGAGGGAGGAGAGTGGTCAGAGGACGATGATGATGAAGATCATAGTTCTAACCTGGTTTCAGACCTTGATTCAAAAAGTGATCACATGCCGGATTCTCCGGTAAGTGCAGTCAAATCTCAAATGGGCTCGAAAAGCTGTGAGCCCGCTCAATGCGAGCTTATCTGGGACCACTCTTCAGCAATGCCCCTACAGGGGAGCCCGGGGGGGCTGCTGCTCAGATGTCACTTCTGGAGATTATCCATAAGGAGATCTTCGCCCACAGGGAAGAAGCCCGGCAGTACAGTTGGATGGAAGTTTCAAGCCGCAGTAAGGAAAATGCAGGGCGTCGTTAGGAAGCTGTCCAAGGCCTGCATTAACTGGGGAGATCGGGTCACTAACCTTGAGGATAGAGTGGTCTCTACGGAGGCGGAAGCAGCAGCCGCTACCAACAAGGACGAAGCCCAAAGATCACAAGTAACAGACATCCAGTGGAAACTGGAGGACATGGAGAACCGGCTCCGACGGAATAACCCCTGGATTCCTGGGGTACCCGAGGGAGTGGAAGGGTCTGATGTCAGGGCTTACGTTATTAAACTATTTCAGCAGATATTCCTGGAGCTCTCAAGTTGGGACTGGGCTGCAGAGATCCAGCGAGCACACTGCACCCTGTTTAAAATCAAAAGAGGTACCAAGGAAGGTGACAAGCCCAGGGCAATTCTAATCCTTCTGGGCAACTTTGTGCTGAGGCAGGCAATTGCGGAGAAGGCAAGACCGGATGCTAAGAGGAACATGGAGTGGGTATTTTTCTTTGTCCGCCTGGATTTCTGCCACGCAACGGTAGAGAGACGTTGGAGACTCAGGCAACTGACTAACCAATTTCAGGAGAAAAAAAATGCAGGCTTACCTGATCAACCCAGCCCAGCTGAAAATCATCAATGAAGGTAGAACTATTTATTTTGCCTCTGAAATTAAAGCCAAAGAGTATTTGGACTCTTATGGGAGATAGAGCTACACAATTTTGAGTATATATGTGCCGACTTCTGAAACACTTTTGCAGCATTAGTGAAGGGCCACGAGAACCCGGGGTATGGCTATTTGGAAGGTCGTAAGGGGTGACAGGATGTTGATATGGATTGTTGTGTAAAGGGCTTCACTGTTCTCACACTCACAGACCTCGTCTGAGTGCCACACGAGTAAGGGTGCAGGGGAGGTGGAAAAGGGAGGGGGCGGGAGTAAGGTGGTGTGGGGGACCAGGGGGGGACGAGGGGTTGGGGAAAAAAGCAAAAAAAGAGAAAATAAGGAGTTTCGAGACTAATATGACCAGCCTTAAGTTTTTATTGAAGGCTATAACTACAATTCAGGCTCATCTGGAAAATTTGGTACAAAGATATGTCAAGCATTAAAATCTGTACAGCCAACGTGGGTGGCCTGAATGATGCGAGGAAGCGCCAAAGGGTGGGCCACTTTTCAAAATTTAATAATATTGATATATTCTTGTACAGGAAACTCACCTCCCTTGGGCAAAAAGAAACTTGATGAACTTTAGGCAGTTTGAAATCCTGGCCAGAATGTGACAGTGTTTATACATCCATACCACTGTGCTGTTTCTTTTTAATCCTGTCAGGTGGAACACATCAATTAAACGAATGTCAGTGATTCTATCTAGACAGTTTTTACTCACTCTACTATTTGTTCACACAGCGCTGCATACCTCACTACACTCATCATCCTCACATATGAGAATAGTATCCATCCTTATAAATAAAACATCTCTGAGCTCCTTCCTTAACTACGAAGTGGTAGCTCCCAGTGGCGACTAGGTTTTCCCCACTGGTAAGGAGGACCCATATGATGAAGCATGTCACCTTCGGGTGAGTGAGGGTTCTAATTCTTAAGGGATGTCCCCCCCTTAATGAGAAACTACACGTGAGTTGGTTTGAGAGAGGAAGGACCTTACTTGTTGTGAAGCTTTTAAACACATGAGCTAGACTGTAGGTGTTTTTTGGTATACACTGCTCTTCCCAAACATCAACAGTTAGGGGGGTTGCCATTCTAGCCAAACCCTATTTAGGGGGGCAAAACGACACAACGCCGATAGTGCAGGGAGATGGGTGATAGCGTAAATCAATTTAGGATATACTATCTGTGTGATCTATTGGTCTAACCAGGATGACCCAGAAGTATTTGACCTCTTGGAAGGAGAGTTAGCCAATTGGCCAACACCCATATTAGTTTGTGGGGATCTAAATATATCAGTAGAAATATCAGTAGATTGGAATAAGACAGCAGGTTACTCGGGGCGGAAACCAAGAGTGTTCCGAGCTCTGGACTCTCTTATGAAATCTCATGGGCTTAAGGATGTGTGGGGGGGTCAATGAACCCTTTGATCCAGGTTACACTTACTTTTCTTGCCCTAATATGAGATATTCTAAGTTAGATTACTTTTTGATATCCTCCCCGGACATGAACAAGGTCCGCATTAAGAAACTCCCAAAGTCAATTTCGGACCACAATCCTTTGGTGCTATTCTGTGAAGTGCCTAAAGTAGAGAGAAAACAAACCAGCTGGTCTTTTGAGAGGAAATTATTATTAGATACCAGATTCGTAGAACATCTCAGAAAATGGGCTGGGGAGTTTTACGATGCTAACCGATACAGCACGTCCCGGAACGGTGTGTGGGAAGCCTTTAAAGCCTCTTTAAGGGGAGAAACGATAAGCTGCTCATCTAGGCTTAGGAGAGAAGATAAGAGAGAGACCGAGAAGCTTATGGACAGGCTAGTGTTGGCTGAAGAGCAACATATTAAGGATATTGGGCAAGGACCGGACGAACAGGAGAGCTTAAAAAGAATAACTAATATTAAAGCGGATCTCCAGAAACTAGTTATACAAAAGGAAGCTAGCGAGTATCAGGCCTCTAAGGCAAAACGTTATGAAACAGGGGAACAGGCGGTTAGGGCACTGGCTCTGCAGATAAGACAAGAGAGGACCAAGAACCTAATTTCCTGTATTCAGGAAGAAGATAAGGAATACACGGAGCCTAAAGATATTTTAAAGGTCTTTCAGAACTTTTATCAAAAACTGTACGATGAGGAGGGGGTGATGTGTGAGCAGGGCCCGGGCTATGTGGATGGTGGTCCTTGCATAGATGCACAGTGTAGAGAAGAACTTGGTAGAGATTTAGATATGTTGGAGATAACCAAGGCCCTACGGGAGTTAGCTGCGGGCAAGGCCGCAGGCCCTGACGGGATCCCCCTCGAGGTTTATAAATGCTTAGAAAAGGAGATCACCCCAATCTTACTTGATTTATTTAATGGGATCTTGTGTTCAGGTATTATACCAGAGTCTTGGAATGAGACTAACATCATTATCTTTCATAAGAAGGGGAAACCCAAGGAACTGCCGGGGTCCTATCACCCAATATCGTTAATAAATGCGGACACAAAGCTATATTCTGGGGGGATCATTGGCCGTCTCGTTATCCCGTGGCAGCATGGGTTTGTGCCCGGAAGAGGCACTACGGATCATACTAGACTGGCAATAGCGTTATTCGATGCCCATGGTGCCACGGGGGGGGGGTGATGGCCATGATCCTCCTCGACGCAGAGAAAGCCTTTGACCATGTGGTCTGGGACTTTCTCTGGGGTATCTTGGCCGGTAGAGGCTTTGGAAGCAATTTCTTGAGGGCAATTAAAGCCATGTATCTCAATCCGGTGGCTCGGGTCTTGGTTATGGGGCAACGTTCGGATAAAATAGTAATCAAGAGGGGGACGCGCCAGGGCTGCCCCTGTTCCCCCATTTTATTTTCCTTGTATATAGATCCTTTTATACAGAGAATTTTAGCCTCCCGTCAAATCAGCCCAGTGGTGTTTAATGGCTTTACTACAAAACTGCTTGCTTACGCCGATGACCTGGCGCTAATAACACCGGACCCTCATCAAGCAATGCCTGTGTTAGTGCAATTATCAAATGAATTTGGGCTTCATTCCGGGTATCGGTTGAATGAGGGGAAAACCCAGATCATCTGTACTAAAAATATGACGAAGAGCGATCATAGGTTTGTAGATTCAGCTGTATATCTTGGGGTCAAAATTAATGCATCAGTTGAAAAGATGGTGGCAGAAAATAATTTCCCCCTGATTAATTCAATTGAAAAGGATTTGAAAAGAATTGACGTGCTACACCTATCCTTGATAGGCAGGGTGAACGTTTTAAAAATGACTATGTTCCCCAAAATATTATACCTGTTCAGGGCTATTCCACTATTGCTAAGGGAAACTGTGATCAGGAAATTGAAGCCACATTTGCTGGGTTTGTTTGGCAGTACGGTAAAACTAGACGCTCAATTAACAACATGTCATTACCTTTGGATAGGGGAGGCCTGGCTATGCCGAACCTCAGATTAATCCACCTAGTATGCCTCCTCACGTAAATGAATATATTGATTTAATCTGATCCCCTACCATTGGAAGACCAAATTAAGAGCCAGGATCCCCCTTCTATTTTTGAGCTACTACTGGGGAGAAAGGCTTTTGGATTACTGCAGTGTGAGGCGGATCGAAGGTACTATAGGAAGGCAAGATATAACATTATTGAAGGGGTTTGGGGAACCTGGAAGGCTATTAGTAAAATTTTGAAGATCCCTAAAATAAACGCCAACTCTAATCTGTGGAAATCGAGCTCATTCCCTCATCTGGGTCAGAACGCAAATTGCATTGTATGGAGGGAGCATGGGGTAAGGTGCCTGGGTGATGTTATGACAGGTGACGCCATTCTTAGCTTTGGTGAAAAACAGCAGAAATATGGAATTCCTGACAGTCATTGGTTTTTATTTGGGCAAATTGTTCAAACATTATCAGCACATAGACCAAAAATTGTGTTATCCCCAGATAGTCAGATGGTTGATTATTCAAGAAGATAGGTATAGCCTATAATCTCTTGGTGTCGGGCCTCCCAGATGATTTGGAGAAAATTGAGACCACATGGGCACAGAACAGAAGTTGGGGGACCCTGATGTTGACATAGACCTTGCTCTACACTTAAGCAAGAAAGTATTTTGAGCATCAAATTTGAGGGCACAACATTATAAGTCTGTGTTTAACCTCTATTACACCCCGGTGAAACTCTATGGGTGGGGGCTTGGAGAAGATGACAAGTGCCCTAAATGCAATACAGGTCCGGCAGACCTATTGCACATGTTCTATCATTGCCCCAATCAGGCCTTAATCCGCAGTAATATAACTCTGATCTTGGGGGGGCTGCTAGGTCATAACATCAATCTATCCCCCACCTTGATCCTTACAGGGACGCATGACAAACTTAAGGTTGGGAAGGACACCCAAGCGCTGTTGTTCATGGCAGTTGCAGTATTACGAATTCTTATCTCTGCTGGGTGGAAAGATACCAACGCCCCCACGTTTCAGATGTGGCTATCTAGGCTGTTGGGCATACATAATTTAGAGGCTTGTTTATATGAATTTAAGGGAAGGAAGACACAGGAGGCTGGTAGGAATATATGGGCGCCACTGAAAAAATGGAGGTATTCAAAAAGCTAAGCTTTATGACTACAGCATTCAGAAGAGCCAATGGTGATGTATACTTTTAAACTGATCATATGAAAGTCCACAAGCTATGATTGTATGTATATTATTTTTTCTGAGTAATGTTGACTAATGTATTGCATATTATGAATTTGATATCTTTTTATGATATGTATTAGATTTAATGGAAACCTTCCTTATTTCTAAATAAAAAAAGAAGTAGGTGCATCACAAAACATGTGATAAATCCACTTAGAGTGGTAATCAATTAGCAAAATTATACATTTAATGTCATGAGGCAATATATCATAGGGACAAGAGAAATCCACAGCAACTTTGTCCCATGGTTTCGTGGGAAAATGAACTGGATGTAAAGGGGTATTGATTAGTTTCCCTTTATTTTTTGTCTGACAATAAACATTCAGAACAAGAGTCAATGTGAAATTTCACTTGAGTTTCCAAACATGGCCACCAATAATAAGTTTTAATGAGCTGAGAGGTTTTGGAAATGCCTAAATGGCCTTGGTGAGCAAACTTGATTATATCTTTCCTGACATCAGAGGGTGGAACAAACAAATCATTCCGCAGAACCATATTATTGACAAGGGACAACTCAAAAGAAACCATGGCAAAAGCTTTCAACTCACTGGATAACTTCCTATTTTCTGGCCACCCTTTAACAATATAGGTCGAAACCAATTTGAGATTCTCATCCTTTTCTTGCGCTTTAACCATGATTCTTCAGTGATGCTAGAAAAAGAATTAATAGCATCAAGGGTTGCAATGTGTGTACAAACAGAGGGTATCCCCGACTAGAGTTCCTAATTCGGGATAAATCAAACAATTGGAAGTACGGAACAATTAGGAACTGGTTAAGGTGAGGGCTATGACAGACATTTAGACAACAAAAATTGTGTTTAAACCAAAGTTTGTGTACAAAAATATTTATTCTTTATTTAATCATAGACGTTTGTTTTTTTTTTAAAAAAAAGGAAGAGAAACTTTACATGTGAAGAGCTTTCTACATGTGTTGAGTACTATGGATTTTTCAAATACATTTCAGTACATATTAAAACATGGCTATAGGTTACAGAGTACTACGCGCGTTTCGGCTGTGAGCCTTCATCAGGAAGCCATGATTGTTTCCAGTTGCCCTATATAGGGAAATACATAAAATAAAAAATATAGAGATGTGTATCAATATCATGTTATACAAATTCATAATGTCAGTCAAGTGTCCTATACAGTTAAAATCTGGTGGGGCAAAACCTCACAGTGTCTATCTATATACAATATTTACAAGTGTTTTATCTATCTTCTTGTCTCTACCTATCTATTTACAGCTATACATTTCTGGATCTACAGGTTACTAGATTGTAAAAGTAATACAACATAATGCTTCTCTATTTTACAGGCATGTGTACAAATATACATCTGAACATTTACTATGCCTAGTTGCATATATAGGTGAGTCATGGTGAGAAGTGGGAGAAAGGAGAAGGGGAGGGGGGGAAAAAGGAAGAAGGGGGGAGGCAGAGAGAAGAGGTAGAAGGAAAGGCAGGGGGAGGTGGGAGAGAGAAAAACTCAAGTGGGAAAGGTAAGAAGCCTGCGGCAATATAACTGCATGAGCATACCTTACAAGTGGGTGAAATGATGGTTAAGGTATTCCATAAAAGGAGGGGTTAATTTGATTGTGGTGGGAGGATGGAACAGGGGGGAGGAATGAACTGTGGAGATAAATACCTGTCCGATAGATGGATAATAAACTCCAAAGTGGAGTTCCAAAGGAGATGTAGCGGAACGGGAGTGTGGATGGGAGATACAGATGCAACACAGGGTGTAGGGTGATGTCTGCAAACAGATTGAAATACGGAATCAGTGTTGTCTAATCAGCAAATATAGTTAAACATGCAGACATATTGGTATAATGGGAGTCTTAAAAAGGGGGTGACTCGGAAAATGTATTATGCTGGTACCTGAGGTTTCCTTTTAATATGTTTGAAATTTTTGATCAATCGGAGATCAGACTGTTATTGATGCCTCGTATTGTGGGTCTGCTATAATAATTCTAGACGTAAACAGGAGAATGTCACATTAAAAGTTTGAAGAATACTGTAGCCGCTAGGTGGCATCGGACTAGGGGCGAACCTAGATGATTACCTGTTTGAATAAAAGACCAAGCGATCCAATAATGGATTCCAAGTGTTGTTGGGCATGAACAAGCTGGAGGTAGAATGCCTCAGTTCCGCTTCATAGGATCTAGGTGTAAATAGGAGATTGCCGAATTGAGGGTTAAGAGTTGTTGTTACCGCTAAATGGCACAGAAGGCATAGAAACAAGAGCAGACATGGATGGGTACCTGTTTGAATGGAGAGCCGAGCGATCCGATAATGGATTCCATGAATTTATGTATGAGCAACCCTGAAGTCGGAGTGCTACGATTTCCGATCCTGGCGGGTAAATGCTGCGGAAACAGACGGCAGCATTACGTTAAATGTGGTCACAACCATCTAACGTCTAAAGTCACAGGGTGGGGTGTGGGGGTCGGAAACAAGAGGGGGTGGGGGGAAGCGGGAAAGTGGCGTGTAAATACCTTTGAGACCAGGTCTGTGGACGATCCGATGGGGGGTTCTGAGTGGCATCTCCGGCGGCGGTTCTGGAGCGAAGAACACACCGGAAACGGGCATATTTAAATAGAATGTTTGGCGCGCTGGAAGGAAGGGGGCGTATGTGCCCGGTCGGAATGACCGAAAGGGAGAAAGGGAAAAAGGGCAATCGCTTTGAAGGTAGAAAGTGAAAAAGGATACTATCGGATGTTTTGACACAACAGAAAGAGAAAAGGAAAAAAAAAAGGAAAAAAAGGAAAAAAGGCCAAGTGCCTTAAAATGAGGCTGTGTTTTTGTCGGACATCTTGGGTGAGGAGAAATTATATAATCAGATATGCATATATATCTATAAACATAGATGATGATGGAGTAGCATAGGTATGTATGTGTATTCTAAGGTGTTTATATGGATAGCAAATCCAGACAGATGTTTGTGAGTCCAGAAGGAAGGGCTATGAGTCAGAACGGGAGGGGCACAGGATGGTCTATATTGAATTGCATTCAGCCATAGTTGTATTTAAGTACCTGGTCCCAAGGGATCTCATTATTCAGACCCTTGACATATGTGTCAAGGGTAAAAATCCAGAACACTTCTCTGCATTTACGCACTTGCGTGCTTAAAGTTCCAGATGATTTGCGTATTTTTTCAAGAATAAACCAACGTATATGGTTTGGGTCATGTTTTTCTTCGATGTAATGTTTGACCAAGGGTGCTTGCAATTAGCCTGTACGTATAGCTGATTTGTGTTCAGATAGACGAGTCGACATCATGCAAGATGTTTCGCCTACATATCCCATGCCACACGGGCATACCAGTAGATAAACTACATTTTTAGTTTTACAGTTGGTTAATGTTTGGGATCTTAGTGGTTTTTTGTTGAACACCCATTCTTTGGTCTCAATGGCCGAATCACAGGCAGAGCATGAGAGGCATTTGTAGTTGCCTACTACTGGGGTCATGCCAGTGAGGGAACGTTGGGATGGGATGTTGGTTTTGGGTTCCATTCTGGATCGGACAACTAAGTCTTTGAGGTTTTTATTTTTTCTATATGCAAAGACTGGTTTCGGCAGCTGATTTTCTCTGGTTTTCGTGGCATTCAGAATGTGCCAATTGCTGAAAATTATTTGTTGAAGTTTGGCGTTGATTGTGGAATGTCTTGTTACAAAGACTAATTTGGGATTGGGTTCTTTGATATTAGGTGTCAGTAAGTGTTGTCTATCAAAGAACCTGGCTCTCTTGTATGCATCACGGACTAATCTCTTAGGATATCCTCTTGAAATGAATTTCTTTTGCATTTCAGATGCTCTTTTGTCAAAATCTGTGAGTGAGGAACTGTTCCTTCTGACTTGGAGGAATTGGCCAAAGGGGATGCTGGATTTTTGAGATGTGGGGTGGTAACTTGTGTAGTGTAGTAGTGTATTGCGAGTGGTAGGCTTCACAAACAGGTCTACACTCAAATGGTTGTTGGTGCTGATAATATTAATGTCCAGAAATTCTACCCGCGTTTGGCTAGATGTGGCTGTGAGATGTATGTTTTCATCGCATAAGTTTAGCCAGGATACACAGCTGGAAAGGGGCGTGGTTTCTGAGGTCCAAATGAAAAAGATGTCATCTATATAGCGAGCCCATGATGTAATGGACTCGCTGAAAGGGGCAACTTCATTGTGTATGAACGAAGATTCATATTTGGCCATGTATATGTTGGCTATAGTGCGCGCACATGATGCTCCCATGCTTACCCCTTTCGTTTGCTGAAAGAGGGACCCATTGAAATCAAAAGTGTTCTCTGATAGAACTATTGCTAAACAGTCAAGGATGAAAGTTTTTGGGCAATCTATGGAGTAGGTGTCAATGAACCAGGAGACCACAGAAATTGCTCCAGCTTGGGGGATATTTGAGTAGAGAGCCTCTATATCCATAGTGACCATCCACTGGGTGTCTGGGTTGAAGGTTAGTGATTCTACTGTATTTATGATCTCTCTTGTGTCTTTGATATGTGACGGAATTTTGGGGACATGTGGTCTAAGAATGGTGTCAATGTATTTAGATAATGGTTCGGTAATGGACCCAATGGTGGTAACTATGGGTCTGTATGGGGGATCTTCACTGTTTTTATGGATCTTGGGGACCCCATAAATTGCCGCCATTTTTGGTTGATTGACATTTAAGAACTTCCATTCTTGTTCACAGATGACATCTTTGTTTAGTGCCTTGGTTGTCAAGGTAAGGATGGTGGACTGGACTTTTTTGGTAGGGTCTTTTTTCACAGAGACATAATGATTGGGATCATTTAGAAGCTTCTCCATGTTGGATATGTATTGTGCAGTGTCTAGCACCACAATTCCTCCACCTTTATCGCAACATTTTATAGTAATGTCTTTGTTTGATTTCAGAGCTTGTAGAGCTAGATGTTCTTCATGCGATATGTTATAGGTGGGACCTGGTATATATTTTGTGGCGGCAGTTAATTTATTGAACATTACATGCTCAAAAGTTGCTATTTCTGGGGCTACTTGTTCCAAAGTGGGTAAAAAAGTGGATGCTGGTTTGAGGCCTGATAAATTATTTGCGGTTTCTGTGTCATGATTGGCGTTTTCGAAGAAGTTTTGAAGTCTAACCTTCCTGAAGAAGGTCATCAGATCTTTGAACAGTTCAAATTTATTGATTGTACAGTGAGGTACGAAGGAGAGCCTTTTGGTAAGAAGCTTTTCTGTTTCAAGATTTAGTACGGTGTTACTTAAGTTGAAAATGGGGATCTCTTCTAGTTGCGCCAATATTGTGCATGTCGGGTCACAAGGTATTGATTGGGGTTCGGATAGGTCTCTGGGTAATTTTGAGGTGGAGGGTAGGCATGCATCAAGGGCACAGGATAAAGCTGGTTGGGTGGAGGAGGAGGGTAATGTTGATTTTGATGTTGAAAATTGCCTCTGTGGCGGGACTGGTATCTGGATTTCCAACGTCCCTGTGGGTTCCCGCGCCTGGATAAAAAAGGTCTATTACCTCTAGCGCGTCCTCCTCTCTGGTTGGGTCCTGAGTCGTTATCACTATTGTTACTTTCGTTATCAGATCAGGAAGTGTTGGAAAAAGTGACAATTTTCTTGGGGATAGTTTGTTGATTTGGGGTATTGAAGGTGTCCCCTATGGGTTCAGGTTGATAATAATTCTCGGCAAGGTAGGGATAGACTTTCTCATTACTGAAATATTGGACATCTTTTTTTAGTTTGTCCATCTTTCTCTTGAGCAGATAGTCACTATATGATTGCATTTCTTGTTCCATGTCCTGTAGTTTTTGTACTGCATCGTCTACTGCTGTGTTGCTTTTAAGTTTTGATTCAAGCTCAGCTATTTCTTGTAGTAGGGTATCAACTAGTTGTTTTGCAGTTTCTACTATCAACATCATAAGGTCCCTTGAGCATCTATTTGCTATAAGGGACCATCTTTCTAGGAATCTTCTTATTTGTACAAAGAGACCTGGGATGTTCCTAACTCTAAGGCCTTGGGGAATGACTCCAGCTTGCAAGTATTTAAGCATGAAATGGCCATGAAGTTCTATTCTTTTGGTTTTTTTCTTTAGAGCTAGTAATTGTTGATAGTCAGTGTTTAGCAGGTTGGTGCTGATGGGATTTTCTGTAGAGGCTAACTCTCCAACCATGGATACAAAATCTTCATCTGAGAACCCAAAGGTGAGTAGTTTGTCCATGATGGTTGAAAAAGGGGGGTAATTGACTGGTAGAGGGTTTGAGGGTGGGGGGGAAAAAGACAGGGGATGGGGATGGGCCCAGAAGGGTGGTGGAACAGGAAGCAGTGATGACAACCGAGAATTATGTATAGCACCCGGGTAGGACTGGAAGTTAAACTCGACACTTAAGGAAAAACAGGTGAGAAAAAAACTAAACTAAACTAAACTAAACTAACCCTCACACAGGCCGGTTGTGGAGATGAGTGTGTGTACAAACAGAGGGTATCCCCGACTAGAGTTCCTAATTCGGGATAAATCAAACAATTGGAAGTACGGAACAATTAGGAACTGGTTAAGGTGAGGGCTATGACTGACGTTTAGACAACAAAAATTGTGTTTAAACCAAAGTTTGTGTACAAAAATATTTATTCTTTATTTAATCATAGACGTTTGTTTTTTTTTTTAAAAAAAGGAAGAGAAACTTTACATGTGAAGAGCTTTCTACATGTGTTGAGTACTATGGATTTTTCAAATACATTTCAGTACATATTAAAACATGGCTATAGGTTACAGAGTACTACGCGCGTTTCGGCTGTGAGCCTTCATCAGGAAGCCATGATTGTTTCCAGTTGCCCTATATAGGGAAATACATAAAATAAAAAATATAGAGATGTGTATCAATATCATGTTATACAAATTCATAATGTCAGTCAAGTGTCCTATACAGTTAAAATCTGGTGGGGCAAAACCTCACAGTGTCTATCTATATACAATATTTACAAGTGTCTTATCTATCTTCTTGTCTCTACCTATCTATTTACAGCTATACATTTCTGGATCTACAGGTTACTAGATTGTAAAAGTAATACAACATAATGCTTCTCTATTTTACAGGCATGTGTACAAATATACATCTGAACATTTACTATGCCTAGTTGCATATATAGGTGAGTCATGGTGAGAAGTGGGAGAAAGGAGAAGGGGAGGGGGGGGGGAAAGGAAGAAGGGGGGAGGCGGAGAGAAGAGGTAGAAGGAAAGGCAGGGGGAGGTGGGAGAGAGAAAAACTCAAGTGGGAAAGGTAAGAAGCCTGCAGCAACATAAGTGCATGAGCATACCTTACAAGTGGGTGACATGATGGTTAAGGTATTCCATAAAAGGAGGGGTTAATTTGATTGTGGTGGGAGGATGGAACAGGGGGGAGGAATGAACTGTGGAGATAAATACCTGTCCGATAGATGGATAATAAACTCCAAAGTGGAGTTCCAAAGGAGATGTAGCGGAACGGGAGTGTGGATGGGAGATACAGATGCAACACAGGGTGTAGGGTGATGTCTGCAAACAGATTGAAATACGGAATCAGTGTTGTCTAATCAGCAAATATAGTTAAACATGCAGACATATTGGTATAATGGGAGTCTTAAAAAGGGGGTGACTCGTAAAATGTATTATGCTGGTACCTGAGGTTTCCTTTTAATATGTTCGAAATTTTTGATCAATCGGAGATCAGACTGTTATTGATGCCTCGTATTGTGGGTCCGCTATATTAATTCTAGACGTAAACAGGAGAATGTCACATTAAAAGTTTGAAGAATACTGTAGCCGCTAGGTGGCATCGGACTAGGGGCGAACCTAGATGATTACCTGTTTGAATAAAAGACCAAGCGATCCAATAATGGATTCCAAGTGTTGTTGGGCATGAACAAGCTGGAGGTAGAATGCCTCAGTTCCACTTCATAGGATCTAGGTGTAAATAGGAGATTGCCGAATTGAGGGTTAAGAGTTGTTGTTACCGCTAAATGGCACAGAAGGCATAGAAACAAAAGCAGACATGGATGGGTACCTGTTTGAATGGAGAGCCGAGCGATCCGATAATGGATTCCATGAATTTATGTACGAGCAACCCTGAAGTCGGAGTGCTACGATTTCCGATCCTGGCGGGTAAATGCTGCAGAAACAGATGGCAGCATTACGTTAAATGTGGTCACAACCATCTAACGTCTAAAGTCACAGGGCGGGGTGTGGGGGTCGGAAACAAGAGGGGGGTGGGGGGAAGCGGGAAAGTGGCGTGTAAATACCTTTGCGACCAGGTCTGTGGACGATCCGATGGGGGGTTCTGAGTGGCGTATCCAGGGGCGGTTCTGGAGCGAAGACACACAGGAAACGGGCATATTTAAATAGAATGCTTGGCGCACAGGAAGGAAGGGGGCGTATGTGCCCGGTCGGAATGACCGAAAGGGAGAAAGGGAAAAAGGGCAATCGCTTTGAAGGTAGAAAGTGAAAAAGGATACTATCGGATGTTTTGACACAACAGAAAGAGAAAAGGAAAAAAAAGGAAAAAAGGCCAAGTGCCTTAAAATGAGGCTGTGTTTTTGTCGGACATCTTGGGTGAGGAGAAATTATATAATCAGATTTGCATATATATCTATAAACATAGATGATGATGGAGTAGCATAGGTATGTATGTGTATTCTAAGGTGTTTATATGGATAGCAAATCAAGACAGATGTTTGTGAGTCCAGAAGGAAGGGCTATGAGTCAGAACGGGAGGGGCACAGGATGGTCTATATTGAATTGCATTCAGCCATAGTTGTATTTAAGTACCTGGTCCCAAGGGATCTCATTATTCAGACCCTTGACATATGTGTCAAGGGTAAAAATCCAGAACACTTCTCTGCATTTACGCTCTTGCGTGCTTAAAGTTCCAGATGATTTGCGTATTTTTTCAAGAATAAACCAACGTATATGGTTTGGGTCATGTTTTTCTTCGATGTAATGTTTGACCAAGGGTGCTTGCAATTTGCCTGTACGTATAGCTGATTTGTGTTCAGATAGACGAGTCGACATCATGCGAGATGTTTCGCCTACGTATCCCATGCCACACGGGCATACCAGTAGATAAACTACATTTGTAGTTTTACAGTTGGTTAATGTTTGGGATCGTAGTGGTTTTTTGTTGAGCACCCATTCTTTGGTCTCAATGGCCGAATCACAGGCAGAGCATGAGAGGCATTTGTAGTTGCCTACTACTGGGGTCATGCCAGTGAGGGAACGTTGGGATGGGATGTTGGTTTTGGGTTCCATTCTGGATCGGACAACTAAGTCTTTGAGGTTTTTATTTTTTCTATATGCAAAGACTGGTTTCGGCAGCTGATTTTCTCTGGTTTTCGTGGCATTCAGAATGTGCCAATTGCTGAAAATTATTTGTTGAAGTTTGGCGTTGATTGTGGAATGTCTTGTTACAAAGACTAATTTGGGATTGGGTTCTTTGATATTAGGTGTCAGTAAGTGTTGTCTATCAAAGAACATGGCTTTCTTGTATGCATCACGGACTAATCTCTTAGGATATCCTCTTGAAATGAATTTCTTTTGCATTTCAGATGCTCTTTTGTCAAAATCTGTGAGTGAGGAACAGTTCCTTCTGACTCGGAGAAATTGGCCAAAGGGGATGCTGGATCTTTGAGATGTGGGGTGGTAACTTGTGTAGTGTAGTAGTGTATTGCGAGTGGTAGGCTTCACAAACAGGTCTACACTCAAATGGTTGTTGGTGCTGATAATATTAATGTCCAGAAATTCTACCCGCGTTTGGCTAGATGTGGCTGTGAGATGTATGTTTTCATCGCATAAGTTTAGCCAGGATACAAAGCTGGAAAGGGGCGTGGTTTCTGAGGTTCAAATGAAAAAGATGTCATCTATATAGCGAGCCCATGATGTAATGGACTCGCTTAAAGGGGCAACTTCATTGTGTATGAACGAAGATTCATATTTGGCCATGTATATGTTGGCTATAGTGGGCGCACATGATGCTCCCATGCTTACCCCTTTCGTTTGCTGAAAGAGGGACCCATTGAAATCAAAAGTGTTCTCTGATAGAACTATTGCTAAACAGTCAAGGATGAAAGTTTTTGGGCCATCTATGGAGTAGGTGTCAATGAACCAGGAGACCGCAGAAATTGCTCCAGCTTGAGGGATATTTGAGTAGAGAGCCTCTATATCCATAGTGACCATCCACTGGATGTCTGGGTTGAAGGTTAGTGATTCTACTGTATTTATGATCTCTCTTGTGTCTTTGATATGTGACGGAATTTTGGAGACATGTGGTCTAAGAATGGTGTCAATGTATTTAGATAATGGTTCGGTAATGGACCCAATGGTGGTAACTATGGGTCTGTATGGGGGATCTTCACTGTTTTTATGGATCTTGGGGACCCCATAAATTGCCGCCATTTTTGGTTGATTGACATTTAAGAACTTCCATTCTTGTTCACAGATGACATCTTCGTTTAGTGCCTTGGTTGTCAAGGTAAGGATGGTGGACTGGACTTTTTTGGTAGGGTCTTTTTTCACAGAGACATAATGATTGAGATCATTTACAAGCTTCTCCATGTTGGATATGTATTGTGCAGTGTCTAGCACCACAATTCCTTCACCTTTATCGCAACATTTTATAGTAATGTCTTTGTTTGATTTCAGAGCTTGTAGGGCTAGATGTTCTTCATGGGATATGTTATAGGTAGGACCTGGTATATATTTTGTGGCGGCAGTTAATTTATTGAACACTACATGCTCAAAAGTTGCTATTTCTGGGGCTACTTGTTCCAAAGTGGGTAAAAAAGTGGATGCTGGTTTGAGGCCTGATAAATTATTCGCGGTTTCTGTGTCATGATTGGCGTTTTCGAAGAAGTTTTGAAGTCTAACCTTCCTGAAGAAGGTCATCAGATCTTTGAACAGTTCAAATTTATTGATTGTACAGTGAGGTACGAAGGAGAGCCCTTTGGTAAGAAGCTTCTCTGTTTCAAGATTTAGTACGGTGTTACTTAAGTTGAAAATGGGGATCTCTTCTAGTCGCGCCAATATTGTGCATGTCGGGTCACCAGGTATTGATTGGGGTTCGGATAGGTCTCTGGGTAATTTTGAGGTGGAGGGTAGGCATGCATCAAGGGCACAGGATAAAGCTGGTTGGGTGGAGGAGGAGGGTAATGTTGATTTTGATGTTGAAAATTGCCTCTGTGGCGGGACTGGTATCTGGGTTTCCAACGTCCCTGTGGGTTTCCGCGCCTGGATAAAAAAGGTCTATTACCTCTAGCGCGTCCTCCTCTCTGGTTGGGTCCTGAGTCGTTATCACTATTGTTACTTTCGTTATCAGATCCCGAAGTGTTGGAAAAAGGGACAATTTTCTTGGGGATAGTTTGTTGATTTGGGGTATTGAAGGTGTCCCCTATGGGTTCAGGTTGATAATAATTCTCGGCAAGGTAGGGATCGACTTTCTCATTACTGAAATATTGGACATCTTTTTTTAGTTTGTCCATCTTTCTCTTGAGCAGATAGTCACTATATGATTGCATTTCTTGTTCCATGTCCTGTAGTTTTTGTACTGCATCGTCTACTGCTGTGTTGCTTTTAAGTTTTGATTCAAGCTCAGCTATTTCTTGTAGTAGGGTATCAACTAGTTGTTTTACAGTTTCTACTATCAACATCATAAGGTCCCTTGAGCATCTATTTGCTATAAGGGACCATCTTTCTAGGAATCTTCTTATTTGTACAAAGAGACCTGGGATGTTCCTAACTCTAAGGCCTTGGGGAATGACTCCAGCTTGCAAGTATTTAAGCATGAAATGGCCATGAAGTTCTATTCTTTTGGTTTTTTTCTTTAGAGCTAGTAAATGTTGATAGTCAGTGTTTAGCAGGTTGGTGCTGATGGGATTTTCTGTAGAGGCTAACTCTCCAACCATGGATACAAAATCTTCATCTGAGAACCCAAAGGTGAGTAGTTTTTCCATGATGGTTGAAAAAGGGGGGTAATTGACTGGTAGAGGGTTTGAGGGTGGGGGGGAAAAAGACAGGGGATGGGGATGGGCCCAGAGGGGTGGTGGAACAGGAAGCAATGATGACAACCGAGAATTATGTATAGCACCCGGGTAGGACTGGAAGTTAAACTCGACACTTAAGGAAAAACAGGTGAGAAAAAAACTAAACTAAACTAAACTAACCCTCACACAGGCCGGCTGTGGAGATGAGTGTGTGTACAAACAGAGGGTATCCCCGACTAGAGTTCCTAATTCGGAATAAATCAAACAATTGGAAGTACGGAACAATTATGAACTGGTTAAGGTGAGGGCTATGACTGACATTTAGACAACAAAAATTGTGTTTAAACCAAAGTTTGTGTACAAAAATATTTATTCTTTATTTAATCATAGACGTTTGTTTTTTTTAAAAAAAAAAGGAAGAGAAACTTTACATGTGAAGAGCTTTCTACATGTGTTGAGTACTATGGATTTTTCAAATACATTTCAGTACATATTAAAACATGGCTATAGGTTACAGAGTAATACGCGCGTTTCGGCTGTGAGCCTTCATCAGGAAGCCATGATTGTTTCCAGTTGCCCTATATAGGGAAATACATAAAATAAAAAATATAGAGATGTGTATCAATATCATGTTATACAAATTCATAATGTCAGTCAAGTGTCCTATACAGTTAAAATCTGGTGGGGCAAAACCTCACAGTGTCTATCTATATACAATATTTACAAGTGTCTTATCTATCTTCTTGTCTCTACCTATCTATTTACAGCTATACATTTCTGGATCTACAGGTTACTAGATTGTAAAAGTAATACAACATAATGCTTCTCTATTTTACAGGCATGTGTACAAATATACATCTGAACATTTACTATGCCTAGTTGCATATATAGGTGAGTCATGGTGAGAAGTGGGAGAAAGGAGAAGGGGAGGGGGGGGGGAAGGAAGAAGGGGGGAGGCGGAGAGAAGAGGTAGAAGGAAAGGCAGGGGGAGGTGGGAGAGAGAAAAACTCAAGTGGGAAAGGTAAGAAGCCTGCGGCAATATAACTGCATGAGCATACCTTACACGTGGGTGAAATGATGGTTAAGGTATTCCATAAAAGGAGGGGTTAATTTGATTGTGGTGGGAGGATCGAACAGGGGGGAAGAATGAACTGTGGAGATAAATACCTGTCCGATAGATGGATAATAAACTCCAAAGTGGAGTTCCAAAGGAGATGTAGCGGAACGGGAGTGTGGATGGGAGATACAGATGCAACACAGGGTGTAGGGTGATGTCTGCAAACAGATTGAAATACGGAATCAGTGTTGTCTAATCAGCAAATATAGTTAAACATGCAGACATATTGGTATAATGGGAGTCTTAAAAAGGGGATGACTCGGAAAATGTATTATGCTGGTACCTGAGGTTTCCTTTTAATATGTTTGAAATTTTTGATCAATCGGAGATCAGACTGTTATTCATGCCTCGTATTGTGGGTCCGCTATATTAATTCTAGACGTAAACAGGAGAATGTCACATTAAAAGTTTGAAGAATACTGTAGCCGCTAGGTGGCATCGGACTAGGGGCGAACCTAGATGATTACCTGTTTGAATAAAAGACCAAGCGATCCAATAATGGATTCCAAGTGTTGTTGGGCATGAACAAGCTGGAGCTAGAATGCCTCAGTTCCGCTTCATAGGATCTAGGTGTAAATAGGAGATTGCCGAATTGAGGGTTAAGAGTTGTTGTTACTGCTAAATGGCACAGAAGGCATAGAAACAAGAGCAGACATGGATGGGTACCTGTTTGAATAGAGAGCCGAGCGATCCGATAATGGATTCCATGAATTTATGTACGAGCAACCCTGAAGTCGGAGTGCTACGATTTCCGATCCTGACGGGTAAATGCTGCGGAAACAGATGGCAGCATTACGTTAAATGTGGTCACAACCATCTAACGTCTAAAGTCACAGGGCGGGGTGTGGGGGTCGGAAACAAGAGGGGGGTGGGGGGAAGCGGGAAAGTGGCGTGTAAATACCTTTGCGACCAGGTCTGTGGACGATCCGATGGGGGGTTCTGAGTGGCGTCTCCGGCGGCGGTTCTGGAGCGAAGAACACACCGGAAACGGGCCTATTTAAATAGAATGCTTGGCGCGCAGGAAGGAAGGGGGAGTATGTGCCCGGTCGGAATGACCGAAAGGGAGAAAGGGAAAAAGGGCAATCGCTTTGAAGGTAGAAAGTGAAAAAGGATACTATCGGATGTTTTGACACAACAGAAAGAGAAAAGGAAAAAAAAGTAAAAAAGGCCAAGTGCCTTAAAATGAGGCTGTGTTTTTGTCGGACATCTTGGGTGAGGAGAAATTATATAATCAGATATGCATATATATCTATAAACATAGATGATGATGGAGTAGCATTGGTATGTATGTGTATTCTAAGGTGTTTATATGGATAGCAAATCCAGACAGATGTTTGTGAGTCCAGAAGGAAGGGCTATGAGTCAGAACGGGAGGGGCACAGGATGGTCTATATTGAATTACATTCAGCCATAGTTGTATTTAAGTACCTGGTCCCAAGGGATCTCATTATTCAGACCCTTGACATATGTGTCAAGGGTAAAAATCCAGAACACTTCTCTGCATTTACGCACTTGCGTGCTTAAAGTTCCAGATGATTTGCGTATTTTTTCAAGAATAAACCAACATATATGGTTTGGGTCATGTTTTTCTTCGATGTATTGTTTGACCAAGGGTGCTTGCAATTTGCCTGTACGTATAGCTGATTTGTGTTCAGATAGACGAGTCGACATCATGCGAGATGTTTCGCCTACGTATCCCATGCCACACGGGCATACTAGTAGATAAACTACATTTGTAGTTTTACAGTTGGTTAATGTTTGGGATCGTAGTGGTTTTTTGTTGAACACCCATTCTTTGGTCTCAATGGCCGAATCACAGGCAGAGCATGAGAGGCATTTGTAGTTGCCTACTACTGGGGTCATGCCAGTGAGGGAACGTTGGGATGGGATGTTGGTTTTGGGTTCCATTCTGGATCGGACAACTAAGTCTTTGAGGTTTTTATTTTTTCTATATGCAAAGACTGGTATCGGCAGCTGATTTTCTCTGGTTTTCGTGGCATTCAGAATGTGCCAATTGCTGAAAATTATTTGTTGAAGTTTGGCGTTGATTGTGGAATGTCTTGTTACAAAGACTAATTTGGGATTGGGTTCTTTGATATTAGGTGTCAGTAGGTGTTGTCTATCAAAGAACCTGGCTCTCTTGTATGCCTCACGGACTAATCTCTTAGGATATCCTCTTGAAATGAATTTCTTTTGTCAAAATCTGTGAGTGAGGAACAGTTCCTTCTGACTCGGAGGAATTGGCCAAAGGGGATGCTGGATTTTTGAGATGTGGGGTGGTAACTTGTGTACTGTAGTAGTGTATTGCCAGCGGTAGGCTTCACAAACAGGTCTACACTCAAATGGTTGTTGGTGCTGATAATATTAATGTCCAGAAATTCTACCCGCGTTTGGCTAGATGTGGCTGTGAGATGTATGTTTTCATCGCATAAGTTTAGCCAGGCTACAAAGCTGGAAAGGGGCGTGGTTTCTGAGGTCCAAATGAAAAAGATGTCATCTATATAGCGAGCCCATGATGTAATGGACTCGCTGAAATGGGCAACTTCATTGTGTATGAACGAAGATTCATATTTGGCCATGTATATGTTGGCTATAGTGGGCGCACATGATGCTCCCATGCTTACCCCTTTCGTTTGCTGAAAGAGGGACCCATTGAAATCAAAAGTGTTCTCTGATAGAACTATTGCTAAACAGTCAAGGATGAAAGTTTTTGGGCAATCTATGGAGTAGGTGTCAATGAACCAGGAGACCGCAGAAATTGCTCCAGCTTGGGGGATATTTGAGTAGAGAGCCTCTATATCCATAGTGACCATCCACTGGGTGTCTGGGTTGAAGGTTAGTGATTCTACTGTATTTATGATGTCTCTTGTGTCTTTGATATGTGACGGAATTTTGGGGACATGTGGTCTAAGAATGGTGTCAATGTATTTAGATAATAGTTCGGTAATGGACCCAATGGTGGTAACTATTGGTCTGTATGGGGGATCTTCACTGTTTTTATGGATCTTGGGGACCCCATAAATTGCCGCCATTTTTGGTTGATTGACATTTAAGAACTTCCATTCTTGTTCACAGATGACATCTTCGTTTAGTGCCTTGGTTGTCAAGGTAAGGATGGTGGACTGGACTTTTTTGGTAGGGTCTTTTTTCACAGAGACATAATGATTGGGATCATTTAGAAGCTTCTCCATGTTGGATATGTATTGTGCAGTGTCTAGCACCACAATTCCTCCACCTTTATCGCAACATTTTATAGTAATGTCTTTGTTTGATTTCAGAGCTTGTAGGGCTAGATGTTCTTCATGCGATATGTTATAGGTGGGACCTGGTATATATTTTGTGGCTGCAGTTAATTTATTGAACACTACATGCTCAAAAGTTGCTATTTCTGGGGCTACTTGTTCCAAAGTGGGTAAAAAAGTGGATGCTGGTTTGAGGCCTGATAAATTATTCGCGGTTTCTGTGTCATGATTGGCGTTTTCGAAGAAGTTTTGAAGTCTAACCTTCCTGAAGAAGGTCATCAGATCTTTGAACAGTTCAAATTTATTGATTGTACAGTGAGGTACGAAGGAGAGCCCTTTGGTAAGAAGCTTTTCTGTTTCAAGATTTAGTACGGTGTTACTTAAGTTGAAAATGGGGATCCCTTCTAGTCGCGCCAATATTGTGCATGTCGGGTCACCAGGTATTGATTGGGGTTCGGATAGGTCTCTGGGTAATTTTGAGGTGGAGGGTAGGCATGCATCAAGGGCACAGGATAAAGCTGGTTGGGTGGAGGAGGAGGGTAATGTTGATTTTGATGTTGAAAATTGCCTCTGTGGCGGGACTGGTATCTGGGTTTCCAACGTCCCTGTGGGTTCCCGCGCCTGGATAACAAAGGTCTATTACCTCTAGCGCGTCCTCCTCTCTGGTTGGGTCCTGAGTCATTATCACTATTGTTACTTTCGTTATCAGATCCCGAAGTGTTTTTTTAGATATGCCCGTTTCCGGTGTGTTCTTTGCTCCAGAACCGCCGCCGGAGACGCCACTCAGAACCCCCCATCGGATCGTCCACAGACCTGGTCGCAAAGGTATTTACACGCCACTTTCACGCTTCCCCCCACCCCCCTCTTGTTTCCGACCCCCACACTCCGCCCTGTGACTTTAGACGTTAGATGGTTGTGACCACATTTAACGTAATGCTGCCGTCTGTTTCCGCAGCATTTACCCGCCAGGATCGGAAATCGTAGCGCTCCGACTTCAGGGTTGCTCGTACATAAATTCATGGAATCCATTATCGGATCGCTCGGCTCTCCATTCAAACAGGTACCCATCCATGTCTGCTCTTGTTTCTATGCCTTCTGTGCCATTTAGCGGTAACAACAACTCTTAACCCCCAATTCGGCAATCTCCTATTTACACCTAGATCCTATGAAGCGGAACTGAGGCATTCTACCTCCAGCTTGTTCATGCCCAACAACACTTGGAATCCATTATTGGATCGCTTGGTCTTTTATTCAAACAGGTAATCATCTAGGTTTGCCCCTAGTCTGATGCCACCTAGCGGCTACAGTATTCTTCAAACTTTTAATGTGACATTCTCCTGTTTACGTCTAGAATTAATATAGCGGACCCACAATACGAGGCATCAATAACAGTCTGATCTCCGATTGATCAAAAATTTCGAACATATTAAAAGGAAACCTCAGGTACCAGCATAATACATTTTCCGAGTCACCCCCTTTTTAAGACTCCCATTATACCAATATGTCTGCATGTTTAACTATATTTGCTGATTAGACAACACTGATTCCGTATTTCAATCTGTTTGCAGACATCACCCTACACCCTGTGTTGCATCTGTATCTCCCATCCACACTCCCGTTCTGCTATATCTCCTTTGGAACTCCACTTTGGAGTTTATTATCCATCTATCGGACAGGTATTTATCTCCACAGTTCATTCCTCCCCCCTGTTCCATCCTCCCACCACAATCAAATTAACCCCTCCTTTTATGGAATACCTTAACCATCATTTCACCCACTTGTAAGGTATGCTCATGCAGTTATATTGCCGCAGGCTTCTTACCTTTCCCACTTGAGTTTTTCTCTCTCCCACCTCCCCCTGCCTTTCCTTCTACCTCTTCTCTCCGCCTCCCCCCTTCTTCCTTTTCCCCCCCCTCCCCTTCTCCTTTCTCCCACTTCTCACCATGACTCAACTATATATGCAACTAGGCATAGTAAATGTTCAGATGTATATTTGTACACATGCCTGTAAAATAGAGAAGCATTATGTTGTATTACTTTTACAATCTAGTAACCTGTAGATCCAGAAATGTATAGCTGTAAATAGATAGGTAGAGACAAGAAGATAGATAAGACACTTGTAAATATTGTACATAGATAGACACTGTGAGGTTTTGCCCCACCAGATTTTAACTGTATAGGACACTTGACTGACATTATGAATTTGTATAACATGATATTGATACACATCTCTATATTTTTTATTTTATGTATTTCCCAATATAGGGCAACTGGAAACAATCATGGCTTCCTGATGAAGGCTCACAGCCGAAACGCGCGTAGTACTCTGTAATCTATAGCCATGTTTTAATATGTACTGAAATGTATTTGAAAAATCCATAGTACTCAACACATGTAGAAAGCTCTTCACATGTAAAGTTTCTCTTCCTTTTTTTTTTAAAAAAAAAACAAACGTCTATGATTAAATAAAGAATAAATATTTTTGTACACAAACTTTGGTTTAAACACAATTTTTGTAGTCTAAATGTCAGTCATAGCCCTCACCTTAACCAGTTCCTAATTGTTCCGTACTTCCAATTATCAAGGGTTGCAATGACACATTCTGTGTCTCCTGAACTCTCACAGTCTAAAGAATCATGCAAAGACATACGTGAGAGACAATCTGCCCTGAAATTCCTTCCATCAGATATATGTTTAATCACAAAATGAAACTCTTGAAGCTTTGAGAGGAGTCTAAATAACCTCAATGAGGTATTCCCTAGACCATTGCCAGTTAAAAGTTGGGTAAGAGGCTTATGATCTGTGAAGAGTTCAAATTCACGACCCCAAATGTAATTTCTAAATTTTTCAATGGCCCAAACACAGGCAAGAGCCTCATGCTCAATAGTGCTGTAATGAGTTTCAGAAGGTTTTAACATCCTTGATGAAAATGTGTTCCTTGCCTGAAACCCATTGGCCCAGAACTGCACCCAAACCAGTGAGACTTGTGTCTACCATGATAAACCATTTAGAGGAGTCATGAAATGGATGAAGAGCAGGGGCATCAATAATAAGTTTCTTCACTTGAGTGAAAGAAGACGAAACTTCCTCAGACCAGTTAAATTTCGATTCTTTTTGGTAAAAGAGCACATAGTGGCTCCACTGTCTGGGCATTTCCTTTTACAAAACGTGCGTAATACTCAGAAAGCCCAAGAAAGGATCGAAGAGAATCTTTATCCTTAGGGAGAGAGGCATGGCTAATAGCTTTAAATAGTGAAGTTTTCGGCCTAATACCCTCTGACGAAAGTGTATGACCCAAATATTCAAGACTTTGAGTGCTGAATTTACATTTTTCAACTCTGATTGTCATACCTGCGTCATTAAGTTTGCTGAGGACAGAGTGTAAATTGTTTAAATGTGATTCCCAATCATCAGCAAATACAAATATATCGTCTTGATAAGACTGGAAGCCTGGAATGTTTCCGAAGAGATTGTCCATGATTTTCTGAAAGACGCTGGCTGCGGAAGCAAGGCCAAAGGGCAATTTGAGATATTTAAAGACACCAAAAGGTGTGACAAATCTGGTAAGTTCTTGAGAATCAACTGTCAGGGGAACCTGATGGTAAGCTGACCGAAGATCAATGAGTGAAAAAAAAAATTGCTCCTCCCAAATTGGCTAGAAGTTCATGTATTTTAGGGAGGGCGTGGCAATCAATGAGTATGTTTTTATTTAAAGTGCGCAAATCCGCACATAATCTGACCTCACCATTTTTTTACGAACAATCACAATGGGAGAAACCCACTCAGAGGAGTCAGAAGAAGCGATTGCACCCTCATCACATAGAGCTTTAGGAACAGACTTGAGTTTGTCTTTTGCACTAATTGGAACTGGGCGAACCTTATGCACAACAGGTTGGGCATCAGATTTCAATCTAATCTGATGTTGGAAACCCTTAACGGCTTCCAATTTCTTCGAAAATAACTTAGGAAATTTATCGAATACGTTCTTGATGTCAGACGAATGGTCTGTAAGAGATAAACAATCAGTATTGGGAACTAGGTCATCTCTAGAACCAGCAGGAACTTATCCTTGAGGGTGATCACCCAAAGAAATGGGATTGTCAAACCCTGGGATGAGACGTAAACCCATTTTCGCGAGATCTTGCCAACCTATGATGTTGCGTCCTTTGACTGCGACATAAATTTTCGTAAAAATTGACCTCCACAAACATTCAAGTCTGTAATTAAAATAACCAAGCATATCTATGTCGAACTCGTCAAAAGCCTTTAGGTTGACATCCGTTGGAGATAAGTAAATAGAATCTTTCCATTTGTCATGAACCATGACATCAGAAAGGATGGTTAAAGGAGAACCTGAATCAGCCAAGATGGGGATTTCAATATTGCCAAAGAATGCAGTGAAGATCTGCATAACCCTTGAAAATGACCAATCTTTTACACTTACCTTTGGGTGAAGGGGGGGAGGCTAGGAGGCCCCCAACGCAGCCGCCACCGCCAGGAGTCATCATGTGCAGCCCACAGCGCCGCCACCCCGGGACTACATGTCCCGGCAGCCTTAGCGGCGGCGCTGCTCTGTGACAACACGGAAGCGCCAGGAGGCGACTAAAAGCAGCGCTCCGCGGGACGCGCGCGGGACGGCGCCGGGCAAAGCCCGGGCAAAGGGCGGGCCCTTTGTGGCCCTCAGAGGCACACGGAGGACGGGACGGGCCACCACACTTGGCTCCATCACAGGAGGAGGTACAGTCAGGTTCTATCCTTCCAATCTCTACCGTTTTGAACTGTTTACTGTTGTCTCCGGGATCCTGTTTCCCAACTACTATGTCCATCTGGGAAGAGCTGAATGCCCTGTGTGGCACAAACTATGTCCCGGATGTATCAACCCCCCCCCATAGTGGGCAGAGACACTGATCATGCAATCTGCACTCCCCAGGCATCCCCCGAAACAACCCTCTCTCAAATCAATATACCGCCCCGGGGATTAACCGGTAAAAGTAATCACGATGAGGAAATTGATAATATCAATCAGAAACTATCAAATACCGCTCAAATGTGCTGCAGCCCCTCTTTATCCGCCCCCAACCCAGCCTTATTAACGTTGGATAAGGCTGGGACTCGACCAAATGACTCTGTATCCCCCCTTCAATCGACCCTACTGGCCCAAATCGAGCGACTGTTAAACACTGCTCTATCACCACTGGTTGCAAAAATCAATGATTTGGGCGACAGGCTGACCAGGATCGAAAAAACTGTAACAAGGTCCTATCCACAAACTGGAAACACTGCTATACCCATACGCTCTACCCTCACTAACACCCATGAAAGGCCTATGAACAATGCTCCCAGAATACTTCAAACTTGTGACTCCCCTTTTACACCACCCACCCTAAGTGGTCGCAATGCTACTCTTAATCCCGAACATGCCCCTCACAGAGTTCCTATGATCTCTCAAGAAAGAAGGTATCGAATTGATCTACCCCCCGAAGCCGCCCCATACGTCACCGTTCTCTCTGGGGTCCCTGCACTCAGTCCGGGCAAACGTGAACTACACCAGGACCTACTGAATAAAGCCATCTTTTGGCTCAAAAACAATAGACCGTTACCATCTGCTTTAGATGGCGGGATACTGAGCGTCAGGAGGGTGGGGTGGCTTGTTTTTTTGCCCAAAGATGTTCCGGGGGACTTGATTTTAATTAAATTTGAACACAGGAATATTGCCCCCTATTTACGATCTACCCAGCCCAAAGTTGGAGATGGCCCCATCTGTATTTCGGATCTGCATGACTTTTACCCTGGTCCCCGAGCACCGAATCACCATAACACCTGGTGAAAAAGGGGACTCTGTGTATCTTGGGTTATTATTTTGAATAGTTGATTTGCTAAACTGTTTTAGGTGGTTTTAAATAGTCTGTTTTCTTTTAATTATGAAATGATTTGTTGAGTTATTTTTGCATGTATGTATTTCTTTCTGCTGCTTTTATGGTTTTAAACTCAAAAGCCGAATAAAGCTTATTTTGATTTGATTTGATTTTGACCAATCTTCTTGCAAAGAATACATTTTTGCCAATAGCAGGACAATTAGGGTGATTTATTACTCAAATGTGACTTAGATCCACAATGAAAACAATAGGTACTCTTTTTTACAAACTGTTTGGTGGATCTCTGTGTAAACAGCATTAACAGATTCAACCTCTTGAGAAGGGGCCTTGGCAGATTTAATTGGGTGTTCTTGCTGAAGTACTTTCGAAGTAACGGTAGACCTTTCAATACTTTTGGCAATGTCTATTGTTTCCTGAAGAGATGGTTTTCTACAACTAAGAAGTCGCTGTTGAATTTTTCTTGAAAAATAAGCAAAAACGAACTGATCACGAATGTAAACTTCAGGATAGTTTTCAAATTCGCAGGTTGAAGCGAGAATTCGCAATTGTGCGATATGTTCCTCCACCGACTCCTCTTCTCGCTGTTTCCTCTTAAAAAAAGCATTATATTTGGTTCCTGGTCATAGTGTCTAGCAAGACGTGATAGGGCTTCTTTATAGGAGTCCCAGTGGTCAGCATCACCAGCATCACCAGCGGGAGTGGGAAATTTAGGCAAATTCTCAAAAACGTGTTGTGCCACAAGGCCTAGACAACCATATAAAATTGCAACTTTGCGTTCTGGTGAGAATTTAGTAGCATCAATGGCAACAATATGATTTTCAAATGCTTTTATCCATTGCCGCCATGGAATGATGGGTTTTACAGGATGCTGAAGAAAAGGAGGTGGTTGCGCGAATTGTTGAGCAGATGCCATGACTGACACAAGTGATAAAAAGAAACCTGTAAACAATAAATACTTTCACGCGATGGTGGCAAGAACAGAGACATACTACACACCTACTACTCTCCTAGACCCAAGAAGCAGGAGACAGGGATGATTAGGAAGAGAAGAGGGCAAAATGCAGCAGCTTTCAGTGGGGTATGACTGAACATACAGTGACATGGAAATATATGCTGTTTAAGTATTTTCAGACAATGAGATCTAAAGTATGGGGGAGTACATAAAGATCATGTCATGATGCAAGAATATCGTTGACAAGAATATAGGGGCATATTATCAAGCCCCTTATCTACGCATCATCAGCACTTTTCTGCCGATAACGCGGCGATATTTGCATCACCCTATTATCAAGGCAGCGTTAAGTCAATTAACGTGGCTTAAAGCCACGCTAATTGACTTAACGCTGCCTTGGTAATAGGGCCCCATTCACGATAAACTCATAGTGAAAGGGGGCGTGCAGTGGGTGTAGCGGTGGGCGTTCCACCGCAACACCCATTCACTTCAACGCTGCCACCTATTATCAAGAGAGGCGAAAATAGGTGGCAGCGCCAAATTGAAGAACAGGAAAGACTTTGTCTTAAGGTGGGGAAACGAGGAGAAATGCTTAATTTCTCCTCGTTTTTGCTTTTTCCATGTGTGCTGCCTTGTGCAGCACACATGGAAAAAGCAAAATGCCAAGGTTTCTTTATGTACAGGAAGGTGTCCCTTCCTGTACATAAACAAATCTCTTTTTAAAAATGCCAATTTGTAACTTACATGTGTGCTGCATGAAGCAGCACACATGTACATTACAAAATGGCATTTAAGCTTTGTTTATGTGTAGGAAGGAACACCTTCCTTAGCGTTTCCGAAGTGGCGAAGAGAGGCGTTAAGCCAAGGCCGCTAACACCTCTCTTCGCCACTTTGTTGGTAATATGCCCCTCAGTTTTATTTAGGTAACTGATATGCTTTTAAATAATTTTGATGTTTTTTTTATCATTTTCAGTAATGTAGAGGTTACAAATATCGTTTTTAAATGACTGTGTTTTAGTTTTATATTATTTTTATGTGATACTATTGGTTATATAAATATTATAATTATTTTATAAGAGCATGCAATTTTAAGTGATTTAGAAATCTTTATTTAATTTTTAATAGTAATTAAAGTGTTGTAGCTGGTTGTTGGGTATCTAGGAGGATAGGGTGGAAAGTTAATTAGGCAATAATTAATTATGAATTATGAATTAGATTTTATTCAATTTATGACTGATATTTATTATGTAAATTAGGTAATACTGATATATTTTTGTTTTATGTTATTTGTGGGCTGTTAGGTTTGTAGTATTATAGGGTGCGGAGCTAAATAAGTAATTGTTAATTATCAATTCATTATTATTTGTTAATTAATTGTTTATTTGATTCTTAATTATGTAATTTATGGAATACCTATTGATTTACTTATTTTTCAATGCGGGCTGGTAGCTGTGTAGGAGTCTAGGGTGGGAAGTTAATTATGGAAAAATGAATTGACAATTTCCTGGGCAAAGCTCACCAATA
Source organism: Lissotriton vulgaris (assembly GCF_964263255.1). Classification (NCBI taxonomy): domain Eukaryota; kingdom Metazoa; phylum Chordata; class Amphibia; order Caudata; family Salamandridae; genus Lissotriton; species Lissotriton vulgaris. The sequence goes on along the minus strand of NC_141697.1, from coordinate 1,009,597,502 downwards.
AAGGGACTAGGCAAGTCCTCGCAGGAACGCAGACATTTCCTTTCCTTCCCCCGCTGCCGCAGCTCCAACTACGCGGTCGCCGAGTGGGGAAGGATAAACAGGACTACAACTCCGAGCGTCCCCTGGGACGGGGACGCCGACTGCCACCTCCCACTTCCTGCCTGGAGGCAGATAAGAACAAGCAGTCGCTCCGGCTGAGTGGGGGACATTTCCTGGGCAAAACTCACCGCTAAAGGGACTAGGCAAGTCCTTGCAGGAACGCAGACATTTCCTTTCCTTCCCCCGCTGCCGCAGCTCCAACTACGCGGTTGCCGAGTGGGGAAGGATAAACAGGACTACACCTCCCAGCGTCCCCTGGGACGGGGACGCCGACTGCCACCTCCCACTTCCTGCCTGGAGGCAGATAAGAACAAGCAGCCTCTCTCGCCTCGCGGGACGCGCGGGGATGGCGCCGGGCAGAGGGCGGGCCGTCTGTGGCCATCCGGGGCAGGAAGTGGCAGGGCAGGGCCACTCCCCTAACATCTGCTGCTACAAATGGGTAAGAGAAAGAAAAATCTGACTATGGAGGAGGGTGAAAAAAACGCTAAAGTACCAAGACACTGCAACTCTATTATGACCTACCTCTCCTCTGCTGAGGGGGCCCTAACCAAGGAGATTGCTAATGCTGAGCATGAATTGGGCATCTCATCTTCTTCCCCCCTCAATACTGTACCATCCCAACCTTTGGAAGACGATGTTTCAGGCTCTACTAACATACCCGCACTTCCCCTGGATACTGTTGTCACCATAGTAAATCCACCCCCTTCGGGTCAAATGAGCAAAGATATCACCCCTGCCTTGCCTACAAACCCCCTTAGACTGAACCCCCACTTGGGACCTCAACCAGCTAGATGGAAGAAGGGGAAAAGCGCCAATACGACGATCACCACTAGTGAAAAAGCGGACTCTTTAGGAGAAAAACTGGAGGAACTCTTTGTGGCCAGGATTGAACCACTTTTGGTGGGAATTGCTAAAGACATTGTGGACACTTTAAACACCTGCCTGGAAGGCCTTTTAAAGAAATGCTCCCTCATAGAATGACTCGTAAACTCTTTACCCCCCAATATTGCTTTACCTAGTAAGGGCTTGATTGGGGATGGTGTAGGAAGCTTGGTATCAGCAGGCAACACGATAATTACACTTCCCCCAAGTAGGGCTACGAACTAGGATGTTAGTCCCCAGGTGCCCAAACCTGCTCCCCCCCGCCCGTTGGCTTGTGTTTCCAACATGGGGGACCAGACATCTTCCCTACCCCAGAAGAGTCCACCTCCCAAAGGAAGTTTACCCCAAGCACTTACAAACTCAATCTACCCCCAGAGGCGTCCCCTCTGGTAGCAGTGTTTATTGGGGTCCCACCACTTATGGAGGGGGAGAGGGAATCAACCCGGGATCTTATGGCTAAGGTGAACAAGTGGTGCTCTGAGAAATGTTGCAGGGAGAACATTGCAGATATGATCATCCATGCAAGGAGGGTGGGCTGGATCGGTAAACAACTGAAAACTACGCATGGGGATTGTGTGGTAATAAATTTCTGTAGGGCCGACCTAGCCGATAAGCTGTTTTGGGACGGCTCGGTGATCTCTAGTAGGGACCACCTGAGACCCGTTCCCTTTGGCTTTTTTTATCAACCCCCATCCCGCACTAAATACACAACCAACTACCAAGCAAGATGGCAGGGTCTGAGGGCAGTATCAGGGCAGAGCAATGTTTAAGACAGCACAAAGACACAATTCGTTATGGACCCTAGTGCCCCGCTGATAACCCGCCCCCAGGCTCCACAGGGTTTAGTAGAGGATGGCGGGCTGGTCATGAGTAACCATTATGCCCCCCTGTCCGGCTTTGACGACACAGATTGACTACTGAACACAGCAACAACATCGACTGAGGGGAGTAGCAAGCCTAATGGGGCTGCAGCATGTAAAATCCTCAGTTGGAATGTCGCAGGAATTAGATCTAAAATTGGCGACACTGATTGGGTTAGATTTGTCTCCGAACACAAAGTTATTGCCCTACAGGAAACCTCGGATACCTCATCCTGCTTTTGGTTGGATGGGTTTGCAGGTTTCGCTGTAGCCGCAACCCCTAGTAATGCAGGCAGAGCTAGGGGAGGCCTTCTGACCCTATTCTCACTTGACCTTAAAGGGCCTTTAAGGCAGTTTGAATATGATTCCCCGAATTTCTTAATTGTTGAAAGGGAAATTAGTCCCACTAAGAGTACCCTGTTTATAAATTTTTATAATTCTGGTAATAGGGATGGTTGTGGCGATAACATTGTCGCCCTCGATTCCTTCTTAAATTTAGTCAGTCACAATACTCACATAAATTATGAATATGTGCTCATGGGCGATTTTAATATTCATCCTTGTGAATCTGGGTGTGGTTTAACTGATCCTATGGTGACCACGGGACAGGAGGAGCCCCACTTTGAGCATACCAAATCGGGTGAAGAACTGGAAGAACTTTTGGCCAACTTTAACTTTTTTGAACCAACGAATACGGAGGGGGAGTCCAGAACACCTACCTTTAAGGGGTCAGTCCCGGGTACAATAATTCACTACATATTTGTGACCCCAGTCATCCTTAACCGTGCTATTTCTTACTGCACAGTCCCTTCTACCCTTAGTGACCACAATCCCGTCCTCCTGGAGGTGGCGTGGGGGGATTTTATGGGCCCGATGCCGGGGCAGGCCTTTACAGGGCCTGCTCTACGCACAATAGATCAGGGAAGAAGGCTTAAGTGGTCAAATGTGGTCCCTAACAATTTTTATGCTGACATTTGCCCACAAATTGAGGACCAGGGGGCATATTATCAAGGGGGTTTATCTCCGCTTTTTTGGCTTTAAAAGCCAAGAAAGCGAAGATAAAATTATCTCCCTATTACCTAGCTGTCGCTAACACCAGTTAGCGACAGTTAGTAGGAGATAGCGACCATCTTGGGCCCCACTTTGCATGTCAGTGATATTTATCACTAATGACATGCAAAGTGGGCGTGCCAAGATGTTAGCGACTGAAAACAGTCGCTAACATCGCTATCTCCTATTACCAACTTTTGGAGATATTCGCTCTAAGCGCGAATATCTCCAAAAGCTAACACCTGCCCTGAGCAGTTCTTAGCCATGTTATCCAATGGGAGGTGGATAACATGGCTAAGAGCATTAGCTCGGTAATGCATGAACATCGCGGACTTTTCAGCGATATTCATGCATTGCGGTGATTTTTATCGCATTTGCGATAAACCTTGGTAATACCAAGGCTTATTTGCGGTAAAAATCGCCGCAGCTCCGTGGTAAATTTTTGTCTCTAACCAAGCAATAGCGATAATTATCGCTATTGCTTGGTATATGCCCCCAGGTTATGATCTGTCAGAATCCAGTTTACCAATGCAGCAAAATAATGGACGCCTTCCAAACCATATGTAGTAAAATTTCTTCAAACCTCATGGTAAAACTGAGGAAGGTGGAAAATAAACACTGTCGATGGTCTGATGCCCCACGTTCTAAAGCCCGTAAATCTTTAAGAACGGCGCTTAAAGCTAACCCAAGGGTCAGGACAGATATCGCAACCCTAAGAAAAGATTACAAACGAGCCATCAAGGTCAGACAGGATAAAATTAAAAATGAGGCTTGGGAGAACCTACTCTCTATTGATATCTTGCGGGACAGTAGGCAATTCTGGGCCGTAATTAACCAGCCTTACTTCTCTGATTCGCCTAACTTCGACACGGACTGCGTCTTCCCGGATGACAAGTGGTTGGCACATTTTAGTTCTGTTTATGGAGATAATGGAACGGTTACCCAGCCACTCAATATGACTGTACCCGAGGCTATCCCCATGCGCTTTAACAGGGCCGAGGTTGAGAAAGCTATTCGGGCTACTACTAGGAACAAAGCCCCTGGGCCAGTCGGGGTGCCGGCTGGTTTTTATATACACTCTCCAGAGTTATGGGCAGGCATCCTAGCCAATATATTTACAGATGTAAACAGCAACTCCCCCCCCCCCCCAACCACATGGGCAACCTCCACAATAGTTTCCATATTTAAGAAGGGGCAACAGGACGACCCAGGGTGTTACAGGCCCATATCCCTTTTGGACTCTGCAATCAAGATCCTAGGCAGAGTCCTCTTGGCTAGGTTAAGGGATAGTCTGGAGAGCTGTGGTGGTTTGGCCGACATTCAATACGGTTTTAGAGAGAAGAGAGGCACAATAGAGCAGTGCTCCAATCTACACCTGTTGATCTCAAAGTACACGGTGGCCAAGGAGGGATCTCTGTACCTAGCGTTCATGGACCTCTCCTCAGGCCTTCGACCTGGTGAATAGGTGCAAGCTCTGGGGCATCCTCCTGAAGATTGGGATTGATGAGGCACTGGTTAGGTTCATGGCCTCACTCCATCAAGAGCTTTTTGCAGTGGTGCGGGTCACAAAAGAAGGTAGATGCACGTCCCGTTTTAACTCTATGCGAGGGGTTAGGCAGGGCTGCATACTGGCCCCCCTGCTTTTTACAATCTATATCAATGGCCTAGGTACCCATCTAGACGGAGCTGCCAGAGACGTTCCGCGTGTAGGAGAAGTCAAGATCCCGGCTCTCCAATACGCGGACAACGCGTTGCTGATAGCTCGCACCGGCGTCTGTCTCCAACAGCTCTTGGACGCATTTGGTACCTTTATGGACCAATTAGACTTGAAGGTCAACTCAAACAAGTCACACACCATGGTTGTTGGTCCTCAGAAGAAAAGGGCCCTGGTAAAAACCTTCAGATGTAAGGGAGAAGTTGTGTCTAGTGTTTCCGTTTTTCCCTACCTAGGGGTGCTTTTCGACAACAAGGGTAACTGGGGCCCGCAGGTAAGGGCCAAAAGCCTGGCGGTGACCAGGACATCAACGGCCCTCTTGGGCTTTGCCAAAAGGTTGGGTCATAGACCGATAAAAGCCCTCCTAAAGGTTTACAATAGCAAATGTTTTTCTGTGGCACTGTATGGCGCACCTTTATGGGGTTATGTATGTCTGGAAAATATTCAAAAGGAGGAAAATAGATTCTTACGCTCCCTCTTGTCCGTACCCCAGTCAACACCAACCTTTTCCATACATGCAGAGGTGGGCATGGATTATGTTTACGACAGGTTAAATTTGGCGCCCTTAATTTATTGGCTTAAGACATGGCTGAACACCGAATTAACTCTTAACCATTTGATAATGAAGGAAGTCATGTCTTTGGATCATAGCAGTGGAATTCAGTGGTTGGCCTATCTGAAGAAGTCCTTTACGGATCTGGGCCGGCCGGAGCTCTTTATAGACCCCTCTGGCATAACAAATCAAGACGTAGTCATCATTAAAAAACAATTTATGCTAAGGGCCAGAATGTGCCGAGAGGAAAAGGAACTGCTTAAGCCTACAGTAAGACGACACTATTTGTTAGTTAACTCAATTGCACTAGAACCCTATTTATGTTTTCTCACCAAGCCATTTCACAGGTTCCTTTTAACTAAATTTAGATTTAATATTATCCATTTTTATTGGGGAAGTTTCAACACTTGGGTGAAACCAGAGTCAGCACCGCCCTGTACTTGTGATAATTTTTCTGTACAAGACACCATGCACTTTATTATGTTTTGTGATTTCTTTTCTGATCAGAGGAAAAAATATTTGTTACCGGTCCTAAGGGAAGCTGGTTTCTCTCAGGTGAGACCAGCCATGTTTTATCTTAAATCATTGAGTAACATCCGCATCACATTCTGTATGGCTAACTTTTTAGTGGCGGCGGCTAGATCAAGATCACGCAAGATACTATAAAACTTCCCAGTATGAACTGTCTTTTATATTCTTTTTAATCTTGTTTTAATTGATATACCTCGTAACATGAATTCGATTGAAACAAAATTGTTTAATTGTATTTTACTTGTACATAAATGTTTTCTTATGCTCTTTGTATGATTTTTAACTAAATCGAATAAAGATCACTTGACTGACTGACAATTTATTATTAACTGTAATTTAAATATTTAATAGTTTTTTATGATGTAAAATAGGGAATATTGATTTATTTTACTTATATTTTACTTGCATGATGCAAGGTTTGTAGGGGTGTAGGTTGGAATGTTAATTAAGTAATACATATTTAACTACTATTTATTTTTCTGTAAATTAAACATTTGATTGATTTTAAATATGTCAATTATGCAATACTTACTTTTAGTTATATTTTTGGTGCGGGCTGCTAGGCTTGTAAGGGTACAGGGTGGGAAATTAATTAATTAATAATTGAATGACATTTATTAATCAATATTTATTGAATATTTATCATATAAATCATGTACATTGTTGAATTATTTTCAGTTTTTTTATATATATATTCCATATGCTTTGTGTGCATAATTTGCGTGCTATGCCCTGGGCACGCTTGGGGGACCCGCTTTGTGGCCGGAGTTACAAGGGCACTGCTTCACGGCATTGTTAGCACTTCAAGGGATTGATGAGCTCCGGCCCGCATTCAGGAACAGTGGATACATCGCTGAGCATTGCAGTCCGTGACTGCATGGAGAGGTCTTCTCATTGCAGTAGGATCTCCGATACCACGTGGGCCTGAACTCTTGCGGTGAGACGTCAAATGGGGCCCGGGAGAGAACTTTGTGCGGCGAGGACACTTGTGATTTTAAACTGCACCCACACTCACTTTTCAATTGTCACCAACACTCACCAAGGGTTACAAAGAGTCGACAGCACAAGCGCTTACCTCTGAGCCATCATGGTGCTTGCTGGGAGCCGGAGTCCATCCAGAGTGACTGCGATGAGGCGTTCTTGCTAGTGGTCGACCCAGCTGGGCTTCCACCAATGGGAGCGAAATGGACTGTTTGAAAGGTGGAAGATAGCAGCTTCTAGTGTTTGGCATTTGATTAAGGCACACCAGCCGAAACGCATCATACCACCCACTCTGCATTAAAGAATTTCTTCTTGGCTCCCCGTTGTGTCCCTCCAGTTTCTTCCCTCCAGTGAGGAGTGAACTTTGTGTGCATAATTTGCCTGCTATGCCCTGGGCACGCTTGGGGGACCCGTCTCGTTTTGTGGCCGGAGCTACAAGGGCACTGCTTCACTGCATTGTTTGACTTCAAGGGATTGATGAGCTCCTCCCCACATTCAGGAACAGTGGATACATCGCTGCGCATTGCAGTCCGTGACTGCACAGAGAGGTCTTCTCATTGCAGTAGGATCTCCGATACCACGTGGGCCTGAACTCTTGCGGTGAGACGTCAAAGGGGGCCCCGGAGAGAACTTTGTGCAGCGAGGACACTTGTGATTTTAAACTGCACCCACACCCACTTTTCACTTGTCACCAGCACTCACCAAGGGTTACAACGAGTCGACAGCACAAGTGCTTACCTGTGAGCCATCATGGTGCTTGCTGGGAGCCGTAGTTCGTCCAGAGTGACTGCGATGAGGCGTTCATGCTTTTGGTCGACTCAGCTGGGCTTCCACCAATGGGAGTGAAATGGACTGTTTAAAAGGTGGAAGGTAGCAGCTTCTAGTGTTTGGCATTTGATGAAGGCACGCCAGCCGAAACGCGCCATGCCTCCCACTCCGCATTAAAGAATTTCTTCTTGGCTCCCCGTTGTGTCCCTCCAGTTTCTTCCCTCCAGGGGGGAGTGAGCTTTGTGTGCATAATTTGCGTGCTATACCCTGGCCATGCTTGGGGGACCCGTCTCGTTTTGTGGCCGGAGCTATAAGGGCACTGCTTCACGGCGTTGTTTGGACTTCAAGGGATTGATGAGCTCCAGCCCCGCATTCAGGAACAGTGGATACTCGCTGAGCATTGCAGTCCGTGACTGCACGGAGAGGTCTTCTCATTGCAGTAGGATCTCCGATACCACGTGGGCCTGAACTCTTGTGGTGAGACGTCAAAGGGGGCCCGGGAGAAAACTTTGTGCGGCGAGGACACTTGTGATTTTAAACTGCACCCACACTCACTTTTCACTTGTCACCAGCACTCACCAAGGGTTACTACGAGTCGACAGCACAAGCGCTTACCTGTGAGCCATCATGGTGCTTGCTGGGAGCCGTAGTCCGTCCAGAGTGACTGCGATGAGGCATTCTTGCTATTGGTCGACTCAGCTGGGTTTCCACCAATGGGAGCGAAACTGACTGTTTGAAAGGTGGAAGGTAGCAGCTTCTAGTGTTTGGCATTTGATAAAAGCGCACCAGCCGAAACGCGTCATGCCTCCCACTTCGCATTAAGGAATTTCTTCTTGGCTCCCCGTTGTGTCCCTCCAGTTTCTTCCCTCCGGGGGGGGGGGGGGGGGGGGGGGGTGAGATTTTTGTGCATATATATATGTTTTCATGATCTGCATTCGCCTACTAGTGTTTACAACTGTACATATATGAATTTTAATATGCACTTTATTATTTATTGCACTTGCACTTCATTTTGATGTAAAGCACGGGTTCATTTTCAATGACCTGGAATAAGAGATAGTGTTTACAATTGTGGAGGGATGTGGCTAGATGGTTGTCATTGTACCGTCAGCGTTCACTTTAAATAGAAAAAAGTCTATTATTATGTACTCTAATATGAGCGCACAGATTGTGTCTAACGTTTGTTATGACTGACCACCAGAATTAAGTGATCCGTTTGCAGGAATCCTCCACAGTGATTACATTAATAATAATATTTATTGGGATATTAAGTTTTTATATTTTGAACTGGTAATGAATTTGTTCTCTTTTCCCTCATGTAAACCATCGGGTTGTTGAAGTATTTTGTCTATGTTAATGAACCAGGTGCTTGTTGTCAATCTTAATTTGCACAGTATTTAAACACTCCCATTGGTAATTTGATGTCATGTGATCAAGGTTGTTGCAATACAGCCGAAATGCGTCATGCTGGTGGACACGGGGAAAATAAACCACTAGATATCTACAAACGCTTTGTGTCTGAGTGATCCGTACCTGGGTATAACGCAGCGCTGAAGGCTGGGATTACAGGACTTTGATTCGATACAATTTGGGCAGAATACGGCTGTTTCTGCCTTTACAGATCCTACACTCACAACGAGCTGCCGGGCTGAAACGGCCGACACCGCAGATGCGGTTTTTTGACTTGACCCGGAAGGAGTAATCGAGTCGGCAGCTCCCCGCACTGGAAAGAAGAATCGGCTAGCTACCCCACTGAGGAACGCAGGTTTCCTAAGCAGCACCCTACAGGAGTCGGAGGACCCCGAGGGACTACGAGGTTTCTGCGGTAAGCCGGAGAGGGCACGCTGACACACACTTGTGTGCGGAACTTCCACTTGTGCGGGTGAGAGGATAGAGACACTACAATAGTAAGGCTCCTTGTATCGTGAATCAGATAACGGTCAGGAGCAGTGGATTGTTCATTTTCCCTGAAATAGTCATGTCCACACCAGCGGAGGCTTTGAAAAACCGGGAGGCACTAGCGGATTCTATGTTTGTGAACCTTCCGGCGTTAAGAACCGACAAAGAAACTACAGAGGAAAATAACTCCAGCACCGACTTAAAGGGCAAACTGAAGAAATTGGAAAAGCTGTTAAGGACAGAAACCACAAAGTGGTGGGAAAAATGCTTGCTTGAAAAGTATTTGGAAGTGGGCAGAGTTCCGAGGGGATTGAGGGTTCTCATAGCTCCATCTTTTGAGAACCCCAATCCCCTCATGTTGAAAGAATGGGCAACCAACAACTTGGAAGCTTCCAGGAATATCATATGTATATTGATAAAGTTTGCGGAAATTGATAGAAATTACATTTTGAAACAAATAGATGCATTGGTTAGTGAATTGGACATGCATAAAGATAAAGAATATATAAAAAAAATATAGAGAAGACATAGATGCCAGACTAGCCAAACATCAGGAAACAATCAGTAGCCGTAAACAGTATAAGTTCGCCCGGGATAAGCAGGACTATGAGACGGGCAGAATTTTTATTTTTGCGCGCAAGTACGATACAATGAAAAGACAAGTGCTCATCCCCAAAGCTGTGATGCAAGTACCTAGTGAAGGACCAGAGTCAGGTCTTTCGGAGGCAGAATTGAGTTCAACCACTAGCAGTGTGTGTTCAGATGATGAGCAGGCGGGGGCATCTATGCGAGCACAAGTACCAACTCACTTTGCACCATCCGAGGAACTGTTTTTTTTAATCAAGGACAGGTTCAAAATCTTACGACCAAAGACCTAGCAACAGCGGAAGATAAACGGAAACGCAAAAACAACAAATGCAACGCAAGGAGGAAACGCCAGAGGGAGAGGCTACGCAAAGAGAGGCAGAGGAAAGAAATGGTAGAGACAAAGCAAGATATTACTGATGGTGAAATATCAGATAAGGATGAAACATCTAAAGGGAATATTATTTCCAATGAATAATTTGACACCACAGTAGTAAACCTCTCGGATGTCGTTCTCTCCAAAGCGGAAACGCAACTGTTGTTGCTTGGTCTATCTTTCTGCCAAAAAAACTCCTGTAATTATGTACAGACCCGGATTGATGTTTTTAAATGTATTCGGAAATTAAAGTCGAAGAAACACTTTAAATTAGCCAATGTACGGGACCGAGCAAAAAACATCACTAGTGAGTTCCAACCCTCAACAAAGTTTCAGGTTTCTGACATTAGAGCTTTACAAACTGCACACGAATTGGCCTTGAACGAAGATCTGGGGGCCTGTTTAACTCAAGTCAGATGCAGCAAAATGGGGGTTAACATCAATGCATCCTGTGAAACGGATTTCAAGGCATCGTCCACCTTCATACCCCTTATGCCTAAGGATGCAATAGACACATTCAATGATATGGTTACAGAGGATCTGAAGGAATTACACATTAAAGTCTCCTGAAAAACCAAAAGAGCCACATATATGGAGAAACAATACTTTAATTTAATGAAAAAATTGAGAAGTAATTCTGATTTGATAATTAATAAAGCCGATAATGGAGGCAATTTTGTCATCTAGCCAAAGATCCAATAGACCGAAGAAGCCCAACGGCACCTGGCGGATAAATCATGTTACAGGAAAGGAAATTGTAATGAGATCCGTAACCTAAAAGAGACTGTACATAAGGAGCTAAATCAGTGGAAAAGAGAAGGACTACTGACCAAACAAGAACTGACCTTTTTAAAGAAGGATTTTCCATGAATTCCAACTTTTTATCTCATTGCCAAAATTCATAAACTCATATCTCCTGTACCTGGGCGACCTATCATTTCAGCCCAAGGTAGCCTTCTGGAAGCTATTTCTAAATATGTTGACTATTTTCTCCAGGATTTTGTTGTAGAACTTCCCTCTTATATCAAGGACACGGGACACTTCCTAACGAAATTGAAGGAGGTAAAGTGGGAACCTGAATACATTTTAATGGCTCTTGACATCAGCACTTTATACACTAGTATAGAACATGTAGATGGCCTGACTGCTGTTAGGTATTTCTTGAACCAACGTAATATGGGTTTTAAGAATCATAATGATATGCTGATGAGAATGATACAGCTATGTTTGATGAATAATTACTTTTTATTTAACAAGGAAGTGTACCAGCAGCAAAGGGGCGTGGCTATTGGGGCATGCTTTTCCCCAACCTATGCGTGCTTACACGTTGGGTGGTGGGAGGAGCATGTCTTCAGGAACATGCACAATCATAGTTTCGCCAATAACATCATTCACTATTGGAGGTTCATTGATGACATCTGCATGGTGTGGAAAGGGTCAGAGGATTCAGCTAGGGAGTTTGTGAAAACGTTGCATATCAATGATCTAAATCTTAGATTCACCTCCCAAATATGCACAACCCACATACAATTTCTAGACGTGGAGGCTTATGTCCTTGATAATACCCTTGAAACTAGGTTACACAGGAAGAGTACTGCTGGTAACTCGATTTTACACGCCACTAATGCCCACCCGGGTCACTTAATAAAAAGCATCCCTTATGGGGAATTAATCCGGATACATAGGATTTGTAGCTCACAGCAGGACTTGGAAATTTGACAGAGCGAGGCTTTTAAGAGATTTTTGGCACGTGGATATTCAGGAAAAGAACTCACAGTAGCCAGAGATAAAGCCAATAGCAGAAGTAAAGAGGATTGCCTGGCAAGTCAAGTTGAGAACAGTGACACAGAGGGCACTCATAACCTAGGCAAGGAGGAAATGAAAGTAAGTTTGATTACCACTTTCAACACAGAGGAACGTAAAATAAGGGGAATTTTGAAGAAACATTGGCCCCTGTTAAAAACTGACACCAGCCTAGCACCCATGTTACCGGCAGAGCCTTCTCTTATTTTTAGGAGGGCACCCTCAATGAGGGACTCTTTGGTCAAAACAAGCCCAGAGGTAATAAGTGGAAAGAAATGGTTTTCTAACAAAAAAGGCTTCCACAAATGTATCTCGTGTAGGACATGCAAATTTGGGGTGAACACCTCGGAATTTTGTTCAGCTTTTTGCCCTACACCCATTCAGATCAAAGAGTTAAACACATGCCGCACAGAATTTGCGGTATACGTATTAGAGTGCTCCTGCGGTTTAAAATACGTGGATAGCACCAAGTTGCAGGCATTCAATTGCATCCTGCAACACCTGAGAGCGATTGGTAATTCAGATGTGACCTATCCAGTTGCCCGGAAAAACAACTGTCAAGAGGAGGGTCTAGGGGACTGTGTTTACCGACCAATCAAGTTAATACCCCTTACAAACTATACTCTAACAATGAAAACTTGAAGGTCTAGAAAGCGGAGTAAGAAGAACTCCAAAGGAGAGATACACCATAAACAGCTGCCACTTGTGGCGGAGAACCATCAGGTACTTAAATAAGTCCTATCAGCCCACCCATATGGCGGAGCATCGTCATTTAGGACCTCTTGAACAGGGTCTGTGTGTCCAAGCCCAGAGGTAGTGGCTTAATATCACTAGACCACCGTTCAGAGGATAGATGTATCCTCACCGCAAGTGGTGCTGATGGAGTGCAGTGCTCAAAAAAGAATATATAGTGGTGATTAAAATGACGGTCAAGGTAAAAAAATATGTTTATTGGTATCCACCTTGACGTCAGGTTTAAAAACAGTGTAATGACAGTGTGAAAATATCACTGTACAGTATGCTTGTGAGATTTTAGGCCAACATGTTTCTGCCGTCTTGGTGGAGATTCACCGGCATTCTTCAGGGCCAGGCTGGAAATATAGCTACTGCAAAATACACCTTAGTAAGTGTCAAAAAGAACTTAGGAAAATTATTAATCAGAAAAAACAACTATTTCTGAAATAGATGGGTGTGGCCAAATTGACCACCCTACCGTGTCCTCGTGAATTACTGTATAACGAGGAGTCCTTTCCTGTAAACATCAAAGGAAACTTATGTCAACATCAAGTTGGTTATGGTGTCGTTATGTGATAACATTAATGTAAACTCAATTTTGGCAAATAACATCACTCAGCTGGCCGGTCATCATTTATGACGGCAATAATATAACCCTGTGCGCTCTAATGGTCGCATACAGCTAATCTGTTTAAATAATAAAAGTAACTTAAATGCACTTACCCAGCTCTATGTGGGAAGAAGGCCTCACCTCACCTGGCAACGGCTCGGACTATGAGGCCCCGCTCTATTAAACATATGAAGAGGGACAATTTCAGGGAATGGTAACTGTCACACTCTATAGTTGTGTTCTATATGGTGTACTAGAAAACAAATTAACTTGGTTGGTCAGATAAGCCCACAAGGCCTGTAACGTAATGTACAACACAAGGCTGGCTGCATCCAATTTAAAGGCATTGAATTAGAATCCTCATTAGAGTAATGAAAGAATCCTTCATACAGAATACTGTGATTCCCTGCAGATGGTATCTATATCTTTGTTATAGGATAAAGCCAGCAAGATCTATGTCTAGTTTAAACTCCCTAGTCGAGACGTCTAGGCAGGTCTGGGAGCCGGCTAATATATAAAGTTATCTCCTTGCAATTCAAGGCAAAAACCCAGAGCGCGGCTTGGAAAAGAGCCTCTGGGCGCCATCGGATAGAAGTCAGAGCGGGTGCTTAAGTCCTTACCTGTCCGTCGGTACCTCCAGGAGTGTTCCTAAGCCGAAGGGGAGGTACCGGTGGACGGAAGGAAGAGCGTATTTATACCGTCTCTGATTGGTAGATTGCCAGTTAATTGTTTTCACCTGTCTCGGACGTCCGTAGTCTGTACAAGACTTCCGGGGGATGGAGGTGAAAGTATCTCGCTTATGCGCATGCGCACCTCTACTCGCCGCTGTCTAGCTGGGGCGCCGACTGTCTCTGCATAACGCATGCGCATCCATCGCGCCTGTGCTATGAGACGCTGCTTCGGTGTTTCCCTATGGCTAGTGGCGGTGAATCATTTATTTGAATCTTACAGTCATATTTTATGTATGTTGCGGATAGGATCTATAATACAAAAGATAGACCATTTGGTTCAGTCTAAAGTATGTTGAAGGAAGGTCAAATCATACTGCTGGTTGATGGACATAAGGTCACGCTAATATTTTCGTGTCCTATTTATGTACCAGGAGTATGAGAAAAACCTATGTCTTGAGGGATACGTAGCTGGACATAGAATTACCACGAGCAACCCTTAAGGAGAACGCCAAGTCAATTTAGAGTGCTCTCAACAGTGCCTGTTGGTCGTAAAAGGAGAACACTACATTGGACAAGCGCTTGTTTCAGTTTCAGCTATGACGGGTCATCTGGGTAATATATATTTTAAATGGAAACCCATGGTATGTTATCATTCAGACCCCTGACATCGGTCTTAAGTTTAAAAATCCAACGTTGTTCTCTCACAAACAAGAAACGTGACACATCAGTTACATGAGGGGGGATAAATGGCTGTTCCAATACTACCCACTTCAGTTCATCTGCCTTGTGTTTAAATTCCAGAAAGTGATTTGTTAGGCAGGTCGATTGCTTGTTACACCGAATGGTGCTTTTATGTTCGCTAATGCGGAGCTTAATCTTTCTGGTAGTGTGGCCAATGTATGTAAGCATACATGGGCACGTAATCATGTAGATCAACCTCTCTGAATTGCAGTTTGTGTGGGTATTCAAGCGCCACGGTCTGTTGGTCCCGATATCTATTGTCAGGGTTTTATATGTCTGAGGACAAGCAGCGCATCCTCCACATGGATAATGACCCCGTACCGGGTTGGTGTTCCATAGAGTATTGGTGGTTTCTCTTCGATGGTGTTTCGGTCTGGTGTGTACTAGGTTGTCTCTAATGCTGGGGCCCCTCTTGTAAGCAAAGAGGGGACGAGGGACGTCTCCCGACACTGTATTCAGCATTTTCCAGTGTTTCAGGACGATTTTCTTGACCCCATTAGAGAGGGTGCTAAAAGTGTGCACCATAGTCATACGGTCTTGAGGTGTTCTTGTTCGTTTGTGTTCAATGAGCGCTTCCCGATTATTATTCGACGCTCTTTTGCATGCACGTCGCACAAGATGGTTCGGATAGTGTCGTTCTCTTAACTGCACTGATAATTCCTTTGCATGTTGTTGAAACAGAGTGTTAGAAGAGCAATTTCTTCTGACTCTCAGAAACTGTCCAACCGGTAAGTTATCCCGGAGTGCCTGAGGATGGAAACTACGGTAAGACAGCAAAGAGTTGCGCGCCATCAGTTTCCGATACAATTCAGTTTGTAAACCTCCCTCTCCTGGGAATATCAGGATGTCTAAGAATGGAAGCTTCTCCTTGCTGAATTGAATGGTGAATTTCAGGTATTGATTTTGTGAGTTGAGCCAGTTGTGAAAATTTTCCACATCGTTACTGGAGCCTCTCCAGATCACTATCACGTCGTCAATATATCTCCTCCACAGCAACACCTGGTTGAAAAAGGGGTTGCTGTGGTGGAAGACGTGATCTTGCTCCAATTGGTGCATATACAGATTAGCAAGACTCGGGGCAAATACACTCCCCATTGAGGTCCCCGAGATTTGTAGGAATAGTTCATCCTCATACTGAAAAAAGTTTTCCATCATGGCCAGCCTGGCACATTCCATGATGAACCCCACTGGGGTGATGGTATTCAGTTGTCTCGATTCTAGGAGACTTCTGATGCAGTCTAGTGTTTCTTGTTGTGGGATGCATGTGTATAGAGACTCAACGTCAAAACTGACCAGCAGGTCAGTAGTGACGTCGAACTCTATCTCTGCCAGCAGTCTCAGTACATCACCAGTGTCTTGTAAGTACGTTGGTGTTTCACTCACGATTGGTTTCAGGAAAAAAATCTACAAACGTAGACAGTGGCTCCAATAATGAGCCTATTCCCGAAATAATGGGACACCCAGGTGGTGGTCTTTTCTCTTTATGAATCTTCGGGAGGCAGTAGAAGTAGGGTGTTATCGGATGTGTTGTAATTAAATATCTAGCCTCTTGGGGCGTGATCCATCCTTCTGCAGATGCCTCCTCAATCAGAGTCTTTATTTAATTTTTGATCCTGGTAGTAGGATCCTCAGTGAGGCGGCGATAAGCTCTCGTATCATTCAACTGCCTCCTGCACTCAACTTGGTAGATGTCTGTGTCCTGGAGCACTATGGCTCCTCCCTTGTCAGCAGGTTTGATAGAAAGGGAAGTGTCTTTGGCCAGATCTGCAAGACCAGTTTTTTCAGCTCGCGTGATATTGTAGTAAGGTCGTTGTTTAGTTTGACTCAGATTCATAATGTCGTGGGTCACTGCTTGATCAAAAGCGATGACCCGCGCTGGGACTTGATTGCTCAAAGGCATATAGGTGGATTTAGGTTTTAAGCCTGCATTGCGATCATTGGGTTCTTCAATGTCAATCGTCTCTTTTTTTGAGTTGAAGAAAAAATGGAGACGTATCTTCCTATAGAAGTGCTCAAGTTCACATCTCAGGTTGAAAGGATCACACTCATTAGTTGGAACAAAACCCAACCCTTTGTTAAGGACAGACTTCTCATTGGCATTCCGAGTACTGAGATTCACAACTAAGTCGCTGTCCCTGTCTTTGACGTGCTCGCCTGTTGTTGGCCTCCTCGGTTGTTTGTGTTTGGGAGAGTAGTTTCTGGTGCCCAGTTCACCGTCTGTTGTCCCCTCCTTCTCCCCCGACTCCTGCCCTGACACTGCCATAAAAAAGACTGGTCATAGTAGAATTGTGGATGTGGTGGGAAGTTGGGTATAGAGGGGCCCATTGGGGGTGGTCCCATTGGTGGTTGTTGGTAACCCCAAGGTGCTGGAGGGCACCATTGACCTGGGTTTGGATAGTAATTCGCATTCCTCGCCCTCTATTGGACCTTCTTTGAGATCCTCTACCTCTACCTCTATTTGGAACCCCTGTGTGGGAATTACCTGAATCACTAGAACCAGAATCTGAGCCAGAAGAAGAGTAATTGGACCCTTATTTCCTCTCTTTGGAGTTGGAATCTGGAGCTACATAGGAGTCACTGGTATAGGGATATGCATATTCCATCAAAAACCGAGCTAGATATTTTTTGAACTTGTCGATTTTACTCAACAAGATGTTGTCTCTGTAATCTTTATTTGTTTTGTTAGTCTCTTCCATGTTCTTTTAGTACAGCACGGGTCTAATAGCAGTATTGATTTGACCCTCCAAAATTTGGATCTTAATGAGCACGGCGTCTGCTGCTTTCTTAGCTGTTTTGATGATTAAAATCAGCCAATCACGTGTGCAGCGCCACGCTATTAGAGCCCAGTCACGTAAGAATTCTTTATCTGTGAGAAAAAGCCTGGGTATGTTGGTCACAATCAGGCCTGGTGGTGCGCACTTACCATGCAAGTACTCAGTCATTATTACTCCATGTAAAGAGATGCGAGAATGGTTCTTTTTAAAATTTAGCAGAGTTACCCAATCATCCTGAGTGGTATTGGATGTCGTGGGCAAATCGTCTAGAATGCTGGGATTGTTACTGAGGATGTTGTTCAGATCTTCGTCATCGAATGCTAACCCACCAAAGTCAGCCATCGCGAGAAGACTAATAGGGCAAAGGAATCAACCACGTGAGTGGCTAAGGAAGCTAGCCTTAAATGTAAGATGCTTCAAGATTAAGACCCGCAGCCGAAGCTGCTCAAAACCGGAAAAACAACTCTCAAGAGGAGGGTCTAGGGGACTGTGTTTACCGACCAATCAAGTTAATACCCCTTACAAACTATACTTAACAATGAAAACTTGAAGGTCTAAAAAGCTGAGTAAGAAGAACACCAAAGGAGAGATACACCATAAACAGCTTATTTGAAAGAAAAAGACTCTGCTTTCAAACTGCACCTACGAGGTAAAACTTTTTCGCTATTATTGAACTACGTGCCCCAGCATGCTTGATGGATGACTCACCTGTGAGGCCCACATGGATAATAAATTGCATGCAGGGAAGGGCACCCCAGCGAGTTTGCCAGTTTGAACAGCGCCATCCTCTGAGCTTCCAGGCTCTGAAACGCATAAGGATTTTGCATTTTTGAACGAAAATACTGTTTCTGGTAATAAAGGCTTTTTTTAAAAGCACTCAGCTGTGAAGGGCGTCCTTGCTGCAAGGCAACTTTGGACTGAATTTAACTCGGCAGCCTGGCCGAGAAGGATGCCCCACTATAAATCTTTAATATGGGCCCTAAGAGGTTTTGAACTCTCGGACCTCGAGGCACAGCTGAGGAAAGTAAGCGGAATCTGGTACTTTCATTCCAGCCCACTTGGGAAGTTATTTGAAAGAAAAAGACACTGTTTTCAAACTGCACCTAGGAGGTAAAACTTTTTCGCTATTATTGAACTACGTGCCCCAGCATGCTTGAAGGATGACTCACCTGTGAGGCCCACATGGGTAATAAATTGCATGCAGGGAAGGGCACCCCAGCGAGTTTGCCAGTTTGAACAGCGCCATCCTCGGATGAAGGAGCATGCTTGAAGGATGACTCCTGTGAGGCCCACATGGGTAATAAATTGCATGCAGGGAAGGGCACCCCAGCGAGTTTGCCAGTTTGAACAGCGCCATCCTCTGATGAAGGAGCTTCCAGGCTCTGAAACGCGTAAGGACTTTGCATTTTGGAACGAAAATACTGTTTCTGTTAATAAAGGCTTTTTTGAAAATCACTCAGCTGTGAAGGGCGTCCTTGCTGCAAGGCAACTTTGGACTGAATATATATATATATATATATATATATATATTCAATGAAAAAACCATAGGTTATAGTCCATATATAGTTAGTAATTAGCATTTACAAAACCTTATTTTACTCGCATAAAACCATTGAAATTCCATATATAGTTAGATGCGCTAACTATATATCGCGCACCCGCAATCCACTGCTGATGATGTCACATATTACATCATTCATGACATGGTCAGTGACATCACTGATGACATCACTGATGACAACTCAAATGACATCACTGACAACATCACTGATGACATCATTCATGTGATAATACGATGAACCTCTTCAGACTCTAATATAACCTTAGATTCACTCAGTGTAAACAGTTACTCACAGACTGTCACTCATCCATGGAGTTACTCATACACCTAGTCAGTCATGCAAAGAATCAATCATACCTCCATTTCCTCAACAATACAGTTATACACACCTTACTTATTCAAACATATTGTAACACATATTTACTCTCTTATACAATCACTGATACAAGTTTACAATGATCCATACAGCCACTCACACATTCATTGGCTCTTTTGCACAGTTATTTATATATGTTAACTCTCACATGTACTGTGTTTTACATATGTACTTACTTTGACATGTAGCACTGAGATATCCATTCACTCACCAATACACTCATGCACACAGTCAACCGCCCATACAGCTGTTTCCACATGCACTTTTGAAACCATACATCTAGTGAATCAACTGCTCACACATCTATGCACAGAGTCACACACCTCCCAGCCACTCACACATATACTCAGTCTCCCATACAAATACTTGAGCAACCAATCAATAACCCATATAGTTATTCATATAGCTACTGATCAACACATGCAGCAGTTTACAGAACAACAGATATAATGATGCACAAACTAATATAGTTTATTCACTAACCCATGCACTCAGTGAGACACATTTAATCACTCCCTCATACAATCAGTCATGCACCTACTAAATCCTTCATCCAGACATTTATACATCCACTCATTCTTCAATATGTAAGACATATTTTAACTTTACAGAAACATACAGTCACTGGATGTTGTGATCAGTGATGTCATCAGTGATGTCACTGACCATGTCATGAATGATGTAATATGTGACATCATCAGCAGTGGATTGCGGGTGCGCGATATATAGTTAGCGCATCTAACTATATATGGAATTTCAATGGTTTTATGCGAGTAAAATAAGGTTTTGTAAAT
Source organism: Lissotriton vulgaris (assembly GCF_964263255.1). NCBI lineage: Eukaryota > Metazoa > Chordata > Amphibia > Caudata > Salamandridae > Lissotriton > Lissotriton vulgaris. Next base: position 1,009,577,139 of record NC_141697.1, on the reverse strand, counting down.
GCTAATTCCTAACTATATATGGACTATAACCTATGGTTTTTTCATTGAATTTCAATGGTTTTTTGAAAGCTAATATTTGTATCTGTAAAATGTATTCTTCTTTAAATCATAAAATATATTGTACATGTTTTTTATACATTTAAAAAAAAAAAAAATTGTTCCGCTCCTAGTCCGCGAACTGGTCAGCTTCCCGTTAGCTGAATTCAAAGCCGCGACTTGGTGCGCGAGCCGGTAATCGTTCCTTAAGCGTAACTGTTACGTTATCATGACGTTTTGCGTTGTCGCGTAATACGTTATCCGACGCGCCAAGTTAGCGGACCCGGAAGCGGATTGGATAGTGGCGCAAAGCGCGAAACGTAAAGACAGCAGGTCATGTGACTCGATAATAACACTTTTCATTAGTTCATTTCACTTTTGGTTTCCTAATGATGTAATACTAGGTCATGTGACCTAAAAATAACACTTTTCATTGGTTCAGAACTTTTGCTTTTCCCAAATCATGTAAACCCCTCCTTCTTTCCTCACTCTGACTTTCATCTTGGTGAGAGAAAGACCATTTACCTGAAGTTCAACAATGGCTTCCATTCTTGCTGCAGCTGGTACACCCCCACCACCACCTCCACCTCCTCATAAGAAGAGAGGACCACCAAGTCAATTTACCTCCAACAGAGAGCAGGAAGAGGAGGAAGAAGAAGAAGAGGATCCACATCAACAACAATTTATCCCAGAGTTGCCCCGTGTTTCAAAGAGAAAAACTAGTTTCATCTGGCAGTTTTTTTCCATCCCTCCAGGGGAGAAGAAGGTGAATGCGAAATATGTCACCTGCCTCATCTGTGATTACAGATTGTCAAGAGGCACAGAGAAGAAATATAGTATGGGCAACTATACTATGCATCGACATATGACCAGGTGGCATCCCTTGAACTACAGCCGGGCTGAGTTAAGGGACCTACAAGACAATCCCCCGACAACTCCTGTGGCCAGATCTACCTCATCAATGTCTTTGTCAGGAAGAGAGGCACAGGAAACTGTGCCAAATATTCAACCAAATTTCCAACATATGAGGTTTACTTGTATATATTGCGGTGCAATGTTGTCGTATGGGAACATGAGCATCAATTTGATTAATATGGTGTTCGAAAACCATAAGTGCCCTAATGCACCCAAGAAGTAATTTTTTTTTTGCTCCTGTTGAGCCGTTTTCAATGCCTGTTTTTTTGTTGTTTCCCCTCCATAAAAAACACAAAAAAAACATAAAACTGTTCTAAAAATACAAAAAAATCAAAAAATGTTCAGAAAAAAATATATATATATAAAACAACAAAAACAAAAAAAAAAGTTCTTTTCAGAACTACCTCCCCTTTCAAATAAAATTGCTAGAATGTTTATCACTCTGGCAAGCTCTATTTCTTTTGGTTCGCTTCAAGTTCGCTGACCGGTTCGCGAACTTTAAGCAAACTAAAAAAATATTTTTTTTAAAAAAAGAAGAGTTAGTATAAGGGAAGTAAACAGAGAATAATGTAAAAAGAAAGACAGCTATAGAGAGTAAATGAGAGATAGTGTCAGTGACATCATCAGCAGTGCATTGCGGGTAAAAAGAGTAGAAAACATTTACCTTATAATTCTTGTTACCTTTTTAAAATATTTTTTCATACTTTCAATCTGTAAAACAGAGAACAAACATTTCCAAAAATATTAAAACATGTACTTAAAAATTAGAAAAGACAAGGGAAAAGGTTCAAGAACAAACAGTTTTTCAACAACTTTGACATTTACAGAAGTCTCTGCTTCTCTACGTCCCCTACACAATCCTAAATATATATATTTTACAAAAAACTGTATCTTGATGTTGAAGATGTAAAGCCATCATAAAATTGTCTCTAATATTTTAAATGATAGTTTCAGGATGCAAATAAGATGTCTGCTTTGAAGAGCTTTCTTTGAGGTGAGGCCTATTCCTTTTAAAAAAAACAGTACCCGGAAATACAGCACTATAAGCATTAAAATTGACACTTACAAAAGACTCAGTTTTTCCATATCTACCTCACATTTCTAAATGTATATCATAAGTACAAACAGAAGAACATTAATTATACATGTTAAATGGTTTATTTTTGCTGTTCTCAGAATGTATCAAATTTCACTTAAATCAGTGACTTGAAGATATTCATCATGTAACAGCGGGGAAAAAAAAACACAATCAAAATGACTGTGTTTAAAAAACCCATACAACCTAAGAAATCTGATTTCAAAACTCCTTAAAATTAACTTACTTTCAATGACGTCGAAGGATCTCCTATGAACAGCATCCACTCTGTTGTGCTATAAATATTTTCAGCCCGCCACTTTCTGAAAGAAAACCTCCATCGATACGAAAAATATGTTACATAGAAAAAAAGACTTCTCTCATTCTATCACATGTTTCCACTAGGCCAAATCATGTTGCCGCGATTCGCAAGTCTTGTAATTCTTCCAATCAAATCCCGACATTTTCTATTTTCGCAACTTGCAAAAAGAAAACATTTGAGATTATTTTCACAATCCTGGACTACTAATATCTTACTCTTCTTTGTCACTCATGTTCTCCTTTTCCTATGACACTGATACTGCTTACTATGAAGCAGACTTACTTGCATCAGGTTTATATAGTCGGATTTTACAAAATAACATTATAATTAAAAGTTTTGGACCAATAATCTAGACAGCATTGCAGACTTACATTCCCTCAACTTGATGAACCTTTTCCAATTCTTCACAGGAAATCTCGAGATTCTTTCTTTAAAATTTTGGTTTTAAAAACACCAGGTAAGAATTTTTAAGGTCAAACGGCAATTTTTTTTTGAAACTTACAACGGAATCATTGCAGAATGACCAGCCGTTTCGAGACTTTAAATAAGCTGTATAATGTCCTGAAGTTGTTGAAGGACCATCGTGATATATAATTGCTACAGTTACAAAAGTCCTTCCTGATATTGAAAGCTGAGAAGCCACAATTTTTTTTATTAAAGTTGACAATTTTGATCCATCAGGCCTACATCGTTGGATCATTAAAATGACATACTGTCCATATCTACGTATAAGTAATGTTGACATCATTTCAGATTTACATTGGCTACACTCCATGTTGTGATCCGCTGCATTTACTAGCTTATTAAAGGAGACTGATTTACTGTCTGGCAAAGTTAAATATATAAATCTTTCTGAGTCTACACTAGTAGTACTTGATACCCTACAATTCTCGCAGTCATGCTGCCATTGATAAGAAAGCCCAAACAGGTGATCTACATCTACACCCTCAACTTGCAATATATCAAGCATATACATTAAAAACTCCTGACAATCTTGCTGATTATTTTCAGAGAAGTCTGTTTGACCTGAACATTCATCTAACAGATAACGAACTTCAGACACACTTTCTACTTTTGTTCGATCAGTGCCACATTTCTCGAAAACAGAATTCAACAAACAGCATAAAATTTGTTCAGAATTCAACAGAATCTGTTCTTTTAAACTCTCTAGTGAAAAGAGAACATTAACCACTACATTTGCATAGCAGTTGACACCAGAACTGTTTTCAAATTGAAAACCGACAACATCTTCAACAGAATCCACTTTCTTTCTGCTAACAATTTTCGGTTCATTGACTTTTAGTCTTTTTGCAACAACCTCCCTACTATTACTGCTATTTCTACGTTTGCGGCCTACCACACGTTTCTCAAACAAAGGATATTGAGGCAAATGTGGCGCATACTCTCTTCTTAACCTATTGTATTCCTTAACACAATCTAGATCCGCACAAATGTTTGTGACATCACAGTCAATCAAGTACAATCCCGATAAAGTTCTAACTCGTGACAATGCCACATATGCCATACCCTCCTTGAACACAGAACTGCCAATATTCACCAATGCACAGTCTACACTTAAACCTTGCGATTTATGGATTGTCACCGCATATGCCAAGCAAACAGGAAACTGTTTACGGCGAACATATAAATCTTTAACAAGCAAAAACCTAGCAGAACAACGACCAATTTGCTGTACTTCCTCAATGCCATCAAATTTAATTCTTAAAAATTCTATTCCATCTCTATTTCTGTATTTCTCAAAATCAACAACATTACCCATTGATCCATTTACCAGACCTCTTTCTACATGTAAATTCCTTCTCAAAATAATTCGGCAATTTAAACACACATTCAAAGTCTTTTCAAAACCCGCTGTTTTAGATATAGTCTTCTCTAATGAATCCAATTTTGATTTCAAATTGTCTGACAAAATAATTGTTGATCCCATATGCTCTAATTTGTCGATAGCTTCAAGTTTCACAATCTCTTGCTTTTCTAAATTCAACATTTTGTTGTTGAAGATGGCACATTCTGCAAGAGTTGGCATGAGACATATCCCGGATTTCTTCTCAGTAATTTTCTGAAAAATATTCTCAGGCACAATCTCTTGTTTGGGATATAAATTTGACAGTAATCGTGCATTTAAAGCTTCTTTCCCATGCTCAGTCACTTTTCCAATTCTAATATCTTGTAGAATATTCTTGTAATCTTCATCCTTTGCCTGACGCATATTTTGATGCAGTTCTGCATAATTGAAGTTTAACCATATATTGACGTTGCCAATGCTCCCTAGGCACTTCCTGGTATCTTCATGCGTGAGTATTTTGAACACAGGTTGACCTTTTACTGGTGTCAGCTGCAGAAGATCTCCGAAAACAATGATGTGTTTCCCACCAAATAACACATCATATTCAGTTTTAAGTACTTCTTGCATTCTCAAATGCACAAAGGCAAGCATGACATTGGAAACCATGCTTACTTCGTCAATGATAAGTAGTTTCATTTTCCTCAAGACTCTTGAAACTTCACAGCAAGCATCTCCAGATAACTTGTTGTATTGTAATTTGTTGTCATGCTCCACCGGCAGCATCAGTAGACGATGCAAAGTAATACCTTTAATGTTATGTGCTGCCAGTCCAGTAGGAGCGGTGACAACACAAGACAGCGATGACTCAGTCCTTTCCTTCAAATAACAAGAGATTACTTTAATGAGGAAACTTTTTCCAGTTCCCGCTTCTCCACTCACGTACAGTCGGACAGGCTTCAACGATGTACATGAGCACTTGTTCTTCTCATGACTTAATCCGTGCTCAATTTCCGTGGTAACTTCATCATATATTTTCCTCTGCTCAACGTTGAGTTGTTTTTCCAAGTCTTCTAAGTTAACTGAATCCTCCTGAGCATGTGCCATGGCTCTTTCCACTTCATTCATAGCAGTGGCAGCTTCATTTTCGATAATAGGTCCTCCAAGTGGATCTTGACTCAATGAAACAGAACTCTGACTGTCCTGAGAACTGTCTCTGGCAATCTCGGCTGCAATCGTTGCTTCCTGCTCAATTTCCAAAGTTAGCATTTCTTGATATTTAGAAAAAGCAGGACATTCTATGGACTCCTTGGCTGCATTGAAAGAGTCTTCGTAACAGAGGAAATCTCCAAGCAGTTCCTCTTCTGCACGCCAAGGCTTGAAAAGTTGCAAAAGTGCTAAATAAAAAAACTCCTTTTTTTCTGGAGATTCACCACTCAATTTTCGATGGTTTACTAATTGGCATTTTCTTTGCTTGACCAGGCATCCCTCACTTCCAATTACAGCATACACTCCTTTCTCAATATCTTCTTTGATGTTCCTCTTGAATATATAATTTTGGAGAACCTCATATAGACAAACATTCTCAAGGTGACTGCTTCGATTTGGATAATATGTATCCAACATGTTGGTCTTCAAAATGTCGGTACTGTTTGGTTCCTTTTCTGCCAAATACTCAATTTCCCGGACAGGTTTTAGAACTCGATTTCGCGTTGCAGCAAGACCAAGACTCGCCCAAACTAGACTCCTGGATTTGGCATAGAGACTTGCTGAAGACAACCGGTCAGAACATTCGTAAGCTCCGATTTCTCGATGCGACAACATCTTCAGACTGAAACTGTACAACTTCTTGCTGAGGCTCTTTTCATGAGAAATATCCTCCCACATATCCTTCAGTTCGGTCTTTTCTTTTTTGGTGATGTAAGATGTCACATACCGAGCCACAGCCATACAGTTGTCAGCCACAAACTGTATATCCATGTTAGCATTCCACATGGACAAAATCACTGGGTTGTAGTCATTGATGTACTTGGACTCTTCGTTCCTTTTCAAATTGTATGTATTCTTGGGTGATTTCCTCGTCACATTATGTCGCAGCGAAGACATCAAACTGTTCACTCTTCCTTTAGAAATCACCGGTCGTGGAAAGTTGAAACGACATTTGGTGTAGAACTTGTCCTTGTTTCTGAATTTACGACGACAGTACTTTCCACAACGATGGCTTTGGAAACGTAGAACTTGTTCTCTTAGACTTTTCTTCTCCGTTGCGTTTGGAACAGCACACGTAGAATACTGTTCGATGAAATTCATCACTAAGTCATCCGGATCTGTTCCAAATTTAGGTGCATCCTTGATCCACAACAACATATGTATATGAGGGGCACCTCTTGCTTGGTACTCCTTTCTCCAGAAGAAATCCAACACCTCTCCAAGAGGTGGATTCTTTTTATTTGTGATGAAAGACATCATAGCTTCAAATCTATGATTGAAGTACCTGCATACATTCACTGGATCCAAAGAACACAGTTCTCCAGGTGTCTTGAATTCAATGTTTTCAATATTTCCATTTGCCTCTCGTAGAAATTCAAGTAAGTCTTCCCAGCCATACTCGGCACAGCTCAGAGTGAGGAACCATGTTGGAGTTCCTAAGTTCCTCAGCATACATTTTAAATCACCATGACGACGGTACCAGTACTCATTAGTACCACGCTGACACGCCATGAGATTAATTAAGTGAGAATCCAAAATGCTGTCTTGGACATTGACTTTATGCATAAAGTCACTTGCCGAGATGTTTCGCATCTGTATACCACTTTTTAAGATGTGGTTCACTGCATATGACAGTCCAGACAGATCGCTTTCAAACAGGAGATGAAACAAATAGGGAATGCATTGCCGAAACCTAGGATCTGCTGCATACAATCGTAAAGTCCGGTATTCAGACGCAGGAATTTGATGAGGTCGCTCATCATATCTTCCTCCTTGACCTGTGGGAAATAGCTGTGGGAAACACCGAGCTTCCAAACTTTCCTCCCAAACACTAATGGGACTCCCTTTGGCTTGTTTCATTTGAAACAACTCAATAGCATTCCCCATGACTTCCTTGGAATGCAAAGGATGAACACTATAATGTTCATATATTTCTTCACTTTTAGAGGCCTCTACTTTCTCAATTTGGCCAGCACACAAATCGCTATCCTCTTCATCACTTACTTCCTCTTCTGCAACATATACATTCTTATAGTACTTATTATTTTTCTTCAAATACACTGTTGCCTTTTTGACTTTCCTAACATCCACTAAATCTTGCCATATTTTCTTATTCTTTGTCGGAACCCCATTAACCAAGATAACCAGAGGTTCCTCTTCCACTTCTTCTATTCCAATTGTGTTAATGTTTTTGTTCAAATCTAGAGGCAAATAAACAACTCTTCCCTTTAATCCTCTCTGTAAATCTGCTGGAGGCAACTTCCCTGTCTTTGGCTCCATTCTTACAATAGCCTGAAAGGGATGGATACTTTGAATCAAAATAGATTCATAAGTATTTATGTATTAAATATTTTATTGAGCATAGGCAAAAAACAAATGCACCTCAGGTACTTCTGCAAGGGCCGCCACCGTTCTAGGGAGGCCGGGGTCAGCGACCCCGCGGGTGCCCATCATAGGGCCAGTGGGTACAGTATCTTATTCACACAGCAAGCCGCCTACAACCCATTGGGCCGGCCGCGTCTTAAGAGGTGCTACTACGGTGCAAGCTGGTCAGTGCTAGTGCATTGCGAGAAAACACGAGAAACAAAGAACTGTGAACAACCCCACCACCCACCCCACCCCAGCCCTCCCTTCTCCTTGTCCATGTCCGGGATCCAGCTCTAGGTCGCGAGTCACTCTCAACAGTCAGCGGACGCCACTCGCGTGGGGTCCGTGCGCTTGCGGGTATGTGTTTTGGGATCCGGGAGAGGTGTTTCGGCTAAGCGTAGCAGACGCAGGTAGCGCGGGCAGCTCACCTCCCGAAACTCCCCGGTGAGCAAGGCGAGGAATGGGCGCCAGAGTTCCGCAAAGTCCGCCCCCCTTCCTGACGCTGCCAGCGATAGTTTCTCCATCCCCAGGATCGCCCACAGTCTGTGAAGCCACCCCAGTTGTTGCGGAGCTTGGGTCGCCCTCCAGTGTGCCACAATGTTTTGGACCGCAGCCCCAAGCGCAAGTGCAATCAGGCGCCCGCGCCAGGATTTCAGAGGATACATGAGTGCGTTTGGGAGGCCTAGCAGGATGTACGCTGGGAAGCGCGGCAGTTGTGTGTCTAGATGCGTATCTATAAGATCCAGGATAGGGTCCCAGTAGGGTCGCAGCGCCTTACAGCTCCACAGCAGGTGTTCCAGCGTCCCTAGTTCCCCACATCCCCTCCAGCATCTGTCACTGATCCGGGCATCCCAGTGGTGTAGTCTCTCAGGGGTGTGGTACCAGTATGTTGCTACCTTAGTTAAAGTCTCGGTAAGGCCGGTGTGGTGCGCCGAGTGTCTGGCTCTATGGTACACCCCCTCCCATTCCTTCCTAGTGAGCTGCCTCCCCAGGTCCCTCTCCCACCGGACTTGGCCCGCATTGTAGGTGTGTGCTTGCGTGAGGAGCAGCTGCTGATAGAGGTCCGATATCAACTTCTTATCCGAGGTGCGCGTCAGCAGCCATCGTTCGTAAGGTGTGAGGGGCCGTTGGGCTCCGGGTTGGATCGAGGGGTGGAGTACCCAGTGGCGCACCTGTAGGTACTGCAAACGTTCCGATTCGGCCACGCCGTAATCTGCTTTGACCTGCCGGAACGGCAGAATGCCCTTGGTGTCGAACATGTGTCCTGCCGCGCGACAGGGTGTCGTCCGCCACGTCGTGAACGCGCTGGAGTCCAAGCCCGGTGTGAAGTCTGGGTTCTCAAAGATGGGGGTCATGGGCGAGGGGAAGGTGGTCAGCCCCTTGGCCACGGCTACCCTATCCCACACTCGCAGGGCGGTGCTGGTGATTTCAGAGGCGTACAGGTTAGGGGGACGGTGTCGGCGCGGGAGGAAGGGCACGCCTTGGAGGGTGCGGCCGGCCACTGCCTGGTCCAGGAAGAGCCAGTGCTTACCGGACTCCAGCTGGAACCACTCCACAAAGGTGCGTAGCTGTGCTGCCTGGAAGTACAGCGTAAGGTCAGGCACGCCGACGCCCCCGTTCGCGGGGGGTAGGGTGGCGAGAGTATGCTTGAATCTGGGTCGTCGGCCGTTCCAGATGAACCGTGACAGTTCCGACTGAGTTTGTTGGAGCCAACCCGCCGGGGGGTTCAGAGGAAGCGTCTGGAATAGGTACAGAATCTGCGGTAGCAGTGTCATTTTGACTGCGGCAATTCTGCCCAACCACGATAGCGTAAGTGGCTTCCAACGTCGGAGTTGCTCCCGGAGTTTGCGGGTGAGGGCCTCATAGTTGGCTCGCGCGGTGCCACAGACAGTAGGAGCTAGGCGAACGCCCAGATAAGGGACGGTAGCGTCCGACCATTGGAATTGGAATTCCGATTTAATCTCGTCCACCGCCTCCGGGCTTAGTGAGATGTTCAAGGCCTCAGATTTGGCTTCGTTGATTTTGAAGCCCGAGGCCAGGGCGAAGGTGTGTAGCTCCACAAAGAGAGCGCGCAGGGATCGCATCGGGTCAGTGAGGGACAACAGGACGTCATCGGCGTATAGGCTGATTGTGTGCGTGTCGGCCCCAAATTTAATACCGGAAATGAGAGCATGTTGCCGCACCCTCTGAGCCATCGGCTCCATGTACAATGCGAACAAGAGTGGTGACAGCGGGCAGCCCTGGCGCGTGCCTCTGCCAATGTCGAACCTCGGGGAGGTGTGACCGTTCACTCGTACCGCGGCGTTGGGCCGGCGATAGCAGTTGAAGATGCGGTGGCGAAGTTTCTCCCCAAAGCCGAAGTGGCGGAGGACCTGATCAAGGTACGGCCAGTGCACTCTGTCGAAGGCTTTCTCCGCATCGATGGTGAGCAGCATGCAGCCGGGTTTAGTGCGTGATCCGGCCTCAATGAGGTGTAGCACCCGCTTAGTGTTATCGCTGGTCTGCCGTTGGGGGATAAAGCCCGCTTGGTCGGGGTCTATCAGTTGTTGCATATAGGGGGCGATGCGGCTCGCGAGTATGCCAGTGTAGAGTTTCAGGTCTATGTTCAGTAGCGATATGGGTCTGTAGGAGCCGCAGAGTGCCGGGTCACGACCCGGTTTGGGAATGACAGAGATAGACGCCTCCAGCAGATCCGGATGTATGGCGCCAGGTGTGTCAAATGTGTTGAATAGGTCACGCAGGAGGGGGGCAAGTCGCTGGCAAAAGGTCTTGTAGAACGCCGCGGTATAGCCGTCGGGTCCCGGGGATTTCCCGACTTTTAGGCGGGCAATGGCCGAAATGACCTCTTCCAGGCCTATGGGCCGCTCCAGGAAGTCCGCCTGGGCTTGGGTAAGGGCGGGAAGGTCCGCGCCTCGCAAATAGGCTGGACTGGTGTCAGGGTCCAGGTGATCCGCGTCGTAGAGCGCCGCATAGTAATCGCCAAACGCCGTCGCAATCGCTGCGTTCTCTGTGATCAGGTCGCCACTGGGCAACCGGAGAGAGCTCACTTGTTGCCTCTGAGTCTGCGCCCGAAGTCTACTCGCCAGCAGTTTCCCGCAACGGTCGCCACCGGTATAGTAAACGTGTTTGAGGCGCATCGCGGCGTATTCCGCCACATCTTGGTCCAAGGCCGCCAGCATTTTCCGTTCGGCGCACAGTTGACGCCATGCCCTGGACGCCCCCGTGCGCTGATGCATCTGTTCTAATTCCGCCACACGCTGGGAGAGCTCGGCTCGTTTCAGCTCCCTCTCCTTGTTGTTGGCCGTGGCAATGGAAATAATTTCCCCGCGCAGGACCGCTTTAAGGGCCGCCCACTGGGTCGCCTTGGAGGTGTCGTCATTTGCGTTGTGCTCCAGAAAGCGGTCGATCGCCAATGTGAGCCGGGTCTGGGTGTCAGGCAGCTGTAAGAGACCGTCCCGCAGTCTCCAGTGCCGTTGAGGTGCCGGCATGGCACCCACCCGAAGCGTCGCCACCACTGGGCAGTGGTCTGAGAGCGAGGCCGGTAGTATCTCCACGCTCTCTACATGTAGCGCTAGCTGCGAAGCGCCCAGGAAATAGTCTAGCCTCGCATACGTCTTATGGGCGGCCGAGTAGTACGTGTAGGCGGTGGTTTGGGGGTGCGTGTGCCGCCAGAGGTCGATGAGGCCCAGGTCCGCCAGGTGTGCGTGACCTGCCGCTGTGAGCGCTCCTACTTGACCTGATCTCTGTCCCGAGCGATCCGCCGTGTTATGAAAGACTAGGTTGAGGTCCCCCCCTAGCAGCAAGTGAGTGTGTGTGGTGGCTGTGATCGTCTCCAGGGCTGTGTGCAGGAACTTTTCTTGGCCCTCATTCGGACCATAAACTGAGCCCACAAGCAGGGTGTGACCCGCGAGTTGGAAGCTATAGAGTAGGAGCCGCCCTCTAACTTCGGCTTCTTTTTGGAGGACTTTCCCCTCAAAGGACTTAGCCACTAGGATCGCCACCCCCGCAGACTTCTTCGGGGAAGAGGAAAAGAACTGCCACGGGAACGCGCGGGATTTGAGTCTATGCTGGTCGCTGCGCACAAGGTGTGTTTCTTGGAGGAGGCAGATGTCCGCCTTGGAGCGCTCGAGATAGGATAAGATCGCCCTGCGTTTGTTTGGGCTGTTGAGACCCCGCACGTTAAGCGTAAGCACTATGAGGTGTCGTGGCATATCTGGGATTGTACGAGTAGAGCCAAGCCTGCCCGGTGGCCGTGAGTGTGGGCCCACGGGTCGTGGAAGACGCTGCGCTAGGGGCCGCGGTAGGGCAACCCTCGGCGACCGAACCTTCTGGACAAGGAGAACCCTCCCACCCCTCCCCCCTCACTCCCCAGGACCCCCCCAACCCAAACTGTCCCCCCTGGTCCCCGCTCAACCGGAGCAATTGGAGCAACCCCCCCACCTGGAACCCCCTCTCACGTAGTGCAAACAGTTCCCATCCAACTCCCCGTACCCACCCCCCAACCCCTTCCACCTCCCCAACTGGTAAAGAAACATGGTCCAATATTGTCCCAGGTCCAGTCTCATGGCCACTGGACCCGTGGTAAGGTAAGTCCGTAGAGTGGGGGCCGTGGCGGCGTCGCGAGCAGGTCGGCCAGCTCGAAGCACTCCGCCACAGACGAAGAGACAAAGTCACCATCAGGGAAGACCCAGGAGCGCTCTGCACGCGCCCCCGCCGCCGGACTAGTTTAGCCCGAACCCATCATGGCTTGTGGAACCGGTGTGTCGCTCTCCCAGCGCTCAGTTATTGTTCGACGGCGCCAGGCCCTGCGCCACCGTCTCCACCGCGGCCCTCTGGCCCTCTTCTATCTCGGTCGCCGCGGGGCGTTTCGGCCTGCGTCTGCGTCGTTGCTGCTGCCAGCGGCCCGGGCCAGTCTCAGTAGAAGCCTTTTCTCCCGGCGACCCATCGTCGACCACCGGTTCCTCCAGGCCCAGCACGCGGCAAGCGTCCCTGAGGGTGCGTGGCTGATGAAGGATATTGCCGAGCCGAAAGACTAAGCGGAAGGGGTGCCCCCAACTGTAGGAAATGTTGCGCCGTCTCAGTTCCGCTGTCACTGGCCGAAAAATGCGCCGTTTCTCGAGGGTAAGTGCAGCCAGATCCTGGTAGAGCGCTGGTGCATGGTCGCCGAAGATGATCCTGTCCATGCGGCGTGCCTTGTTCAGGATCTCCTCCTTCGTCCTGAAGTCCTGCACGCACACCAAGATGTCTGGGGGGTGCGTTGCATCGGCTCTCGGCGGGCCCGTTCGGTGGGCTCTATCCAGTCGCAGGGGGGCATCCGCCTGTCGGCCCAAGATGTGGTTAAAGAGGCCCTGCGTGAACCGAAAGAGGTCTTCCGTGTCCGGGGCCATTTTCACTCCTCGGATCCTGATGTTATGCCGCCGGGAGCGGTTCTCCAAATCTTCGGCATGAGTCTGGAGATCCACCTGCTGGTCGTGGATGCGGGCCAACTCTTGCCTTAGGGCTTCTATTTCGGCGTCCCGGGTGTCGCTCTTCGTTTCCAGGTCTGCCACCCTCTCCCCTATGGCGTCGGTGTCGCGGCGGACCTCCTTGATCTCATCCTGGAGCTCCTTCTTTAGGGCGTGGATGTCTTCCCTCAGCCCCGTGAACAGGGACTCCAGAAAGGACCGCGTGACTGGAGCCTCGGGATCTTCCCCCCCAGGGGGTGGTGGGTCCACCGTCTGCTTGTCCGTGTCTCCTCGGGGGTTTGACCCCCCGGGTCCATTCCGCTTCCCCACGGTGGGGGGGGTGAAGAGATCCTTGATGGTGCGATCCTTCCTGGGCCTTCCGCCGGACATGTCGTCCCCAAGACCCCAGCCGCGTCCGCCGGTGTCACCTTCAGCTGGCCGCAGATCGTCCTTCAATCTTAGTGGGCACCGCTCCGGCCCCGGGACAACCAGCGCCGCGTGAGTGGCTCCCCCGCGATCCTCTCAGTCTTCCACCACTCCGGGGGAGCAGTGCGACGCGGCCTCTCCACAAGTCCGTGGCCGGGTCAGGGGGGGCCGTGGGACGCTCCACAAGGCTGTAGCCAGGTATAGGGGGGCCGCGTGACGGGTGCAGGAGCACCGGCTGTGGAGGGCAGGACGGAGAGCGCCGGACGGGTCGGGTGGGAGGCCGCCCAAGATGGCGCCCGCGGCACACCACGATGCACTGTCCTGGGGGCGAGAGCCCAGAGTGGTCGTTGAGGCCTCCCCGCGGCAAGGGGGGTCCGCTCACCTCCGAGGGGGTCGTGGCCGGGGGGGGCTTGGCTGCTCGTGTGGGGGTCTACAATGCCCGCTCAGGATGAGGGCCTTCGCGCTGTCCCACCACGTGCGCGGCTTCTATGGCTCCTCTCCGCACCCCCCGCACCGACCCGCCACCACCTCCCCCGACGAAGGCCCAGGTGCGCAGATGTAGCTAGGGACCGGGTAGTACCGCAGGCAGGGATGGGCGACTGCTGGGGGCCTTGCCAACCGGCCCCGTGTCGGCTGAGTGTGCTGTTTAGTGTCCCGGCCTGCCGACGTGTCCCGCTGCCAGCGGACAGGACCGTGGGGGTGTCTGCCAGTCCCCGCCGACTCCCGGTGATCCCACGTGGAAGGGGGTCTGCTGGGCTGGGGGGTGGGGGCCTCCCTCACCGCCTCTCCTCACCTCCGTGTTTAGGGTCGTCCACTCGACCCAGGCCGAGTCCGCTGCCAGGCGCCACCAGCCAGGCACTCCGGGTAGCAGTAGGTCCGCGTGGTGAGCCCGCAGAAGCCCCCGGCAGATGGTCACGGGGGCCTCGCGCTCGGTCGCGCGGGCCGGGCTCACCGATGCAGCAGCCGGGCACAGACGCCCGTGACTCGGCCCGCAGGCTCCGCCCCTCGCGGCCTCGCTGTCGTTCCGCGCTCCCCTCAGGCCGTCCGTGCCGTCAGACCACCGGGCCGGGCCCAGCCGGGGTTCTGCACCAGGAATCGCCCACACAGCTGTCTAGCAGTCCCCCGCAGCAATGCCGGCCTCAGCCCGCCGGGGAAGTGCTCGGGTCCGGGCTTTCTGCTGAAAGAAACGCTGTGGATAACGGCCGGCGGCGGGAGCTCCGACAAAGCACGTCTGCTCACGCCGCCATCTTGGCCACGCCCCCATAAGTATTTAAATCCTTCAATTCAGAAGGAATCTCAACCAATTCCAGATTATTATGAACTGCCCTAGCAGGCATTTGGTTTTGGTTTAATTTATTACAACAATAAGTACACACACGTTGATCCGATCCCAAATCAAAATAATTTTCTACCATCAAGTATGTGGCAAAATCCTTCCATTCACTATTATTTTCCCTTTCACTTTTTGCATATAAATCCACTACCTTAGTCTGATTCTTATAATAAGTGCGTCGACAACATACACAAGTGAAATTAGGCCTCTCACTTGATTTCATCTGAAACGTGGCAATTTCCTTCTGAAAATTATCTGTACTGGAAACCTGTACATTATCTTCCACATTACCCTCTACTTCTGGGTCAATTTGAACATTCTCATCTTTACTACCAAAGTAACAAAACTCAATTTCTTCACAAATATTCTTCACATCTATTTCAGAACCATGCAAGAGAGCAGCACATAATTGTTTAAGCATAATTGCTGGACTCTTAGCATAATACAACATTCTCACTAATTTTCTCACTTTATTATGATGCACTGCTAGCATCCTGAAATGATGAAAAACACTCTGGCATACTCTCCTGGAAAGACAAGCCAGTGAATGACCACGCAAACCTGTCATTTGTCTCACTCTGCAAGGATCTAAATCTTGCAACAACTTCATTTTCTGCTTCAAACTTTTCTTATTAAATGTCCGTATAAAATCACAAAGCAAATTGATGGAAACCTGTCGCACACTGCAAATAGAACTACACTTCCAAATGTACACAGGACCCTTAGGACGTCTTCCTAAAACCTCATCACTTAGCGCCTCTTCTGTCTCTGTTGTCACAAGTTGTTCTTTTTCAACTGGACAACCATCCTTCACTTCATAAGCTCGACCACTGATGTCAACTGCATGCACCAAATCATTATCCTGAAAATAAGTCTCCTCATTAAAAAATGCCTCAGAACTTGAACTATGCATCCATTCTCCGGAAAAAACTTCACAAAAGTTAGTACGATTTACTACTCTCTTCCATCTACTTTTTGTTTTGAAATCAGAAATTACCTTGCTTAGTTTCCTAATTCTATTGATTACCAAAATAAACAACTTTCGCTTAATTTCAAAAGCATGATCAATAATTTTCTCTACATTTTTCTTCTTCTTATAAAATGCCGCTTTCTGTTGGCCTTTCTTTTTAATATTTTTCAATAAATTAACTAATATCCTATTACGGAACATTCGATTTCGAATGTCCCTAAACTGTTGTTTACTTCTACTATCATGCACAGAGTTATCTCTTCCTCTACCAGTAACATTTGTGATGGGTCTCTCCTTTCCATTTAAATTACTTTTCTTTTTGTGAACTGAAACATTTTTTTGAGCAAAACTTTTTTTACTACAAATATTTCTTAAGAATGATTTCGTGCTCTTACCCGGACCTTTCTTGGTGTTTTGACAAGTATTTGGGGAAGAGGACTGCTGCAATAAAACATCATCCTGCTGTCTTTGACGTTTTCTAGCCTTTCTTATTCTACTTTTGGAAGGCATTTTACAAACTATGAAAGAATCTGCAGTTGAATCTGTGGAAAAATATAATATAAAATGTTATTAACCACTATTACCAAACAGTAAATAAATAACAGTCATCTAAAACTTAATGCCGTACTAATTATTTAACATAGCAAATATTTTCCACCAGCACTGCATCACAAAAATGACACTCAATGGTACAAAACAGGCATACAACACTCATAAATCACTCCCTAATATTTTAAATCATTAATTCAGGATGACGATAAGATGTAGCCTATCTAAAGATTTGTTTAGGCCCAGATCTTTAGACTGGGGGGAATGTGTGTCATTGATCCACATTCAGTCCATCACCTGTTTTGTTTATTTGAGGTGAGGCCAACACATGGTTGCAGATAAGATTATCACTGAAAAAAAACAAGGTAAAAAAACATGTGAAGGCCTACCAATGAAGTAAATCATTAAATGAAAACCAATACATTTCTGGAAATATGCACTACTAGTGCTTCATAAGATGTTTTGGGTCATATTTATAAGGCATTTGAGTGTGTAGTATGCTATTTTACGTTTCATGGTGCAAATTTATTGTAAATACGCTCCCACCTGCGGTTGGCAAATTTAGATTTTGATTATGGGAGTTAGATAGGCATGTTAATAATTTCCCAAAAATGGTGTATAACCCCAAACAACCTTTGAAGCAAATGCTCTTAGCCATGTTATCCACCTCCCATTGGATAACATGGCTAAGAAGTGCTTGCAAATGTGAAAAAAAACGGCCGCAATGCATGAATATCGCAGAAAAATCAGCGATATTCATACATTTTCCAGCAAATGCTCTTGGCCATGTTATCCACTTCCTATTAAATAACATGGCTAAGAACTGCTCAGGGCCCCATGAGGAACGCTTTCCATTTAAAAAGGGAAAAATAACATCAAAGACACTAAAATGCCTTCTAAATATGACCCCAAACAACCTATGAAGCTCTAACAGTACATATCCTGAAATTTAATTGATTTCAAAATTCGTTTTTAAACACAGCATATAAATCAATTGTATACCTGCATTCATGAAGAAATGACTAAAAATGTCCTTGAGACACATGAAAGTGTTTTCTGGAATGCCCTAGCACCATTTTTGGGACACTATTAACATGGCTAGGTAACTCCCATAATCAAAATCTAAATTTGCCAAGCGCAAATGGGAGCGTATTTACAAGACACTTGCCCCAAGAGGAACACTTTCCATTTAAAAAGGTAAACATAACATCGCAGAAAAGTCAGCAATATTCATGCATTATCCAGCAAATGCTCTTAGCCATGTTATCCACCTTCCATTGGATAACAGAAAGCTGATTGGCTCTCCGGTGTCTGTCAACATTCTAAATAGTCCGGAGCGGCCGCCATCTTATCTCTCGGTAGGATCGAGAGAGAAGAAGAGGTGAAAAACGAAGGGGGAATTTATTGAAAGGGGGCAAGGTATACCCCTCTTGACCCCCTAGGAATGTTGTTGGGGTTATTAAAGGGTCCCGTGGGGAAAATAAAAAAAAAATGATTTTTCACGGTAGAAGCGCTTCACGGGCCGCAAACTGGGCCGCAAACTGGTAGCGAAACGGGAATTCGCCATTTTGTGCTTCGTTTTAATTGTTTAGAGACAAAAATTATCGCCGCACATCGGCCACAATGCATGAATATCGCTGAAAAGTCAGCGATATTCATGCATTATCCAGCAAATGCTCTTAGCCATGTTATCCACCTTCCATTGGATAACATGGCTAAAAACCGCTCTGTGCGTGAGCTTTTTTTTTTTTTTTTTTTGCTGCGTGACGTTTGTTAACGTTCGATTCGATGGAAATCAGGAAGTGTTGAACACCATTTTGTCACTGCGAGTAAATATTTTATTATAAATGAATCCTCATTGATAAACATTGTCTGCGCCATCTTGCGTTTTTGTCCAATGCCACAATTTTGTCGTGCACGGCAGCCATTTTAGATGCCTTGACCAGGGCCACTCTCTGCACGCCGCCGATTCTCAGCATGGCTCCCCACCCTCGCACGCATCTCCCCCACGCAATGGTCACCCCCGCTCTCTCTCTCATGCATGGGCCATATACTTCCCCCATCTGCGCTGCTCTTCTCTGAGAATCACACCCTGTGCCCGCTCGACACCTCCCTTTCACCCTATTCACTACCGCACCCTCTGACACTTCTCTTCCTCTGTGTCCGATTGTCCAGGCCGGACCTAGGCTATCACCTAGCCCTGCGGATGTAGTTTATGGCTCCAGCTGTAGAGTATCCAGACATGCCAACCCTCCCGATTCAGGTGTGAGACTACTGATTTCAGTACTAGTCTTTCGCTTCCCGATTCCTGCAAGGAAAAACCCGGGGGCATATTTCCAACAACTAGCGGTAATTTTTGTCTCTAACTTGTTTAGAGACAATAATTATCGCCGCACTTCGGCGAATTTTATCGCACATAAATTGATTTCTTAAATCGTTTTTAAAAACAACATATCTGTTTCAGCTTACATAACAAACCATGGAATGGGCTCCATGTACCACAATAACTTGTGTTACTGCATGCCAGAATGTTACACCAAATATGCAATTACAATTTCTCTATAAAACTAATTCTATTACTATATCACTAGAGACAAAACCACATTTTAAAAACACAGCTTTCTTCATCATTTTCTCCTTAAATCATACTATTCTCTATCTAAATTAAATAAATCTTTTCTCACCTTAGCAAATATTGTTTGAGTTTTGAAAACAGTCTCAGAAATACACCAAATTGTCTTCAGCAGAAGAAAAAGGATGCACTCCAAAGGCTGCAGCTATTGAAAGCACAGAAATACAGATATTCATTTCACATATCTCTCATATTAGCCAATCATACCTCTTCCCTCACTTTTTTCAAATCAAAACCCTTCCCCCCTCTGCCCTCTCTCCCTTGTTTCCATAGCAACCACCTCCTGGAAGACCTCTCATGTTTGCAAATTCACACAACAATGTTTCAATTGAACTCTGAACTCTCAGTGCACCTGCGTATCCAGAGCAATCTTTCAATAAATGTTTCTTCCTTGACCATTCAAATTACATCTTTCAAAGAACACATCCATGCACCCTAACTTTCTGTTTTCAGAAATGGAAATGCACCAATCACTGCTAATGAATCATTTGCATTGTAAATCCACAGTTTTTTTTCTTTAGAAACTCCTACTGTTTCAACTGCCCTTTCATTACCACACTTCATCTGACTGCAGAACAACCTTCTCCCACCATGTTTAAGGTCTGGATTGTTGGACATAGTTACATCCACTGGGCTCAAAGGTATGCTGAGAGCAGAAATTTACCTAACCTCAATTTACAAGATGTGGAAATTAAGTGGTTGGGCCAAAGAGGATTAAAATGTCACCAATTGATACCATTGGTGAAAACCTTTATGCATTTGCCAAAACCTGACCTGTTAATAGTGCACTGTGGAGGTAATGATTTGGGCACTTTGACAGGGGTAGGTCTGGAAATGCTTTTAAAGGACACCTTTGAGCAATTAATGGCACTTTTTCCTCAAACTGCCTTGGTATATTCCAATATATGCCAAAGACAGAAATGGAGGTGGTCCAACCAATTTTGTCCACAAATTGAGAAAGCGAGGAAGCATGTAAACAAATCTGTTTCAGCTTACATGAGAGACCATGGAATGGGCTCTCTGTACAACAATAACTTGCGTTACTACATGCAAGATATCTACAGAGGAGATGGAGTTCACTTCTCAGATGAGGGCAACAGAATTTTCATTCTGAATTTAAGACTGTGCATTGGTACCTACTTATAAGTACCTAAATGTACCATAAACCCAAAAGCTCTTCTCAGAGCTACCCTACATCTGATCACTCACAATTATTATTTTCCTCTAACTTTTTTCACTAATTTTCCACAAAATTCGCTCCCCGGAGCGCTACCCGGTTCGCTAACCGAAAGCTAACCTCGCGGATTTTTTTTTAAAAAGTTTTTTTTCCGCACATATAAGCCTCCTCAGCCACGCTCAGAAAACCTAGGGGGTCAAGATAAGTCTACCATGACCCCTTCTACCCATTCTAAACATTATTTGCCCTCCATCTTGTATCTTAATGCGACCGAAACACAAAATGGTGGACTCCCGTGACGCTTAAGGTTCGCTAACCGGGCCGCTTTCCGGAAAGCGGTCCTAAAAAAAGGCGGGAAAGTAATTTACAGAAAAACGACTAGAGACACTCTCACCAAATATAGATTAGCTCATACTACATAACAATCCCTTCCATTCTCACAAATTTCATTGAAATTCAATTTAGCCATTTAGCCTGTAGACCTCTCCAAGTACCGTGAGGTAAATTACTTCACAAAACACATCTGAATTGTTGGCATTGACAACCAATGAAAATGTTACTTTCATTTTCTACTTTTATTACCTGACATTTGATTGGTTATATACCTGTATATATATAAAGGGAGAGAAGGAAACACAGCCATTTTGACTACTACTTCTTGTTGTACCTCCTATTTCAATAGCTTCAAAAAACTTCAACTTCTTTGTGAAGGTAAGTTATAATTTAATATATTGTGCACTATGACTTAACATAGTAGACTTTTTTTGCTAGATATACACTATCCCTCTGTAGTAGTAATGTATTTAGATAGACTTCTCTGTTATAGTTATCAATGGAGTAAGGCTTGTCTTGGTTAAATCACATACACTTTTTTATAGTCCTATTTCCACTCTCATACTATACACTGTCAAAAGATAAATTCACTGATAAAAACTGCCTATCTAAAATTAATCCCAACAGTGCCCTATCTCTACTAATATATATTTTTTTAATCCAAATTTCAGGCAAAATTATAGTCCTATTTCCACTCTCATACTATACACTGCCAAAAGATAAATTCACTGATAAAAACTGCCTATCTAAAATTAATCCCAACAGTGCCCTATCTCTACTAATATATATTTTTTAATCCAAATTTCAGGCAAAATGGAAGGCGAGCAGCAAGTTTCTTTTGAGATGGACCTGCAAGAGAGCAGCCAGGAATTAATTGAACAAATTGACATGGAATTTATGGATGAAAGCTTGGATAATGAACTGCTGCAATGTGTCCAAGCAGTAGATGTCCTCCTTGCAAATGAGGACATTTTGCAACCTCACAGATTGCAAACAATATATCAAGAAAATAATGACATTTCAGACACTGAAATATTAGAAAGTTTAATAAATTATGAAAAAGAATCAAAATAAAAAAACACTTTAAAAAAAAGAAAACAAAAAAAAACAAGAAAAACAACAAACAATTAACATACAGCATTAGAAAAGTCTTTCATTCTTTTATCCATAAAGTTCGCTGCCCAGAACGCTTTCCGGTTCGCGAACTTGGCGCTTATCACGCAAAAAAAATTTTTTTTTTTTTTTTGGACCCTCCTAGGCCCTTTTAAAACCTCCACATAAAACCTAGGGGGTCAACGAGGATCTACTATGCCCCCTTATGGTAATTTCCCCCTTTGTTTTGCCCTCCTCTTGTCTCTCGATCCTACCGAGAGACAAGATGGCGGCCGCTCCGGACTGTTTAGAATGTTGACAGACACCGGAGGGCCAATCAGCTTCTCATCGCAAAGTTCCGTTACGCGAAAGGTTCGCTAACCGGATAGCTGCCCGGAGCGCTGTTACAGATATATATCTTGATTTAAACGTTAATTTCTCAAAATCCACTGAAGCACATATATTGAGACCTAGCAAAGGCACATCGGGCTAACAGTCCCTACAATTTTGCCAAGTTTCGTGAAAATCCATTCAGCCGTTCGGGCTAAAAGTGAGTCCAACCGCCCTATGGAAATTAACATGGGAAAAACGTGTTTTGGGACCCCCATTTTTTTCTCGGCCCCCCCTCCACAAAACCCCCCCAAATTTTCAAGGGCTGCTCAGAAACAAAATGTGCCATTTTCCTGAAAATTTCAGCCAATTCCGTCCACAAACGCCAAAGTTATTAGGCATAGAATTTTCAGAAATCCCATAGGGAAAAAATCCTAACTATATATACCTACTGGCGACCGCCAGTAGGTAATATATATATATATATATATATATATATCAGCACAGAATCTTCACACTTCCACAGCCCAGCGGCGAATGAAGAGACAGACCCCACGTTGTTCCAGGCAAGATGTTTTATTTGGTTCCTGTGCCTTCCAAATGCAACGTTTCGACTACTGGCGTAGTCTTGTTCACACACCTCATTGCACAAAGTGGAAACTTTTTAAATCTTTAAGCAGTGTGGACACACCCATCAGGTCCCACCTCCAAACGTGAGTCACGTGGTAAAACATTTAAAACATCAGATGTATTAAAGGTACAGTGCCCAATTATGCAAGTTTGAGCATTTATATAATTGCATTGCTACGAAAATAAATTTGTTGAGCTTATGCACTGTACATATTTACAAGAATTGCTTTAAAAATACCTGCATTCATGAAGAAATGACTAAAAATGTCCTTGAGACACATGAAAGTGTTTTCTGGAATGCCCTAGCACCATTTTTGGGACACTATTAACATGGCTAGGTAACTCCCATAATCAAAATCTAAATTTGCCAAGCGCAAATGGGAGCGTATTTACAAGACACTTGCCCCAAGAGGAACACTTTCCATTTAAAAAGGTAAACATAACATCGCAGAAAAGTCAGCAATATTCATGCATTATCCAGCAAATGCTCTTAGCCATGTTATCCACCTTCCATTGGATAACAGAAAGCTGATTGGCTCTCCGGTGTCTGTCAACATTCTAAATAGTCCGGAGCGGCCGCCATCTTATCTCTCGGTAGGATCGAGAGAGAAGAAGAGGTGAAAAACGAAGGGGGAATTTATTGAAAGGGGGCAAGGTATACCCCTCTTGACCCCCTAGGAATGTTGTTGGGGTTATTAAAGGGTCCCGTGGGGAAAATAAAAAAAAAATGATTTTTCACGGTAGAAGCGCTTCACGGGCCGCAAACTGGGCCGCAAACTGGTAGCGAAACGGGAATTCGCCATTTTGTGCTTCGTTTTAATTGTTTAGAGACAAAAATTATCGCCGCACATCGGCCACAATGCATGAATATCGCTGAAAAGTCAGCGATATTCATGCATTATCCAGCAAATGCTCTTAGCCATGTTATCCACCTTCCATTGGATAACATGGCTAAAAACCGCTCTGTGCGTGAGCTTTTTTTTTTTTTTTTTTTGCTGCGTGACGTTTGTTAACGTTCGATTCGATGGAAATCAGGAAGTGTTGAACACCATTTTGTCACTGCGAGTAAATATTTTATTATAAATGAATCCTCATTGATAAACATTGTCTGCGCCATCTTGCGTTTTTGTCCAATGCCACAATTTTGTCGTGCACGGCAGCCATTTTAGATGCCTTGACCAGGGCCACTCTCTGCACGCCGCCGATTCTCAGCATGGCTCCCCACCCTCGCACGCATCTCCCCCACGCAATGGTCACCCCGCTCTCTCTCTCATGCATGGGCCATATACTTCCCCCATCTGCGCTGCTCTTCTCTGAGAATCACACCCTGTGCCCGCTCGACACCTCCCTTTCACCCTATTCACTACCGCACCCTCTGACACTTCTCTTCCTCTGTGTCCGATTGTCCAGGCCGGACCTAGGCTATCACCTAGCCCTGCGGATGTAGTTTATGGCTCCAGCTGTAGAGTATCCAGACATGCCAACCCTCCCGATTCAGGTGTGAGACTACTGATTTCAGTGCTAGTCTTTCGCTTCCCGATTCCTGCAAGGAAAAACCCGGGGGCATATTTCCAACAACTAGCGGTAATTTTTGTCTCTAACTTGTTTAGAGACAATAATTATCGCCGCACTTCGGCGAATTTTATCGCACATAAATTGATTTCTTAAATCGTTTTTAAAAACAACATATCTGTTTCAGCTTACATAACAAACCATGGAATGGGCTCCATGTACCACAATAACTTGTGTTACTGCATGCCAGAATGTTACACCAAATATGCAATTACAATTTCTCTATAAAACTAATTCTATTACTATATCACTAGAGACAAAACCACATTTTAAAAACACAGCTTTCTTCATCATTTTCTCCTTAAATCATACTATTCTCTATCTAAATTAAATAAATCTTTTCTCACCTTAGCAAATATTGTTTGAGTTTTGAAAACAGTCTCAGAAATACACCAAATTGTCTTCAGCAGAAGAAAAAGGATGCACTCCAAAGGCTGCAGCTATTGAAAGCACAGAAATACAGATATTCATTTCACATATCTCTCATATTAGCCAATCATACCTCTTCCCTCACTTTTTTCAAATCAAAACCCTTCCCCCCTCTGCCCTCTCTCCCTTGTTTCCATAGCAACCACCTCCTGGAAGACCTCTCATGTTTGCAAATTCACACAACAATGTTTCAATTGAACTCTGAACTCTCAGTGCACCTGCGTATCCAGAGCAATCTTTCAATAAATGTTTCTTCCTTGACCATTCAAATTACATCTTTCAAAGAACACATCCATGCACCCTAACTTTCTGTTTTCAGAAATGGAAATGCACCAATCACTGCTAATGAATCATTTGCATTGTAAATCCACAGTTTTTTTTCTTTAGAAACTCCTACTGTTTCAACTGCCCTTTCATTACCACACTTCATCTGACTGCAGAACAACCTTCTCCCACCATGTTTAAGGTCTGGATTGTTGGACATAGTTACATCCACTGGGCTCAAAGGTATGCTGAGAGCAGAAATTTACCTAACCTCAATTTACAAGATGTGGAAATTAAGTGGTTGGGCCAAAGAGGATTAAAATGTCACCAATTGATACCATTGGTGAAAACCTTTATGCATTTGCCAAAACCTGACCTGTTAATAGTGCACTGTGGAGGTAATGATTTGGGCACTTTGACAGGGGTAGGTCTGGAAATGCTTTTAAAGGACACCTTTGAGCAATTAATGGCACTTTTTCCTCAAACTGCCTTGGTATATTCCAATATATGCCAAAGACAGAAATGGAGGTGGTCCAACCAATTTTGTCCACAAATTGAGAAAGCGAGGAAGCATGTAAACAAATCTGTTTCAGCTTACATGAGAGACCATGGAATGGGCTCTCTGTACAACAATAACTTGCGTTACTACATGCAAGATATCTACAGAGGAGATGGAGTTCACTTCTCAGATGAGGGCAACAGAATTTTCATTCTGAATTTAAGACTGTGCATTGGTACCTACTTATAAGTACCTAAATGTACCATAAACCCAAAAGCTCTTCTCAGAGCTACCCTACATCTGATCACTCACAATTATTATTTTCCTCTAACTTTTTTCACTAATTTTCCACAAAATTCGCTCCCCGGAGCGCTACCCGGTTCGCTAACCGAAAGCTAACCTCGCGGATTTTTTTTTAAAAAGTTTTTTTTCCGCACATATAAGCCTCCTCAGCCACGCTCAGAAAACCTAGGGGGTCAAGATAAGTCTACCATGACCCCTTCTACCCATTCTAAACATTATTTGCCCTCCATCTTGTATCTTAATGCGACCGAAACACAAAATGGTGGACTCCCGTGACGCTTAAGGTTCGCTAACCGGGCCGCTTTCCGGAAAGCGGTCCTAAAAAAAGGCGGGAAAGTAATTTACAGAAAAACGACTAGAGACACTCTCACCAAATATAGATTAGCTCATACTACATAACAATCCCTTCCATTCTCACAAATTTCATTGAAATTCAATTTAGCCATTTAGCCTGTAGACCTCTCCAAGTACCGTGAGGTAAATTACTTCACAAAACACATCTGAATTGTTGGCATTGACAACCAATGAAAATGTTACTTTCATTTTCTACTTTTATTACCTGACATTTGATTGGTTATATACCTGTATATATATAAAGGGAGAGAAGGAAACACAGCCATTTTGACTACTACTTCTTGTTGTACCTCCTATTTCAATAGCTTCAAAAAACTTCAACTTCTTTGTGAAGGTAAGTTATAATTTAATATATTGTGCACTATGACTTAACATAGTAGACTTTTTTTGCTAGATATACACTATCCCTCTGTAGTAGTAATGTATTTAGATAGACTTCTCTGTTATAGTTATCAATGGAGTAAGGCTTGTCTTGGTTAAATCACATACACTTTTTTATAGTCCTATTTCCACTCTCATACTATACACTGTCAAAAGATAAATTCACTGATAAAAACTGCCTATCTAAAATTAATCCCAACAGTGCCCTATCTCTACTAATATATATTTTTTTAATCCAAATTTCAGGCAAAATTATAGTCCTATTTCCACTCTTATACTATACACTGCCAAAAGATAAATTCACTGATAAAAACTGCCTATCTAAAATTAATCCCAACAGTGCCCTATCTCTACTAATATATATTTTTTAATCCAAATTTCAGGCAAAATGGAAGGCGAGCAGCAAGTTTCTTTTGAGATGGACCTGCAAGAGAGCAGCCAGGAATTAATTGAACAAATTGACATGGAATTTATGGATGAAAGCTTGGATAATGAACTGCTGCAATGTGTCCAAGCAGTAGATGTCCTCCTTGCAAATGAGGACATTTTGCAACCTCACAGATTGCAAACAATATATCAAGAAAATAATGACATTTCAGACACTGAAATATTAGAAAGTTTAATAAATTATGAAAAAGAATCAAAATAAAAAAACACTTTAAAAAAAAGAAAACAAAAAAAAACAAGAAAAACAACAAACAATTAACATACAGCATTAGAAAAGTCTTTCATTCTTTTATCCATAAAGTTCGCTGCCCAGAACGCTTTCCGGTTCGCGAACTTGGCGCTTATCACGCAAAAAAAATTTTTTTTTTTTTTTGGACCCTCCTAGGCCCTTTTAAATCCTCCACATAAAACCTAGGGGGTCAACGAGGATCTACTATGCCCCCTTATGGTAATTTCCCCCTTTGTTTTGCCCTCCTCTTGTCTCTCGATCCTACCGAGAGACAAGATGGCGGCCGCTCCGGACTGTTTAGAATGTTGACAGACACCGGAGGGCCAATCAGCTTCTCATCGCAAAGTTCCGTTACGCGAAAGGTTCGCTAACCGGATAGCTGCCCGGAGCGCTGTTACAGATATATATCTTGATTTAAACGTTAATTTCTCAAAATCCACTGAAGCACATATATTGAGACCTAGCAAAGGCACATCGGGCTAACAGTCCCTACAATTTTGCCAAGTTTCGTGAAAATCCATTCAGCCGTTCGGGCTAAAAGTGAGTCCAACCGCCCTATGGAAATTAACATGGGAAAAACGTGTTTTGGGACCCCCATTTTTTTCTCGGCCCCCCCTCCACAAAACCCCCCCAAATTTTCAAGGGCTGCTCAGAAACAAAATGTGCCATTTTCCTGAAAATTTCAGCCAATTCCGTCCACAAACGCCAAAGTTATTAGGCATAGAATTTTCAGAAATCCCATAGGGAAAAAATCCTAACTATATATACCTACTGGCGACCGCCAGTAGGTAATATATATATATATATATATATATATATCAGCACAGAATCTTCACACTTCCACAGCCCAGCGGCGAATGAAGAGACAGACCCCACGTTGTTCCAGGCAAGATGTTTTATTTGGTTCCTGTGCCTTCCAAATGCAACGTTTCGACTACTGGCGTAGTCTTGTTCACACACCTCATTGCACAAAGTGGAAACTTTTTAAATCTTTAAGCAGTGTGGACACACCCATCAGGTCCCACCTCCAAACGTGAGTCACGTGGTAAAACATTTAAAACATCAGATGTATTAAAGGTACAGTGCCCAATTATGCAAGTTTGAGCATTTATATAATTGCATTGCTACGAAAATAAATTTGTTGAGCTTATGCACTGTACATATTTACAAGAATTGCTTTAAAAATACCCGCTTGAATGCGCATAATTTTGTGACTGAGAGACATTAATTGCCACATACGAAGTCCATGCTTAGTACATATTTACAAGAGTTGCTAAGAAAATACCCGCTTGAATGCGCATATGTATTTATCCTCAGAGACACTATTAATGCACATGTAGTATTGTGCTATTAATTAGGTAGTTGTCCGATACATCTTACAGACTCAACAAAATATAACCGCGTAAATGCGCTGTTTAACCAATATTAACGGTTAATCAAACATAGGTAATCAAGTACATAATGCATACAACAGAATCTGTCTCATTAAGTATAAAAGCAAATCTACACAGTCCATAATAAATCTTGTAATTCATGGCATTGACACTGCTATCTGATGCTTAAGACCGTCATACAAGTGACTAAAAACTGTATACCAAAAACAACACCCAAATATATTATACATTTATACAAATAACATAGATTCGAATTCCTATATATGGCAAAGTATATATGTACATCTGTACATTGTTTATATATCCCAATCAAATTTATACAGGAAATTATTTCATCGAAACTAGTGTGTATCCCTAAAAAAGTGCTGAATAAATAACCAGTGCAAATTAATCACCAAAATACATATAACTAAAGTTTCATGTGTTTGTTTAAAAAATTGAACCGCTTGAAAAACCAAAGCAGTTAAACCCTTACGGGAACAGGACTACAGAATACCTAAAAATAGGTGTTGTTGTTCAGAATTTCATATATATACACACACGCGTTATTTACATTTATATTCAATGTGCTCACATCATGATCCCTATATACATTGTAATGCAGATTTATGTACGAAGATGGATGTTCCTACAGAAAGTTGTGCAAGTCCTCCGTTGCATTCAACCCATTTGGTTGTTTGCTGTCGAGCTTGATTATATATTGCGTTTCCAACCGGCGCAATAGTTTGTCGCGGTCTCCCCCACGCCTCAGGGGAGCCACTGCGTCAATAACATAATAGGTAAGACATGATAAATCCCTATTGTGTTTGTTATTAAAATGACGCGCCACTGGATATGCTCCATCGTGGTTAACTATAGCTCTTAGGTGCTGTAGTATCCTCACATGCACCTGTGCGCCGGTGCTGCCCACATAACGTAGGCCACATGTGCAAGTTAGGACGTATACCGCAAACTCCGTACGGCAGTTGTAATTGCCTTGGATGGGAAAATTGTTATCAGAAAATGGAGTGCGGTAATGAGTGGTATTCTGTCCAAACTTGCACGCCCGACAGGATGAACATTTGTGGAAGCCCTTCCTCCCAAACCTCTGATCAACAATTGGTAATTCAGGGCTGGGTCTTGATAATTTGCTGCGCATACTGAACGCGCGCCTGAATGTAACCACAGGTTTTTCAGGTGTAATGTCGCGCAGTACAGGATCTGTTTTTAAGACTGGCCAATGTTTGCTTATAATGGATTTTATTTTGCGATGCTGTTGGCTGTAAGTTGTTATAAGTCTGCTGGTATTAGGGGTTGCTTCACTTTCAAGGGGTTTGGGCAGTAGCAACGAATCTCTAGTTCTGCCCTCACTCTTTTTCAATGCAGTTGCAAGACAAGATTTACTGTATCCCCTTTCCTCAAGTCTAGCAAGCATTGCAGATGCCCCTTCCTCAAATTTCGCCTGGGTATTGCATATGCGTTTAAGGCGAAGCAGTTCCCCCAATGGGATGCTCATGATGACATGTTTAGGGTGACCACTGCTGGCATGAAGAATACTGTTCCCAGCAGTGGGCTTTCTGTGGAGAGCAGTTACAATGTGATCATTGATAACATGAATGGACACATCTAGAAATTCAGCAGTGTGATCACTGATGTTTGAAGTGAAAAATAAATTGAAATGATTATTGTTGAGATTATTAACAAAAACCTGAGCACTGCTGATATCACCCTCCCATACACAAAAAATGTCGTCTATGAAACGCATCCAATATTTTACATGTTCAAAACCAACAACGCCAGGGAGTTCCTGCTCCTCCCACAGCCCCACGTGCAAGCACGCGTAGCTGGGAGAGAAGCAGGAACCCATGGCTACCCCACGTATTTGTCTCCATATATCTTTACCAAACAGGAAATAGTTATTATTAAGACACCACAATACTAGATCTGTAATCATTTTGTTGTGGCTATAGTAAGCACAAGACTTTCGTCCCAAGAAATGTTTGATTCCTTCAATGCCAGTGTCGTGCTCGATACATGTGTATAACGACTCGATGTCCAGGGTAATTATACACCAGTTGCTTTGCCATGGTATGGTTTCCAATTTGGCTAAAAAGTCACCGGTGTCCTTGATGTAACTGGGTAATCCCTGGACATGTTCTTGGAGATAAAAGTCTATGTATCTAGACACATTTTCACTTACACTGTTGATTGCGGAGATGATAGGTCTCCCGGGAGTTGGGGTCTGTCTTTTGTGAACTTTGGGGATCAAATACATATGCGGAATAACTGGATGCTCTTTTACCAGAAAATTGTACTCAGTAGAAGTGATTAGACTATCTCTCTTGTAGCCTGATAGCATTTTCTTAATATTTTCTTTGGCTTGTTTGTATTGAACGCCGTTGCTGAGTACATAGCAATTTTCGTTATTTAACTGGCGTTTTGCTTCAGCAATGTATTGATCCCTTTGCCACACAACAATATTCCCTCCCTTGTCTGAGGGACAAACAATGATTTCTTGATTCTTCGATAATTTATTCATAAGATTGTGGTATTCCTTGGTTGGAAAGTTGGCCATGTCTTTGGTTGAGTGGAATTTTTTGTTTAACTTTTTCAAGTCTTCCACAATACAGTCATGATAAATGTCCACCGCATCCTTTGGCATAACGGGGACAAATTTACTTTTGGGTTTGAAGGGGCTTTCCCCAGCACCTTTCTGACGGATATCAATTTCGCGCAGTTCCCTTTGGGTGTTAGGAGCGTCTGTATTGCTGTTTTCCACTGTTGAAGAAGTTTTGCTGAGACCACAAAGGGTTATAAGCGTTCTCGCATCATTTGCAGGCACCAAATCTGGATCTAGCTCACTGGTGGCTTTTTTGTTCGAATCCATTGCACTGACATTGGATTTTGATTTGATGGCAAAAAACTTTTGTAGTTTCAATTTTCTTATGTAGAGGTAGACATCAGCTCTCGTATTCGTATAGTTAAATGAGCTTTCAGGGCAGAAGTTGAGTCCTAATTTAAGAATTTGTTCTTCTGCATTGGTCAACGTCACATCCGATAAATTAACTATTGTACTTGCGTTAATTATTGCTTGCTGGTTTGCTTTTTGAACCATTTCTTTTTTGGCCCTTGCGGCACCTTTGGCGCGCTTTCTTCTTGCCCTCCGCCTTGCGTTTTTCCTTTTCCTGCATTGCGTGAGCGTGTCCGTGGGCCCTGCGTTTGCATTTGCGCCTCCACTAAAAAATCAATTTCCTCGCCCAAATCAAGAATTTCAAGTGAGGTGTTGTCATCTGTGAGGCTTAACAAGGACCCACACGAACTAGAAGAACCAGCTAGGGAAATGGTGTCTGTTGATGTTAGTTCCAAGTTTGCCGTTGCGGTACCTGATGTTTGATGAGACACAGTTGCTTTAGCTTTTAAGGCCGTTTTCTGAATTTGACGCTGCTTTTTTGCTTGATCGTATTTGCGAGCAAATGTATAGATCTGTCCGGTCTCATAGTCATTGAGATCCCTTGCGAATTTGTTGATTTTCCGCGTCTTTATTTTTTCTTCGTGTTTTTTTAGACGTTCGCTGATGTCTTTTCGGCCTTTGCTAATTATTGCTTGAGTTTCTGCGTCATTTAATGCATCCAAGTCATTGTTGATTTGCACTATTTGTTCTAGTAGCGCTGCCCGATCTATAACGGCATATTTAATCAACAATTTAATAAGATTCATGGATGCCCCCAAATTGAGTTCTCCCCATTCTTTAAGCATGTTGGGGTTTGGGTCCATAAAACTTGGTGCCAGCATAATTCGCAGCCCTCTTGGTACTCGTCCTACCTCTTCATATTTGGTGAGCGATTTGTGCTCCCACCACTTAGTAATCTCTGAGCGCGACTTCTTTTCCAGCAAGGATAACATTTTTTTCACATCCTGATTGCCTGTAGTAGCGGCGTTTGCTTGACTTTGTTTGCTGTTACTTCCACGTGGTATTTGTGCAAACAGCGCGTCTGCCGCCGCTTCCCGCTCCGTTTCTGAGCTCGCTGCCATGGCTCCAAACAGTTCAATTGAGCGGTGTATTTTGGAAGGTTTTCTCAATAAGCACTGCAATATTATGGAACTCGGGTTGAAATTGCTCCCTGCGCGTTTGTGCGCGCCGCCTCGGAATCAAACGCTGCCTCCTCACCTGACGTGAATGAATATTCCGGAACTCGTCTCTCTCCGTATACCGCGGTGGATATATATATCCAAAAAAGAGTCGCCCTGCTCTGGAAACTCGCTGCTAGTAGGACATAAATTATTCACACCAAGCTGACACTGTCCAAAGCTCATTTATTATTGACAGCATCCTAACGCATTTCAAGGCCTCCTGGCCTCTTCATCAGAGGATTTCAATGCAGAAAAGAGAAGAGGCTGCTGCTACGGTATTTAAGCGCATGGGCACATTATTCCACAAGTGTGCATCATTACTGGCATGCTGGTACCTGTAGTTCTTTTGTGATGATCAGCATAGTATTCCCCTTGTGGGCGCCGTTAATTCTGTCACTGCATGGCAGTCCATTAATATACCCAAGTGGGCCTCTGGACAAAGCAACTGGCAAATTCACGAAAAGAGTTCCACTTTGCCTTTAAACGACGCGAAGAACACTTTTCTCCATCGCTGGCCCCATAAATGCTTTCATGGTGACAAGGTCCCTGCGGCCAGGCATGCCGCAATTAATTCCAAAAAAGAGTCGCCCTGCTCTCGAAACTCGCATGCAGTGGGACAGCGATGGAGGGAAGTGTTATTCACTATCTGGGGCATACTGGAGGTATCAGGTAGGCTAGTTGGCCCCTAAGGACCCCCAGCAGCAAACGGGATTTAATCCCCATGCAGCTGTGCACCATGGAAGGGCGTTTGCAGAGTGGTGGGGAAAGAGGGGGTTGCCTGCATAGACAATTTAGCAATCCCGCTGTGTGGGACTTACTGGAGGTAATAGGAGGGGTAGTTGGCCCCAAGGTTGTCCTTGGGGACCAACTACCTCTCCTATTACCTCCACTAAGTCTCACACAGTGGGATTGCTAAGTGGTCTACGGAGACCACGCCCCCCCTTTCTCTACCACTCTGCAAACACGCTTCCTAGCAGAGTACTGGTTGTTGTATGAAGTCCGATTTACTCCTGAGGGACTTTGGGGGCCAAGAAGCCCTCCTGGTACCTCCTGTAAGTCTTACGCAGCTGAATTCCTGAGCGCTGGTCGAAGGCCGAACCCTTTTTCTGCACCATTCTGCGAATGTGACCACCAATTAAAGAAGCATTTTTAATGTAATAGGTCTTGCATTTGCAAGAGTTAGAGCTATTGGTGTTGTAAATGTAAAAGATTTCAACAAATGTATTGGGTGTACAGTGGATGTACGTTGTGTGTCATGGAATTATGTGGTATGTTGTGCAGTGGAATTATGTGAATAAAAAGTATGTGGTATTTAGTGCATAGGAAATATGTGGAGTGGGATTGTGTGTTTTGGAGAGTAATTATGTGGTATTGTAGTCTGTGTTGTGGAGTGGTAACCTCAGGTTTAGCCTTCCTCATTTCCATAGAAATTAAACTATAAACTCAAAAAGACACAAAAAACAGAAGGAACCACTGAGGAGCACTTCTGGGCCTAGTCGGAGGGATGAGCAGGGCCACTGGAAATATGTGACTGTTTGGCGTAACCAATTTTCACATAATTAAACATTTTCTGCATTTGCCAAATAATCCATCATCTGCTGCCTGGTCTGCAGATTTGAACAAAAAAAAGCCTTTTTTCTAGCTCAAATGGCTCCAATGTTCCCAAAAATGCAGCGTCACGTGTTATAGCGTGGTGGAAGGCCCTGTGCAAAGCTGGAATGGTCACTTTTTGCTTACTGCACTTCTCTTGTCTTTTCCTGCACTTCTTGAGCCTCTTTATCAACCTCTCTTGTCTCTTTCAGCACCTCTGTTGCTTCTTTCCTCACGTCTCTTGCTTCTTTCTACACCATTCTTGCGTATTTCTGCACCCATCTTGCCTCTTTTTGTACCTTTCCTTCCTCTTTCTGCACCTCTCCTGCCCTTTTCTGCTTTTCTCTTGCTTCTTTCTGCACCTATTTGGCTTCTTTGGCAGGGTATACCCAGACGTAAGTGCCCTGCTCACTTTGCCACTGGATTCAAGCTAGCCTGGCTGATGAAGGGTGTTACCCAGAAACCAGTCCCAGGATGCTTGTTTCCGGTTCAGGGAAGACCTGGCTTGGCAGTTCGGGCTGGACTGTTCCCATGAGGTACAGGGTCAAGACTGATTTGCATATACCTTTCTGCACCCCTCAAACTTCTTTCTGTACTCCCATTGCTTCTTTCTGCACCTCTGTTGCTTCTTTCTGCACTTTTCCTGCCTCTTTCTGTATCACCTTTGCCTCGTTAAGCACCTCTGTTGCTTCTTTCTGTACTTCTGTTGCTTCTTTCTACACGCCTATTCTCTCTTTATGTACCCCTCTTGCGTCTTTGTGCATCTCTCCTTCCTCTTTCTGTACCTCTCTTGCCTTTTTCTGCCATTCTCTTACCTCTTTCTGCACCTCTTTTTCTTCTTTATGCAGATCTCTTTACTCTTTCTGCACCTCTCTTGCCTCTTTCTGTACTTCTCTTGCCTCTTTCTACACCCACTTGCTTCTTTCTGCACTTCTCTTACTTATTTCTACACCTCTCTTGCCTCTTTCTGCCCCTCTCTTGCCTCTTTCTGCATTTCTCTTGCCTATTTCTGCACTTTCCTTGCCTCTTTCTGCACTTCTCTTGCCTTTTTCTGCACTTCTCTTGCCTCTTTCTCAGCCTCTCTTGCCTCTTTCAGTACCTCTGTCACTTCTTACCTCACTTTTCTTGCTTCTCTCTGCACCCCTCTTGCCGCTTTCTGTACCCCTCTTGCCTCTTTGTGCACCACTCGTTCCTCTTTCTGCAGCTCCCTTGCCTTTTTCTGCTGTTCTCTTGCCTCTTTCTGTACCTCTGTTGGTTCATTCTGAACTGCTCTTGCTTCTTTCTGCACCTCTGTTGTAAATTTGAGAATCCTTCTTGCCTCTTTCAGCACCCCTCTTCTGTCTTTTACCTCTGTCTGCATACCTGTTCCCTCTTTCTGCACCCCTTTTGCCTGTTTCTGCAACTCTTTTGCCTCTTTCTGCTGTTCTTTGCCTTCTTCCGCACCTCTGTTGCTTCTTTCTGCAGATCTCTTTCCTCTTTCTCTACCTCTCTTTCCTCTTTCTACACCCCACTTGCTTCTTTCTGCGCTTCTCTTACTTATTTCTACACCTCTCTTGCCTCTTTCTGCATTTCTCTTGCCTGTTTCTGCACTTCCCCTGCCTATTTCTGTACCTCTCTTGCCTCTTTCTGCACTTCTCTTGCCTTTTTCTGTACTTCTTGAGCCTCTTTCTCAACCTCTCTTTCGCCCGTTTCAGCACCTATGTCGCTTCTTTCCTCACTTTTCTTGCTTCTTGATGCACCCTTCTTGCCTCTTTCTGTACCCCTCTTGCCTCTTTGTGTACCTCTCCTTCATCTTTCTGCACACCCCTTGCCTTTTTTCTGCTGTTCTCTTGCCTCTTTATGCACCTCTTTGGCTTCCTGTATTTCTTTTTCCTCTTTCAGTACCACCCTTGCCCTTTTCTGTACCTCTGTTTGTTCATTCTGCACTGCTCTTGCTTCTTTCTGCACGTCAGTTGCAAATTTGAGAATCCCTCTTTCCTCTTTCAGCACCCCTCTTCTGTCTTTTGCATCTGTATGCATACCTGTTCCCTCTTTCTGTACCCCTTTTGCCTGTTTCTGCCACTCTCTTGCTTCTATCTGTAGTTCTTTTGCCTCCTTCTGCACCTCTGTTGTTTTTTTCTGCACTTGTATTGCCTCTTTCTATACCCATTGCCTCTTTTTGAACCCTTCCTCCCTGTTTCTGCTCCTCTCCTGCCCCTTTCTGTAACTGTGGTGCTTCTTTGTATACTTCTGTTGCCTCTTCCTGCACTTCGTTTGCCTCTTTTTGCACCTCTCTTGCTTTTTTCTGCACCTCTGTTGTCTCTTTACACTTGTTTTCCCTCATTCTGCACCTCTCTTGCGTCTTTCAGCACTTCTCTTGCTTTTTTCTGTACCTCTATTGCTTCTTTCTACACCTCTCTTGCTTCTTTCAGCAATACTCCTGCCTCTTTCTGCACTTCTCTTGCTTGTTTCTGTACCTCTCTTGCATCTTTCTGTACCTCTTTTGCCTCTTTCTGCACCCCTCTTTTCTCTTTCTTCATCCCTCTTGCCTCTTTCTGTAGTTCTCCTGCCATTTTCTGCACCTCTCTTGTCTCTTTCTGCAGCTCACTTGCCTCTTTCTGCACTTCTCTTGCTTCTTTCTACACCTCTGTTGCTTCTTTCAGCAATCTCTTGCCTCTTTCTGCACTTTTCTTGCTTGTTTTTTCACCTCTCTTATGTCTTTCTGCACCCCTCTTTCCTCACATCTCTTTTCTCTTTCTGCACCCCTCTTGCCCATTTTTTATACCCCCAGTTCCCTCTTTCTGCACAGTTCCTGCCTGCTTCTACACCTCAGTTGCTTCTTTATGCACTTCTCTTGCTTTTTCCGTATCCCTTTTCACCTCTTTCAGCACCTCTGTTGCTTCTTTCTGCAGTTTTCTTCTTTAATTCTGCACCCCTCATGCCTCTTTCTGTACCTCTCTTGCCTCTTTGTTCACCCCTCTTTCCTTTTTCTGTACTCGTCTTGCCTCTTTTTTCACCTCTGTTGGTTCTTTCTGCACTGCTCTTGCTTCTTTCTGCACCTCATCTGCCTCTTTCTGCACTTCACTTGCTTCTTTCTATACCTCTGTTGCTGCTTCTTTCAGCAATTCACTTGTCTCTTTCTGCACTTCTGTTCCTTATTTCTGCACCCCTCCTGCCTCTTTCTGTATCTCTCTTGCCTCTTTTTGCACCTCTGTTGGTTCTTTCTGCACTGCTCTTGCTTCTTTCTGCATCTCACTTGCCTCTTTCTGCACTTCTCTTGCTTCTTTCTGCACCTCTTTGCCTCTTTCAACACCTATATTGCTTCTTTCTGCATTTCTCTTGCCTCTTTGTGCACCTCTGACTTAGAGGTAGTTTTTATACCCCTGCCCTATTATGTATTAGGGCCATACAGGGGAGGTCATGCCAATCACAGGGGTACTCCAACCCAAATTCTACCTTAATGTATGTAGGTGTTTTCACTGTATTCTAAGTTCTTTCAGCATAGCACCTGCTCCGGGCCTGGTTAGTCAGAGTCAGTTACCACCAGTACCAGTCAGCAAAAAGTTGGGGGCACAGGATGACTTTGCAACAAGGCCTCTTTCTGTACCTCTGTTGGTTCTTTCTGCATATCTCCTGCTTCTTTCTGCACATTTCTTTGACTTTCTGGACTGCTGTTGCCTCTTTCTGCATTTCTCTTGCTTATTTCTGTGCTTTTCTTCCTCTTTCTGAACATGTCCTACCTCTGAAGGCATAGTTAGAAATTAGCATTTAAAAAACCTTTGAAATTCACTGAAAAAGCCATGGATTTCAGGGACGTTATAGTTAGAAATTAGCATTTAAGAAACCTTTGAAATTCACTGAAAAAACCATTGTTTTCGGCACGTTATAGTAAGAAATTAGCATCTGGAAAACCTTTGACATAAACTGAAAAGCATCGGTACCTTGCCTGGAGGAGTGGATCTCAGTGTTGACTGAGATTGTGGAGGTACTGATCGCAGGCTGCAGAGCATTCGAGAGAGAGCTCTCCCAGTCCAGGATTCGAGGCTTGGCATGAAGCGGCGTTCAGACTTTCGTTGCGATGCCGCCCAAGTCTAGCACGAGAGCCAGAGGGGTGACTCTGTAGACTGCACCGCAGGACTTACCCGGGAGGGACACAGCCGAGGTGGGGACGACTCCCGCAGCAACCCAGGGATGCAGACAGAAGCCCCAAACCGAGAATCCCCCAGACGGAAAGTGGAGGGGTGCGGGCTCACAGCCCCAGCTACCGTGGGCCACGGTTTCCGTCATTGACTTGCTCCGGGGGCCTGGTGCTCAAGGAGCAGCTCGGGCGGAGGAGCAGTCAGGATCTGGAACCGATGGTCAGAGAAGGAGAGTAACCGGTAAGCCACCATTGGGGCCAGAGAAGGCGGTGAAGGAGGCTGAGACATTTTGTGGGACACCACACGGGGGAGCACACGAGACACTGTATGAACTATCCCCAGAGCCAAAGGGGAGTGCGGGAGTTGTAGGAGAGATAGGTGCTTCAGGCGAAGAAAACCAGGGGAATTCTCCAGAGGTATGCACTGATGAGCCAGCTGTAGGAGAAACTAGTGCTTCTGAGCTTAATGTGGGAGCCCCTGGGGGCAGTGAGTTTCAACAGGAGGGGGCAAATCCATCTACCCAAGTGGACCCTGCAGTTCTGGGAGATGCCACAAATGATGGGGAGGCCCTGGGAGATGCGGATGGAGGGGCCAGGAAAACCCGAATGAGCAACCAGGTGGGACCGGGCAACACCTTACAGGGCAATATTCAAGGATAAAAGGGACTGAGAAAGAGCCTCTACGGTCTCCAAGGTGAACACATGCTGCCAGGGGAAAAGGACGCTGACTGAGAAGCAAAAGATTTTTACTCCCTTTCAGATGCTACTTGGTCAGGTCTGGGATCAGATACGGGTTCTAATATAGAATCAAGTGTGGAGGACAGTGGCTCCGATAAAGGAATTAGTGGCAGGCAAAATAGTCCAGCTACCCGAAAGTTAAACTCCAAAGCCCCTAGAGTAGAGCACTCTAGACCGAACGAGCTGAGGTGGGACTATTCCCTCGGGGACCAATTGGCGGGGACCAGCAAACAAGCAACTAAGGAAGCAGAAGCAACCCAGGTACCCCCTACACTGGAATCCATTCTACAATGCGTTGCAGCACATCGTGAGGAAGCCCGAATGGAGAGTAAATGTGCGCAAAATGTAGCACGGAAACTTCAGGGGGCTGTCAGAAACACTGGAAGAACTTGTAATAATATTTATGACCGGATGACTGAAGTAGAGTCAAGAACCGCTAAATTGGAGGTGGAGATTTTTGCTAGTTGGTTGTAATATGGTGATGCAGTGGGGGCTCTAGTAAGTGGTCAGGAATAGAGGTTGGGGGGGAGAGAAAATTGGGGGGGATTTTTATATTTCACCCTAGCGAGAAAAAACACCTATCATCACCCACAGACCTAGCAAGGTCTGTTGCTTCACCACACAGGGAGGGCAGATCTGGGAGGGGGAGTGGGAGGGGGTAGGGGGCAGGGGGGTAAAGGGAAACAAATTCATGAAAGTAGTATACTGTCTCACAAATAAGATTTGGTCTCACGTAATTTGAAGGAATGGTTTAAGAAGCAAAGTAGGCACCAAGGAAAATGATGGGATGGATAAGCTAACTTTTTGTACGATAAACATCGGGGGTTGAACAATCCAGTCGAAGAGAGGTAGGACTGGAAAAGTATTGCGAACTCTGGATTCAGATTTTATATGTCAACTGGAGACTCAAATCCCTTGGCAGAAGAAAGGTCTCAATTATATCCCAGGCTATACACAAGCAATCTGTTCATCACAGACCGCTAACACTAGAGGGGTCGCAATTCACATATCTAACCAGTTGCCACACGCTAAATGGACATTATCAGATAAATGGAGTAGGTGGGCAATTGCCCTAATTCCAAGCTTTGGTACACTCTGTACTATTTATGGGTCAAATTTAGACTAAGCAGATCTGCTGGTAGAATTAGAAATTGAGCGTGTCTCCTGGTCAGCTCCATTGATTATTTGCGGGATTTTAATATTCATATTGATGCAAGTGGGGTGGGTAGGGGTGGTTACCAAGGCAGGAAGCCACAAGTTTTTCAAGCCCTACAGACATTAGCTGATCGTCATGGGTTGGTAGACATGTGGTCAATTAAAAAAATAGGAGAACCAGGATATGCTTATTACTCATGCCCACATAGAAAATACGTAAGGCTAGATTATTTTTCATCCCTACTTCTCTAATAAAAAAATGCACAGATTAAGAAGCTACCTAAGGTCCTTTCGGATCATAACCCTTTGGTATTGGACATAGAAATTCCAGGGTATGTAAAAGTTGCCGTAAAATGGACATTTGATAGAAAACTAGTAGTTACTAATGGTTTTATCGAACATATTAGGGGCTGGACTACTCCGTTTTTTTTATGTCAATAGGTATAGTACTTCAAGGGAAAATGTATCGGATGCTTTTAAAGCAGTGCTTAGGGGGGGTTATTAGCTTTGTAGGGTTCCAAAGGAAAAAACTGCGAGAGAGAATATGTACACTTATGCAGGAACTGAGTAGGTATGAGACAGAACATATGGCAACTATCGTACAAAAACAGACTCAGCTGCAATTGAATGTCAAATTAAAAGTAATCAGTACTAAGGCTAAAATAAATGGGGCGTACAATAAAATTATAGCTGAAAGGTTTCAAACCGGCCGGCAAGATCATTATGAATATGGAGAAATGACAGGGAAACATCTTGCACTTCGTATCAGACAAAAGGTAGCCGCAAGTTGCATCACAAGGCTGAAAAGGAAGGATGGTACAATTTCCACTGAACCTCAAGAGATAGTGGAAATATTTCAAGATTTTTACCAAGATCTATATAATTCGCGGCTTAGCAGTCCGGTTGCAGGGAGCGCTGGTTTACAATCACCGCACCTGATTCAAGAACTAGAAGCAGATATTAAGTTGGAGCAGGTTAATTAGGCATTATCGTCGAAGGCTTCAGGGAAGGCGGCAGGCCCAGATGGGTTACCAATGGTTATTTATAAAGTTTTGCACAGAGAACTAGCCCCTCTTTTGTTAGATGAAAATCCTAGCGCGTAGGCTATCTAAGATAATTGATTCCTTTGTAAGCCCATGGCAACACGGTTTCATCCTGGGTAGAGGCACGACAGACCATATTCAAAGGGCAATATCATTATTTAATATTGCAGAGATCTCAGGACAACAGATGTCATTAATATTATTGGACGCCCAAAAAGCGTTCGACCAAGTGGAGTGGGTTTATCTTTGGCAGAACTTAAGGTCAAATGCCTTTGGACCACATATTTTAACCGCCCTCAGAGCCATGTATGTTCAATCACATGCAAAAATACAACTGATGGAGCGGGAGCAGGGGAAGCTTAAGATCGCCAGGGGTACAAGCCAGGGCTGCCCATGCTCCCTTATCCTTTTTGTATTATATATGGACCCGCTTCTTAGAGCAATATTAAATGATCAGGTAATCAAGCCGGTAGTAGTCAGGGGGTATAGCACTAACGTTTTAGCTTACTCAGATGACATCGCGGTTGTCACCTAGAACCCTCAGGCGACAATAGGAAGGATTGAAAATCTGGCCCGGGTGTTTGGGAAGCAATCAGGGTATGAGCTAAAGTCGGTTACCTGGCAGGACTCTAGGAGGATGGAGGTAGCCACGTACTTAGGGATTTCTATTGCAGCAGATGTCGGGACTATCTGGAATATTAATGCAGATCCTCTCATCTGGAAAATAGGGGCAGACTTAAAGAGAATGGATAACCTGCATCTATCTATTATCGGAAGGGCGAATGTCATAAAAATGACAATGTTCCCTAAAATATTATATCTGTTACGCTGAATACCAATGGACCCACTGAGTCTTTTTTTTAAAGAAAGTCAGGAGATCTCTGAAACTAACGACCCTACCACAAAACTGAAGGGGGATGGCTGTCCCAAACATTCTATACTACCACTGGGATATTATGCTTCAGCAGATGATCATTTTATTTAAACCTAAGCCGGCCAGCAGAACTGTTATAAAAGATTTGCGAGTCTTTATTGGCACATACGCAATTGGAATGCTACATTCTGACGAGGGTCCTGCGTTTAGCTCTCGAGCTTACAAAGAGGCCATGAGCAGCATGGGCGGGGGGCGTGGCTTGGATGCCGAGGAGATAGGCAGCGTGAGCTCGGAGCTCCGCGCCCGATCCCGGAAAATATCCTGAAAATCTGACCGGACCCCGACGTAATTGATATCATCCGGCACTGGAAGGTACCACGGAGGGTCCGGTGCCCACGGAGGACGACACCGGGCCATTCCAAGCCAGTTCTTCGACTTTGAAAGTTGGACTCAGGCGCGAAGTCTTCGACCTAAAATGGCGGCGGTGGCATGAGACACGGAGACGACGGAGTCGCCGGTCCGGAGCCCCACTAAGAGCTGCTACCCCTACAGTTCGGAGGTGTTAGCGGTTGCATCGCGCCCCTCCCTGGGTGTTGGAGTGGACCTTGGGCGCACCTCGGGCGGTGGTTGGGAGCCGCCCCTTGGTAGTGGCGGCGACAGTGTGGCTATGACCCAGTGAAGATGGCCCCGGGCCTCTGAGCACGACTGGCGCCATCCGGGCTAGCGGTCGATCGGAGACGCTGATCTCTAGAGACAACCTTGGATCCGGGGACCTGAGCGGCGCCCCAGACACGAAAGGGACAGGCTTTCCGCTGCAGCTGCAGGGACCCTTCCGGAGGGCGAAGCCCGGCGACGTGCGGAGAAAGAGCAAGGACAGAATTGGAGGCCACCGCTCGGGCCGGCCCAGATGGGGAAGCCGAAAGGGAAGGGAGATGGTGCGACCGATACAGAGGCTGGGGAGGGAGCGGATCGAGACCAATCGGCATTACAGCGGATGCAGGACCGTATCCTGGAGGCCATCGCCACCACAAAGGACGCTTTACAACAAGATATAGCACAGGTGGCGACGGGCTTGGGCCTCCTGAAGGCCGACCATGATAAACTTAAGGACAGAGTGAAATCCGTGGAGATCACAGTTAAGGAATTAGCCCCGGGCCATGCAGCGGTGAAGGCCCAGATGACGGAGGTGATGGACCGCTTGAAGGTGCTGGAACGGAGGGCCGAAGATGCGGAAAACTGGAACAGGCGCAACAACGTACGCCTCGTGGGCCTGCCGGAAAAAATTGAAGGCGACGATATGGTGGGCTACCTCGATAACTGGTTGCGGACGGAGGTGGCACCGGAGGGACTGTCCCCCTTCTTCTCCCTGGAACGGGCGCATAGGGTTCCGGCGCGCCCGCCGGCCTTGGGCCTCCCTCCTCGCCCAGTGGTGTTCAAGTTGCTCCATTACCGGGACAGGGACTGGCTTTTGCAAAGGGCGAGAGAGGCAGGGCCCTTTCAAGTGGACAACAGCAGGGTCACTATGTTCCCGGACTATACGTTTGAGACGCAGCGGCTTAGGGCGAACTTTCTGTCCCTTAAGCGGGAGCTCCGCGATGAAGGCATCAAGTACTCCCTGTTGTTCCCCGCCAAGCTGAGAGTGGTGGTGGATGAACAATCACTCTTCTTCACGTCCTCTGCGGACGCTTGGGCCTGGTGGGACACTTATAAAGCGGGAACGGACGGTGCTAAGGCCAGGGAGGAGGAGGCTAAGGTGGCGCAACCGGTCAGGAAATCCCAACGGATCAGGAGGAACCGCAGGAGGACCGGCAAACCTTCGGTGTCGCAGACAGAGGCGGAGAGGCAGGCGGCGCTACAGGCGGTAGCGGACTTATCCAGGACCACCAGAAGTCAGTCTGGGAAGGGCACGGACTCAGAG
This sequence comes from Lissotriton vulgaris, assembly GCF_964263255.1. NCBI lineage: Eukaryota > Metazoa > Chordata > Amphibia > Caudata > Salamandridae > Lissotriton > Lissotriton vulgaris. The sequence goes on along the minus strand of NC_141697.1, from coordinate 1,009,533,078 downwards.
GACCCGGGCACGGGCTCGGAGACGGGACAATCGGAATTTGGTGGAGCCCGGGGCCCTATTGTGACGCCGCAGACTTCGGGGGAGATACTCGAGGCGTGTTGAACTGAACTGGTGGAGTGGACTCGTTGGTTGGACACCGGGGCACTGGGCCCGTGGCAGTGGAACGCTGTTACTTGAGGTTTTGGGGCGCTGTAATGTGGGGATTGTGGGGTGGAGTGCGCGGGGTTGATTTGCTTTGAGGATCTATCGCATCGAGCCACGCCTTACTGGCCCCTAAGGTCACCGCAGTGGAGACTGCGACCATTACTGCCTTTCTTTGAGGGGTGGTTGGGAGTGTTGGTTTGGATGGGGGTACTTCCAGTTGCGGGGGGGCCTGTCCTGGGGGGGTGGGTGTTACGAGCAGTTGGGGTTGCTCGGGGGGTAGTTGTTGTTGGAGGGGTTTGGCTTCCTGTTTGGAGAGGGTGGGTGGGTAGGCCCGTGGTCGCGGAACGTGTGAGGACATTGTTCTTTATTGTCTGGTCCGGTTGTATGGGGGGGGGTGGCTAGTACTGGGGCATTGAAATGTGTGACCTGGAATGTGCGGGGTATGCAGTCCATGACGCGCAGGCATAAAGTTCAGGCATACCTCAAGCGTAGAGGGGTTCATATAGCGTTCCTGCAAGAAACACATCTTAATAAGCAAGAAGGGGCTGCTCTGCAGAGACGCTGGAGGGGGCAGCTGTTTTACACGACGTTCTCAGCTTTTGCAAGGGGGACACTGATTTGGGTACGGGCGGGGGTCCCCTTCCAGGTGACAAAAACATTGGTGGACCCGGAGGGCAGGTATGTGGCGGTGGAAGGGAGGCTGAGAGGCAGGGTGATATCTCTCTGCAATGTGTACGCCCCTAATGTGGATCTGCCCGCATTTTTGTCTACAATCTCGGGCAAACTGGCGGGTTATTTGGCAGGGCCGGTCCTCTTGGGGGGGGATTTCAACTCGGTCGAGGATGTGTTACTGGATAGGTCCCATCCCCCACTGCGCGCGTCCCCAGTGCATAGAGTCGCCAAGCGTAGGTTGGAATGGCAGGAGAGCTGGGCCCTCACGGATGCATGGAGGGCGTTGCACCCCACTACTAGGGACTACTCTTTTCACTCGCACCTGCATGATCTGCACGTAAGGCTAGATGCGTTTCTTTGTTCGTCATGCGTGCTCCCTGCGGTGGGTGGGGCAGAATACTTGGCCAGGACGTTATCGGACCACAACCCATTGTTGATATCTCTGAACTGGATGGTGACTGCTAACTGCGTGCCAACATGGCGCCTGCAACCCGACACCCTGGATGATCTGTTGTTCAGGGAGGCTCTGGGAGAACGCATTGAGAGTTACTTTGAGGAGAACAGTGGCTCGGCCTCCACGAGGGCGGTAGAGTGGGATGCGTTTAAGGTGGTGGTGCGGGGGCACTGTATTGGGCACACGTCTGGGGCTCGCAAGACTTTGCTGGACGATTTGGATAAGGCTGAAACGCGGCTGAGGGAACTGGAGAAGAGTCGCCCGAATCACCCTGAGTTGCAGGAGGGGCTTAGCGGGGCACGGGAGGGGCTGGCTGTAGAACTGGAACGGCTGCGCAGCTTTGACCATAAGGCGTACATGACGAGGGCGCATGCGGAGGGCGATAAGGCGGGGTCTATGCTGGCATGGCTCGCTAACCCAGTCAGGAGGGGCATGCCGATCATGAGGATCCAGGAGACAGGGGAGGAGCCCTGCCATACTCAACCCGGGATCCTGAATAAGTTTCGTACTTATTACGAGGGGCTCTATGAGAGTGGTGAAACAGGAGGGGCGGATGAGCTAGGAGAGTTCTTAGACGGCTTGCAACTGCCAAGGGTGGAGGACACAGAGGCAGAAGAGCTGGGTCGGCCCATCACTCTTGGAGAGATAGGGTGTGTAGTAAAGCAAATGGCCAGAAACAAGACCCCGGGACTTGACGGGCTCCCGATCGAATTCTACAGTAAATATCTAGAGTGCCTTGCTCCTCGGCTGCGCGAGGTGTACAATGAAGCGCAAACGAAGGGTCGGCTCCCGGGTTCCATGAGTGAGGCCCTCATGATCCCGCTCTTAAAACCGGGCAGAGAGGGTGCGGCTTTGTCCTCGTACCGTCCGTTGTCCATGTTGACGACGGACTACAAGATCCTGAGTAAAATTCTTGCCAACAGACTGCTGGTGCACATGACGGGCCTTGTTTATAAAGACCAGTGTGGTTTTATTCCGACACGTAACACTACTCACAATATTCGTAGACTTACGAGACTGATGGGTGCGGACTGGCCGAACGCCGTTTCCCCATTTGTCCTTTCCATTGATATAGAGAAGGCATTTGACAGCCTTGAGTGGGGATACCTGTATGAGGTGATGCGACGCTTCGGACTGGGGGACGGATACATAAACTGGACTAAGGTCCTGTACACTGACGCGGTAGCGAGAGTTCGAGTGGGTACTCTGATCTCGAGGCAATACCCGGTCAGGCGTGGCACTAGACAAGGTTGTTCCCTATCCCTGCTCCTGTTCGCTTTGGCGATGGAACCCTTCGCTGCGGAGGCCAGGCTGGGCCGCCACTATGCCGGTTTATCATTTAGGGGCAGGCCGCACTTCATCTCTTTATACGCAGATGACCTGCTGATGTTTCTAGCCGACGCGGGCCCCGAGCTCGAGGGGGCACGGCGGCTACTAGGGCGGTTCGGCCGGTTGTCGGGCCTGAGGGTCAACTGGCCCAAATCCTGCCTGTTCCCCCTGAGGTCAGGAGAACCATGCCCACTCACCGCGCAAGAACTCCGATGGGAGCCGCGCTGTCTGCATTATCTGGGGGTCTATGTTTATCATACCCCGGCTGATTTGCTGGAAGGTAACATCACCCGCTGTATTACTGCCCTACGGGGGTCCATGGACTTCTGGTCGACCCTGCCGTTATCCCTGGCTGGTAGGATCTCCCTGCTTAAAATGGTGGCCCTGCCCAGGCTTTTGTATTATTTTAGGACACTCCCGGTGTGGATCCCGAGCTCTGTCTTTAAACGCCTGAGATCTCTGGTCATAGCGTTCTTATGGGGCACGGGAAGGAGGCGCATAGCGCTCGACACTCTGCTGCGCCCCAAGGATGAAGGAGGAATGGCGGTGCCGGATTTTGAAGGGTATTACCTGGCTGCGCAGCTGCAGATTTTTACTCAGGAGGTAGCGAGAGTGTATAGAGGCCCTGAGGACGCGAGAGTAGAAGGCACCCCGCGGCATATTCTGGCGTACATTACGCTGCACCAGAAGCTCCGGGTGGGAGACTTGACGGTCGAGGAGCAGACGTTCCGGCTCTGCTGGGACCGGGCCCGTAAGCGGGCGAGAGTCCGCCTTATGTATGCCCCTGAAATTCCATTGGGGATGGTCACGGCCCTCCCGCATGGAGGAGACTGGTCGCGCTTGCTAGGCTGGGAGGAGGCGGGGATACAAATGTTGGGTGATCTCTATGAGGATGGGGTGTTGCTGCCGTTTCAGGATTTGCAGGAGCGTTTCGACCTCCCGAGGGGCGACTACTTGTTGCATGCAGCGGTCACGGGCGCTATGCAAGCCCACTGGGGGGAAGGGTTGCAGGAGCCGGGCACCTCTATGGCCTGTCAATACACGATGATGGCAGCGGGGACCTTTAAGGCTGTCACTTGCTTGTACTCTAGGATGCAGCGGGAGGCCTTGCAACAATTGACGGCCCTGAAGGCCAAGTGGGAGCTGGACCTTCAAGTGGAGATACCTGACACGACCTGGGGCCAGTTACTAAGGCGAGCACGGAAGAGCTCGAGAAACGCCAGGTTTCAATTAATCCACTTCTATGTCATTCACAGGGCATACCTCACACCGGGGAAAATTCAACAGTATTTTGGGGTAGACGACGCTGCTTGCCCCAGATGTAATACAGTCGGGGCGGACCTGGGTCATATGCTATGGGATTGCCCCTCTCTGGGAGACTACTGGCAGGAAGTTGGGCGGGCCCTTAACAGCGCGACGGACAGAGATATCCAGTACACTAAAGCGGTTGGCATCCTCCATTGGTTCCCACACACGCCTAGAAACAAGACTACTAGCAAATTTATAGACTTGGGACTTATTCTGGCCAAGCGGGAGATTACGAGGAACTGGAAGTCGAGAGTGGGGCCCACATATAAAAGATGGTATGGAGAATGCCTGAGGTGGGCCGCATGTGAAAGTACCCTGAGGTACCAGGTGGCCTGGAGGATGAATGACGAGAAGGCTCTGGAGAGGGCAACTGCATGGGAAATGATGGTGCAGGCGCTCCGTGACATGGATGCTGAGGAGCTGGAGGGCGAGGGTGAGCTGGATGGGGCAGGCCCTGTCACTATACAGGAGAACACACCTTAGCGAATATCTGTTCCTCCTGCAACGCACCAGACACTTTTACACTGTTGATTCGACGCAGAGCGACCACGGGGGAGGGTGGGTAGGAAGCTGGAATTGGCGGGCTGTTGGGGAACCGAAATTGGGGGAGGGGGAGGGGTGAAAATCACAAAAGCAACCCAGCAATACTTGCCTACTGCTACTGTCAGACATTGTAAGATGATACGAGAAGCATCCATGGATAAGGCCACCCGCACCAGAGGAAAGGGTGGATCTCCCGGATAAAGACGGACTAGATCATACTAATCTTGTACACGGTGAATTTATATTGCTGATTATATTGTCTGTACAATTATATTGGTGATGCAATAAAAATGATGTTAAAAAAAAAAAATGAGCAGCATGGGCATTGCATTGCGCTACTCTTCTCCCTTCCATCCTGAGGGAAATGCGGTTGTGGAAAGAAAAAAACGTGACATAAAGCAATCTATATTGGCGAGGGTATTAGGTTCGGGTGATGGGTGGGTCAAACATCTAGCAAGTGTCCAACGTAGTCTTAACAATCTGCCAAGAAATTCTCTAAAGGGTTTCACTCCATACAAACTATTGTTCGGCACTAGAATGAGAATCCAGGACCTAGATTGTCATACTTCAGTGGTAGAAGAAAAAACCTTTGATATCAAAGATCGTTTGGCTGTTTTACAGGACTTGAATGAAACAAGAAAAAGTCTAAGTAACATAAAATGTAAGCCAACAACCACTGAAGAACCACCTGTCCCAGCAAGACCTGTCTGGATTCCAAAGATTGGGGATCTGTTCAGAGAAAAGATCGCGGTGAAGAAGACTTTGGGCCTTCTTACAGAAAAGCAGTACCTGTCTTAGCTGTCAGCGGAACAAGATCAGTAGTACTACCGCCACTTGCTGGTAAAAAGGAAAACAGAGTTCTTTCCATCGACCTGGTAAAACCACAATCATGTGGCCAATAATAAGTAGTAGGCCCAGTGGACTCCCAAGAATTAGCAGAAGACCAAATCTTGCTACAATCCAAGAGGTTCAAACTGAAAGACTAATCACTTTGGATAAACCATCAGTGAATACAAAAGAACTCTGTAACAAAGCCATGGAACTTGTGCCTCTTGAAACCCAAATTGCAACTGTTCATGAAGAAACGCCAGTCTACAACGATGTAGCCTCGTACTATACAAATGTAACAAAAGAGAATGCAAAGATCAATGGAAATCTGGAAGCAATCCCACCAATTGACAGAACTGCATCTGGCTACTTTATCAACTTTGATGATTTTTCCGATGATCCGAGTGAACATGGAGACAAGCCAGCAACAAAAACTTTCAAAATGAAAATTAAAGAACTTTTTCATCAACTCAAATAAACATATCTGATTTCCCCTTGGATTGAACTATGGATTGCGTTAGGTGTACTTATCCTTCTACTTTGGCTAATCTTAGTTTTAATTTTGGGAAAAAGTATTGATTGAAAATACAGTACAATGGACACCGCAAGTCAAAACATCAACTTAGTCCTGAAACCACACAGATCCTCTCACATAGAGAAAAGAGAACTATCATCAGTGAACATCCCAGCAAAGCCTATACCTGGTGGTATAGCATGGGGCAGAACTGACAATGAAATCTTTGGCCCGGTAGGGCTCTTGAAGTATTCACATCAATTCAAGATTTCATTGAGTGACTTTGTGACACCAAGTTCTTTCTCTGATGAATGGGACTTTGAAAACATTAATAATATGATGTCAGATTTAGAAATGTCAGCAAAATTTACAGAACATGATTATTTACAGGGCTCATCGAATTATGAAGAGATGTACTGTTATAATCACTATGGTCATCATTATCTGCATAAGTCGGCGAATCCTAGAAATGTTTTTACGTATAATCAGTGGGAACATTGTCCAACTCCGCCAATAGGCAGTTCAAAAACGTTTTTTGAAAAATTCCCATACTTTTCAGGGTTTAATCACACTGATCCAAAAATGTTCTATTTCAAGATTTTAAATAAGACAGGAATTAAAAACATGCTGACAAATACTACATTGATTTATTCTGAAATATTTTATGATAAAATGTCAACATTTGGTTTTGAGTTTTGGAAAAACAACATTGAAACAAAAACAATCTGGGGAACAAAAGAATGGCAGGTACAAGGTCTAGAAGTATTATTCAGAGCCTGCATGATCCCATAAGAAATTATGTTACTGAATGACACAATCAAGCAAACAACCTTTCTTGGCTCAGCTAAGATAAAAGATTTAAATAACCCGTCTATACCAAAACCTATGCCTGATAGAAATACCACCACAGATGAGGGTTAGACGTGTCCTATATTTTAAAACAAAACAGAACAAATCCTGATTGGAAAAAATGGTTGATCTGGCCCATAGACACAAATAACTGTCAAAATAGATTCCTGAACAAAATACAGGGGTTCAAACAGAACAGGCCAGACCCTAGATATTCCCAGAGACAACATCCAGGGATAGTAACAACATATAGGGCCTGATGTAGGTAAACTCCAATTTACCACTTCTGAAATACCGAATCATACCGATTCGGTATTTGAGAAGTGGTAAATTGGAGGGGGGGAGATGTGGGTATTTCAGAATCGGTAAATACCGAATCTGTAAGATTCGGTATTTACCGATTCTGTAAATACCGAATCGGTATCCCCCATTGATTCCTATGGGCCTTGAAGCCCATAGGAATCAAAGGGCATTACCGAATCGGTATGTACCGATTCGGTAATTACCGATTTCTGCAAGGGTGCAGGGGGTGTCACTTTGACAGCCCCTAGAACCCCCAATACAAGCTTGGGTGCCATGTGGCAGGCATACATGCCCTAGGGGCAGGTCTGCCTGCCACATGGCATAGGTGTGCATGCACACATGTGCATGCACACCGGAATCGGTATTTTACCATGAAGTTGTATTTCATGGTAAAATACCGATTCGGTAACACCTGTGGGACTCAGAAGAGTCCCACCTACATAAGAAATTTACCGAATCGGTAGAATTACCGAATCGGTATTTTACCGATTAGGTAATTTTACCGATTCGGTAAATGTGCAGTTACCTACATATGCCCTTGGAAACGGGCACCTACATACCAAATGGCCATTTACCGGTCGGAAACGGCTGAAATCGGCCGTTTCCGACCGGTATTAAGGCTCCTCCATCGGGCCCATAGTGTAGGAAAACTATGCCTTGACTGGCTACAGAAATCCACACTTCCTGAAATAAAGCAACACTTAACTTTACTTAAAGAAGGTGCTGACTAGCGAGATTTCATAATGGGAGCTCGCAAACAGCGTCAAAAATGTTTCATATACGCCGGTATATACGCAGCTTACAATGAAGCTTGGAAATTGAAACAAATTGAAACAACAGTAAAAATACGGGAAATTGACCGTATCAATTTGGAGAAATCAGTTTCTGTAGTGGACAATGGGCTAACAACTCTGTCCTCCAGAATCTATTCACTGGACAGCATTGTATCATCTACTATTGATATAATAGAGCAGGCCATGCTAATGTTACAACATGGCCAGTCCCAATTACGTCCTATTGTACAGCTAGGCTGGATGTTGCAAAACCTGCGTTCAGGCTATGTGCCATGGCGTCTAATCAACACAACGTCATTGTTTTCTATCTTTAACCTTACTGATAAACAAATCAGTTTGGCACAAAAAGGAGCATACTATACGATACTGAGCATTGAAAGACATGAGAGATTACCATTGACAATGTCAGAAAGGCCTGTCATTGAATGGATAATACATGGCACCATTACAATCCCGATTACGACTTTTCAGTTTCAATACTGCCAAAAATATATACCAGCAGGCCTGTATGAAAGGTTGGGTAAAGGATACATCAAATTGACCTGGAATTTACCGTATACACACAAATGTTACAGGGAAGGGAATAAAGAGGTATTTCTTAGTGGTAATGATTGTAAAAAATCACTGAGCAGTATACTCCTGTGTCAAGGTATTAACTTGCATGGGGCCTGTGAAGGTTCTTCAAACAACCTTTCATGTCATCTTCAGGGCACCCCTACTACACAGATAAAGCCATTTTTCAGACAGCTTTCCATCGATAGCTATGTTCTAATAAGTGATCACAGCTGCTGTGGCATGGTGCCAGGAAAAGCCTATCTTGTAACTGTGACGGCCAGGGTCATTTGCTGTATGCAAGTATTGTATCCAAACAGCAATCCAGACATGGAGGCGGCAATATGGCCTTATGTGAATATCTCTTCTATTCGAATTGATACTTTAACCAAAATGAAGTCTATTCTTTTACAGACAACTGTGCCTTTAACCTCGTCCAAAGACACATATGACCTGCAAGTTGCAAGGACAGCGGCAGAGATACATACCCTATTATCGACAAATTGCCCGGTGCATTTCGTAGAAATGTTAAGTCAAATCTTAAACATGTCAGATACCAGTGGCATCGCACATGCATTTAAGACAATTTTTTCGGGACTGTTAACACCCTTCGAAGCAGTTCTTGGCATCTTCCCGAATTTTGTGCATTCGCTCTTCGGTGGTCTGCCCCTTATTTTGGGACTCGTAGCAGGAATTTTATTTTTGTTCCTTCTGCTCCGATATGGCAAGCCAAGTCACAGACAAAACTCTGGCTACGATGGAAGAAACGATCCTAGCAATACGATATTGAGACCGTATTACTAAGGTCCTCGGATTGGCCCGGCTAAGAGATCTGAATACTACCTGGTTTCTTTCATTCAGACCAATTTGGCAAAATTTCATCTTACCTGTGCTTCAGTGTCTGCTATGCGGAGAAGAATGTGTGTTGGATGTTTGTCTTACACTACCATCAGCAGTACCAATGGATATCGACGCTTTGCTTTGTCCAGTAACGACTCATGCAACGTGTTGTCCCCAGCGGCTACCTATTCTGATTACGGCATTCGTTGAGACTTCACCATTACGATTAAGTGGAGGTGAGGTACGAGATGAAAGCAGCACCACACAGGTACAACCTTCTGTGAACATTGCTGATCCTGACATCGATGATGGCAATGCATCGCACATATGCACTATTTCCACCTTTTCAGAGTTGGCCCAACTTTCACCTACTGTTGTAGACACATTTTTTGCCGGCCTAACAGAAGTAATGTTCTTCCTTAACAACAAGAATAATATTTGAAAAAGCGAGATCACAGCGTTCCCTGAACTCTGAATTCGGCCTTCAGTTTTGATAAACAGAACTCCAAAAAGACAGTGAACTAATTTTTTCTCGCTTCCCGAGAACAAAATTATTTTCCCCTAAATTTCCAAAATATTTACCATTTTTTGGCACATGGTACTCTGCTTAAAGTAGAACTATTCTTAGAGAACAGGGCTTCTATTTTTAGAGACTCTAGAGACAATATTTTGAATCAGCCTCTAGCATATGTACAATGTTATATAACTTTGTGATGAAATGGTCTCGATTTTTTTCTGTATTCAGAGCCAATTCTGTATTCAGAGCCATTTCATAAATGTAATTTTTGCAATTCATTCAGCCTATATTCATATTTGCATTTCCTGAATGATAACTCTGCTTGAAAGCGTACAGTATAATACTCATTTTGTGTATCTATACCATTTCAAATGCATTTTTATTGTATTTTGGGGTGGGTTGGAAAACACATGCATACCTATATGTTTATATATTTGCTTAGTATTTAGTAATGATGGACATTATACGTGGAGTAGGTGTTGTGAATGTATCTAGGACCCTAATTAAATATTCCTGATTCATGCCCCTATGCGGTTATGATAAATCATGTCCTAATGAAGGCATACAAATCTTATCCATATTCAGTCATAGCCCACGCAGCCCAAATACGGCAAGGCTACTTCCTTAGATTCCTAGAGAGCACAACAAGTTCTTTCGACACACCAAACCTTTAGCAACCTGGGAATTCCGCATGTCTTTGTTTTGATTTGTCATTGAACTCCTGCGAGCACTAAAGGAACAGTCAGTTCTTAGTGACATCTTTTATTGACGTCTTATGTCTAAGCTTACGTCAAACACGGCACCTTCCAGGGATAAATATACCAACACTTGCCTTAAGCAACACACGGTGGTGTGGAGCAGAGCGGCTATCTACTTATCCGAAGCCCAGCCAATGCGAGAGCCGAAGGAAGCCGTCCCTCTCCTTTGACACACTGGAGAAGCTGCCTTTTCTCACACCGAGAAATCCAGCTCCGGTGTTTTCCAGTCACCCTTGCGGGTTACTGGGAGATCGAGTCCTGAGAAATGAGATACAAGACCTCCTTCATTCTGTAACCAGGGTACGGAGCTGATTCAAACCTTAGAGAGAATTCTTGATTCAGATTCTTGGCAAAAACCCTACTTAACTTAAAACTGCATATCTTAGAACCACCAGTTGAGTTCGTTAGTCAATATTTTTATGTATGTAAATATTTTATCCGTTTTAAAGTATCATATGGCTAAGAAACCATATCAATGCTTTTACAGTATTATTTTATAATACTCCTTTTATTGTACGCACTTTACTTCATAATAAGTATTGCAATTGTGGCAATTCATTTCTCTTGCATGAGAAAGAAGACTGCTCAATAAAATAACACCTTTTTATTGAAAACGCCTGTCTCTCTACTTCTCTGCACCCTGGTGAAATTAAGCATGCACGATTGACTGAGTGAAATAGCTGTCTATTGTTTTCACACGACTCTGGAGATACACTCCTTATTCTGGGGGAGCAAAGTTGTCATGTTATATGGTTGTCAGAAGCTAATCCCTTCTTGTCTAAATCAGGGAAGTTAACCCCTCCCTAATCATTCGAGAAAGTTTCTAGTGACCTCTGAGCTAGCTGGCAAAACTAATTAAGTCTAACATAGTCAGTAGAGACCTAGATGACGTCAGTCCTACGTCTACACTGCTGTTTATGTTATTCCAATGCGCAGAGCCTATTGGGAATATAGGAACTACACTACAAACACACCCAGATGACTGCACATGCATACCCGCTATCAAGGCCCCCCTCATCACACCCCCGGGAGGCGTTCCAGTTCCACCGGAGGCTCAACCCACAGGCCCCTAAACTCAGTCCAGCATTTCCAGATTTTATAATGCTTTTGTGGGCATCCTCGGGCTACAAAAATCGGCTGCTCCAGCCCCATACAAAAATCGAACCCCTTTTTCCATGCGGCCACAGAAGGGGCCCACAGGTCTTTACACGCTCTGGCCACATCTCTTTTTGCCAATGTGAGGCCCAGCAGCAGCAAATGCCCCTTGTAGACGTTGCCACCCACCCCTTCCATCACATGCAATAAAACTAATTGCGGCGTTCAAGGGAGCTCCCACCCCAATACCTCAGACAAACAGGCCAGTACCCCCCTCCAGAACAGATCAAGGGAACCACAACTCCACCCCATATGTATAAACGTCCCCTCCTCCCCACTACATTGAAGACAGTCCCGAGAGTCAATCATTCCTGCCCTCCATAGCGGCACCCTGGTGAAGTAAACTCTCTGTAGGTATTTAAATTAGATGAGATGTAGGTGCATCGCTATGGCTGCACCCCTGGGGGCTAATGCAAAAACCACAGAATGCAGAACAATGTCATACATTCACCCCAGTACAGAGATCTGGGCCTAAATCCATCGTTTTTTTGCACTCCACACCACCCCAGTTCAGACATGGCCATATGCAAATCAGCCTTGACCCTGTGCCTCATGGGAACAGTCCAGCCTGAACTGTCAAGCCATGTCTTTCCTGGACCGGAATCAAGCATCCTAGGAACGGTTTCTGGCTATCAGCCGTCTTCCGCCCGGATAGCTTGACTCCAGTGGTGTGGAGAGCATGGGACTCACGTCTGAGCAAACCCATCCCACTCGGGGTGACAAATGTAAAAACAACAGTTGATGGACAGAATGCAGAACAATGTCATACATTCACCCCAGTACAGAGATCTGGGCCTAAATCCATCGTTTTTTTGCTCTCCACACCACCCCAGTTCAGACATGGCTATATGCAAATCAGCCTTGACCCTGTCACTCATGGGAACAGTCAAGCCCGAACTGCCAAGCTATGTCTTTCCTGGACCAGAATCAAGCATCCTAGGACCGGTTTCTGGCTATCAGCCGTCTTCAGCCAGGATAGCTGGACTCCAGTGGTGTGGAGAGCATGGGACTCACGTCTGAGCATACCCATCCCACTCAGGGTGACAAATGCAAAAACAACAGTTCATGGACAGAATGAAGAACAATGTCATACATTCATCCCTGTACTGAGATCTGGGCCTAAATCCTAAATGTTTGCACTCCACACCACCCCAGGGCTGCCAGTGCCTCTCTCCAATCTTCCTCCTCCAATTCTCCCATGTCCTCCTCCCAAGTCTCCTGGAGCTTCTGCAGTGTGGGGGAACAATGTGTGACTAGTGACTGGTATATGCGTGATATCTTCTTCGTCTCCAAATTCCCCATAAACACATTCGCTTCCAGAGGGCTAAACTCAGGGAGGGACTCCAGACCCTCTAAGCTGGGGGCCAGTGCATGACGGAGCTGAAGGTATCTAAAAAACTGAGAGCGGGGCATACTAAATTCCTTGCAAAGATCCTGAAAGGACTTAAGCGTTGTTCCAGATAATACATCCCCTAAGGTCGAGATGCCAATACTGTCCCATCCCCGGAGCCCTGTAGCGTCGCGAGCCCAGGTAGCCACCCATTGTGCCATGGGGGGGTTTCACCAGTCAGAGTATTCCACCATCCCATACGGCGCAGAGCCTACCTCCAAATTTTAAACACCACGGTGGCAGTTCCCTCCGCAATGGTGCTGAATAAAGAATGGTGTGCAGCGTATGAGACCCAATAAGGTAGCGCTCTACAGCGTATGCCGGGCCCCCTGTCTCCATACCACCACTCGTTCAAGACTAGGAGGTGAGAGGCCTGGTAATAGGAGAGGATGTCAGAAGTTGCCAATCCCCCACAATATGTGGATAGAAAGCAGGTCCGCAGCGCCACACGTACAGCGCCCCCTTCCCAAAGAAACTGCCCCAGTACAGAGTTTACCTGCCGGAACCATTTGGGCGGGATGGGTGGCTTTGCAGTTGGTATAACAGTTGGGGTAGAGCCACCATTTTATAAATGGCCGACCTGCCATAAATCGTCAGTGGCATACGGGGCCAAGTCCTGAGATCCGCGCGCACCCGGTCCCATACGGCGAAAATTCTGCTCCCAGGAGACCGTGGGTACCTCAGACAGAAAACCCCCCAAATATATATATATTTTTTTTTTGTAAACCTTTATTGTGCAGTATCAGCAGACAGTTACGGGCCTACAACCACCTGGCCGGCCTCGGCTTCAGTTTGCAGCACATACGCAAATTATATGAGAACTCAGCAGTACACCGATAGAAACAGCAAGCATTCCAAGTTGCACTGGAAACAAACGTGACCACTGGGATACAGGAGGAAATAAGGTTCATTTTTAAAATTTTAAAATATAAAGGATCAAATGCTACACAGTCGATCAGAAAACACCGAGTGGGCAATACGTACAACAGGGCTGCAAAATAGCGAATATTCAGAATACCGGTGCTGGATCTCTCAACAGGATAAAAGGTATCTATATGCATATCACACCAGTCATCGCCCATCCCAAGAACGTAGGACAACCCTAGTACCTCCCGCAGTACTACAATAAGCGGAAAACAGCGAGAGGCACCACACTGACCCAGCATATTGATCCAAAGGAAAGGGGATAGAGAAAGGAAACAAAAGAGAAAAAGAAGAAGAAAAAGAAAAGGCCCATAGTAACTAAGGGAGAATAAAACAATAACCCCATCCCCCAACCCCCAACCCCCCACCCTGCACCCCTGCAGAGGCTACGGCCTACCCCCCCCTGACAGCGTGCCTGTCGCCCTAAAACAAAAACCCGAAATATAGAGAGGAAAGACTTGACCAAGAAAAGGGGGCCATAGAAATAAAGAGTATGCGAAACCAAGAACCCCACCCCCCCAACCCCCCACCCTGCACGTCTGAAGAGGCTACGGCCCACCCCCCAACCAACGTGCCTGTCGCCCCAGAAATAACCCCAAAGAAAGGGAAAAGATGGAGGAGGGTCATTAAAACCAGACCCCTGCCCTCCCCCCCGCTCGCACCAAGTTGCTCAGGCTTGATCACAAATAGGCAAACGAATCAACAATCAACAGTGGCGTCGTAATAACAGAGCAATAAAGCATCCCCCTCTCAATAGCTGGCCGGGCATCCGTCCCTTGTCATCTGGAAGAAAAATTCAACCCTGACCCACTTTGACCCTTTCATCGGTACTTGTCAACTGAATGTCAGCAATACAGTACAATCTCACACGATCAGGGTCAACAGGAAAGCAAGGCAAAGCCAACTCTATGGGAGACACCAGCATCAGGGAACTGAGAAAGCAACCCATACAGACATCCAGGTGCAACAGCAAGGTTCCAAGCCACCCTCCCAAATCGCGACACAGCCAGGGCAAAGCAGGTCGGGTGGGCAAAGGAACTGTTCTGTGGAAGCAGTCCGCCTGCAATGTAGTTCCAGGCCCCCATGCCGCACTCACGCGATCGGTCGCATTGAACCCATCTCTCACACCATCCGGTGCCCCCCACGGAACCAACTGTAGGTGTATAGCAGTGACACCCGGTGCCGGTGCGGAATCGCAAACAGCACCACTCATCCGAGGATCGTCGGGGCTCCCATCCATCGGTGGGACAACAATGGCGTCTAGTCTCCGTCCAAGCTCTCCGGCTCCTCCCACCCAAGCGGTATGAAGGGAGCTAAGAGCAACAAAGAGGTCTCGGACCGTGGGCTCCATCCCGCGTGCCCAGTCCAATCTCCGTCTCACTCGATGTAGCTCCTTACCTATCTCGGCACCAGAAGCCCGATCAGTTCCACCTGGCAGAAGAGCTATGTGTAGATCCACCAGACGGGGGCCGACAACACCCTCAGCAATTAGGGGCAATCCGCCATTTCCACCATGGTCATGCACAGGTCACTCAGTCTTTGGACATCTTATGTGAGGCGCAGGCAATAATAACGCTGAGTGATACGGGGTCATATTATCAAGGATAGACCCTCCAAGCACGTGTAGAATCGCTGACCTCCATGTCGCTGAGGTCCGAAAACATGCTGAACAGATCTGCCCCAAGTCCGACAGTAGTTGCGGTGCTGTGCCCAATCCAAAATGGCGGCCCCCGTCCCGTCGACCCACACAAGCAGCCTCCAAAACAAAGACAAAGTCTTACGGGCTCGCAGAGTGGAATCTCCGTGTATCCGTATCCGGGACGGCGCCCCTACACCACCTCCGTCAGCACAGGTCCAGTGCCTTCTCCCGCAGTGCCGTTTAGTGGACGCCTTGGCCCGCACAGCCGTGTCCTCAATTAGCATCAGCAGCCGGCGTCGACCTCCGGCCCCTCAGCTAGCAGCCCGACTCAGCCACGGCCCAGGCAGGAAGGATTTGAAAATGGGTTGCCGGTCACGTCCGTACGCCAAAGTTGCCGTCAGTTATGCCCCGGATCTTCCGACGCCGTGTCAAGTCGGCTCCGAGCTTGTGCGAGCAGGGGAAGGCAGGATTTAATCAGGATTCATGTTGTGGCAAGCGGAGCTCACTGACTAAGCGGCCATCTCGCTGCCCGTTCGACTACGCCTCTCACCTCCAAATATTTAATGCCCCCCACTGACACTTGGAGTGTAGATGCCCAATCCCCCACTCCTGAATGCCCCCCAACACCCATAGGGTGGACTTGCGAGGGTTCATATACAGCCCCGACGTTTCTCTGAATATTTGCACAATTTGCAGGAGACACGGCCCAGACCTATTGAGATCTGTAAGGAAGAACAGGACATCATCCTCATATAGCGCGATCCTGTTGGATGGTCCCTGTGCCCACTCAAGCCCTCGTAATTGCACATCAATGCGCACCCACGCCGCCAGCGGATCCATAGCCAGGACGAAAAGGTATGGCAGGAGAGGGCAGCCCTGCCGGGTGCCATGCCTGATGGGAAATCTGGAAGAGATGGCCCCCGCCACTCGAACCGAAGCCGTCAGGTCCGTGTATAGAAGCTGCAAATAGGATAGGAAGCGGGGCCCAAGGTTAAGATGGGGCAGGAGCGTGAACAGATAGACTCAGCTCAACTAATCGAATGCCCTGTCCATATCCGCCAGGAGAAGCACAGCCTGCATCGCAGTATGCTGAACCGCCGCCACCGCCACATGCGCACGCCGAATGCTGTGCCTGGTCGCCCTCTAGGGCAGAAAGCCACCCTGATCTGAGTGGACAAGCACTGAGATATGAGGTAGAAGCCGGTTTGCTAACACTTTGGCCAAAACCTTGGCCTCCACGTTCAAGAGGGAGATTGGGCGGTAGGAAGTGCGATGATCCGGGGGCCAGCTCGGATTGTGGAACACCACCACTTCAGCATGTCTCCAATCCGGGGGGAGGCCTCTTCCAACGCCGATCCATAATGCGAGCCCAGCTGTAGGTGATATTTCTTGCATAAATTACCGGGGAACCCATTTGGTCTGGGAGCCTTCCCCGGGTTGAGCTCACCCAGGGCCGTACCCAGCTCCTCATCTGTCAGCGGGAGCTCTAAATGCTCTCGCACCTCATCAGACACCGCTTGAGGCGACAGGTGGGCTATAAACTTGTCCACCTCATCCTCATGTAGTCATTCTTTCAGGGCATACAGATCTGTATAATATGTGGCGAAGCTCTCTGCCAGCTCCCTCGGGTCCGTAATCTAGGCACCCGCTCTCTCCAGTATCCCTGGCAAGGTCTCTGCCTGGAAGGTGCCCTGACACAGCCGGTGCAACATTGTACCTGATTTGTCCCCCCACTGATAAATCCTGCTGGGCGTCACAATTTATATCTGCCGCGCCTCATCTATCAGAAGACATGCATAAGACTGCTGCGCCAGGAGCAGCTGCCCCACTGCTTGGCCCTCACCCTCGGCAAGGCCCGACATTCCAGCGCTTCAATCTCAGCCTCGGCCCACACCAATTCCACCCTGGGCCTCTTCCTGGCAGCAGCACACCAGGCTATATCTACCCCTGTAACGTGGGCTTTAGGGTTTCCCAAAGCGTCCCCGCACTGGCGATGGACCCCACGATCTCGACCAGGTACTCAGCAATTGCCTCGCCAATATGTTTCCGATAGTCCTCCTGCTGCATGTGCCACACTGAGAGGCACCAGCGAAATGGCTGCCGCCCCCTGCCCAAACGGAGATCAACTGAGATGGGAGAGTGATCCGAGAGCCCACGCGGCAGTATGTCTGCCGACTCTACCCTACCAACCGCCTCTCTAGGGACAAAGATATAGTCCAATCTGGAAAAGGATTTGTGGACAGCTGAGAGAAATGTGTATTCCTGCCCGTTGCCATGCAAGTGCTGCCATGTGTCCACGCAATCCAAGCCCTTGATCATATCACTCAATTTGGGGGAGTGTCCCCGGGCCTGTACTTGTCTCTGAGCGCATCCATAACATCATTCCAATCTCCTCCCACAACCGCCAACGCGTTGGGAATATCTGCACATACAGCAAACAACTTCTCAACCAGCGACCATTGCAGAGGGGGCGGGGCATACCCACATCCCAACACCAAAGGCTCCTCCCCGACCAAACCCTTAATAAACAAGTATTATCCCTGTGTATCAACCCATTGTTTCGAATGAACATAGGGGATTCTACGATGCACTAATATGGCCACCCCCCTAGAGCCCCTAGCAAAGCCTGCATGAAAAACTTGTTGGTAACCAGATCGCTGCAGACACAGAGCCTTGGTACCCAGCAGGTGGGTTTCTTGCAGCATTAATACATCAGCTTAAGTTCTCTTTGCCTGCCGTAGCACTGCCCCCCTCTTGATCTTATCTAGGACTCCCCGCACATTCCAACTAAGAACACGAAGAGAGCCTCGGGACCCTAGAGCCTTATCCCCGTACTCCGTCATCAGGGAACAACCAGAACCATAGTCCGTGCACTGGGCCATGCAGGTGTGCACACAGCAAATGCGGGGACCCTCTTGTGACTGTACGACTCATACCCAACCAAAATAAGACCCCCCCCAGGGATGAACAGACCCCACCCCACCCCCTCACCACATACCTCAAAAACATTGAAGTACCTGTTGCGGCAGGGGAGACACTCGCCCCCAATGAGGGACCTGAGTCCGCACACACCAATGGATCCCCAGCCAACAGCCCATGAAGCCCAGGCCCGCCCCCAACAAGCACTAAGCTAAGCGGGGAGTCTGCCCAAATTACAACTCCCTCCACCTCGCCTCAGCGTACATTAACACATAACCATGCAAAGAATGCACACCAGCACCCTCCTGCCCGCCAGATATAAAAGTCAAGGGTCCACTGTCCGTTGCTGGAGCCTCCTTCCCTCAGTCTGATGAATCGCCAGATGCGGAGCGCCGCCAGGACCTGGAGAGCCTGTTCCCCCACCTGCGTGACCCTCTGGAAGCCTGCGACCGTGCCTGTGCCTCGTTCAGAGATGAATCCGACTTCAGCCCCGGGGGTGTGTGCACCCTCACCTTCACTGTTTCGTCAATCCATTTAAATACCTCCTCTGGAGTATCATAGAAGTGGGTGCGGGACTGGAACACCACGCATAGGCGGGCTGGGAAGAGCAAGGTGTAGGGGGCCTTAAGATCCCGGATTCGGGCCTTGGCGGGCATAAATGACTGCCGCTGCTGTTGCACTAAGCACATATAATCCGGAAAGGTCAGGATACATTGGTTCTCGTATTGTAAGGGCTCCTTGGCCCTGGCCTGCTGCAAGATAGTGTCATGATAGTTCAGCAATTTGGCAATCACAGGCCGCGGGCGAGCCCCCTCAGGCTGCTTCTGCATGAGAGCCCTGTGAGCCCGTTCTATCACAAAGCATCTAGAGAGGGTATCCGGGGGAAGCCAACTTTCCAGCCACCGCGTCAAGAAGCCCTCCATGTTGCCTTTCTCAAAGCCCTCCGGGAATCGGACAAAATGCAAGTTGTTCCACCGGGTCCACCCTTCTGCATCCTCGGCGTGGAGCGCCAGGCCCTTCCTAATGTTCTCCATACTGCCCACCTTACGCTTCAGAGCCGCGATGTCGTCCTCCACCCCCGAGATCCGGGTCTCCGCCTCCGTGATGCGGGACACAGCATTTCGCAAATCCTGGCGCAATAACATGACATCCGAGCCTACTACGCCTATTTTCGCGTCCAACATATCCTGGGACTCGGTGATGGTTGCCATCAAAGCCGCATTGTCCGGCCCGGAGTCTTGTTGTCCTCCAACAGCTCCTGCCCCCCCTCCAGGTCCAGTAAACTTGTCGATGGGCCCATGCTTCGTGGCCCCGCCACTGCCCTTGTCCCGCGTCATGGCCACCAGTGGTAGGAGTCCACCCAAGGGAGGGCCGGTTATCTTGTCCACAAGTGATCCCACATGGACACCACCGAAGCCACAGAACCTCCTCCGGACAGCTCCCAACCGGATAGAGGGTACCTTCGGGCCAGAGCCCGCAATCCAGCCAGAGGGGACCAGACTTCAGCCTCCACAAGCTCCGCACCGGGGCCCCCCCCTACCGGACTCTCGAGGCCCCTTACTTGTCCTCAAAGTCCAGCCGCCACAGCAAAGCCCCTTCTCCTGATGACAGTTAACATGGGGCCCAAGAGGGGCACCAATATTCGGGGTCCAGCACCCTCAGCCACTCAATCCGGCACCCCCCGCTCTTCTCACTGGATTCTAGGCCAGAAGAACGCCAGTGACACTGCTTCGGGACACTGCTTTGGCCTCCGCGCCACACAACTCGCTACTGAGGCCCGATCCGACCGCCGTAATACCTCTTATGCGCTAGCCCCCCTGGGTCACTGTACCAGACCTCAGGAAGACCCCACCGGCCCAGCACACTGGCAATGCCGCAGCTCCTCACCCCTCTGTGGACGTCAGCCTCCACCCCTCATTTGTGGGGCACACCACTACAGAAGTCTGGCTGGTCGGGGGCCACGCCGACCACAGTCACAGGCCCACAGCCCAAGCCAGGGGAGAAAGCAGGCCCAATGAAAAGGCCTTCCACACTGGTCCAGCCGCGGTTCCGCTGCGTAGCTGTGACCCCTCCCCGAGGGCCGATATGCCCCCCGAGCACCTAGCGCTGAGCCCCACCGCCACACAGTCCCTCCACGCGGGCGCAATGTCAGGAGCCCACTCCCGGGCTGCATCAAAATTAACCTCCCGGCTCCACCGGGTGGCACTAGGCCTCACCGTGCAGGATCCACAAGTGAAAGGGAGGGGAGACACCTCCTGCAAATTTCGCCACCCAGCAGGAACACCGCAGGGGTGGGGGGACTTGCCACTGGGGCACCTTCCGTGAGTCCCGCTACTTCAGGGACCTGCCCAACCAAAGGCAGACCGCAGCGCCACCAACACTCTGCCCTCCGGGGCACGCGAAAATCGACGTCCCTGCTTCGTCCAGCTGCACCAGGCCCCACTCTGCAGGGTGCACAGCTCCGAGCTCCGGCCACTCCAGACCGCCCAGATCGTCGCCGGATCGTCGCGACAGGCTGCTGGTGTAGGGACAATCCCTCTAGGCTGCAGGTAAGTGGAGGAAGGCAGGATACTTAAAGGATATATAACAGGCTGGACGGAGCTCAGTTAAGCTACGTCCGCCATGCTGGCTCGCCTAGCCACGCCCCCGTACTTTATAACTTTAAGCACAATTTTATGTTTTAAGTTACTATTTACGAATTTTTTATCGTACTGACTGTAGATTGTAAATTTGTATGGTGTAATGGTTTTACTATGCTCGCGCTTTTGCAATTGTTTTAATTAGTTATGCAATGAATATTTGACTTGATTTAATTTGATAATGACGCTCATCCAGAAATGTTGGTGGGCTCTTTGCCAGGGCTTCCATTATGCTTTAATTGATGCTCAGCATGCAAGATACCAGCTCCATACAAACACGCAACACGCACATTTCCAAACACACATACAGAAGCGTACCCCTGCAAATGTTTTATTTGGCTCAGTATTTTCGAGCCTGTAGTTTTATGTTAAGAAATAATACATTGTGTTTACATAATACATGTTGTAGGCAAAGGCGCATAAACTCTTACACAGAGAGTTAGCTGTTAAAAATGCTGCTCTGAGTTACCCAAAAAAAACTCACCCTCTTTAAAGTTTGGCAAGTTTAAAGTCATTTGCCAGGTCGGAATGTTCAGCCTTAGTGCATGAAGCCACTTTTTTTTGTTTTTGTTGCAGTTTTATACAGCGCAAACTCGACCAGAAGGCATCAGAGCACTTTACATGAGCACCAGTTGCATTACAGAGGGACACATTCATTTTGAGGCATGGAGAGATTCAGTGATTTGCCCGGAATCACATGCTGTTTGAGCCTCCCGCCAGAATGGAACCTGGGGGCATATTACCAAGCAATAGCGATAATTATCGCTATTGCTTGGTTAGAGACAAAAATTTACCGCTGAGCTGCGGCGATTTTTATCGCAAATAAACCTTGGTATTACCAAGGTTTATCGCAAATGCGATAAAAATCGGCCGCAATGTATGAATATCGCTGAAAAGTCAGAGATATTCATGCATTAGCGAGCTAATGCTCTTAGCCATGTTATCCACCTCTCATTGGATAACATGGCTAAGAACTGCTCAGGGCAGGTGTTAGCTTTTGGAGATATTCGCGCTTAGCGCGAATATCTCCAAAAGTTGGTAATAGGAGATAGCGATGTTAGCGACTGTTTCCAGCCGCTAACATCTTGGCACGCCCACTTTGCATGTCATTAGTGATAAATATCACTGACAGGCAAAGTGGGGCCCAAGATGGTCGCTATCTCCTACTAGCTGTCGCTAACTGGTGTTAGCGACAGCTAGGTAATAGGGAGATAATTTTATCTCTGCTTTCTTGGCTTTTAAAGCCAAACAAAGCGGAGATAAACCCCCTTGATAATATGCCCCTCGTTCCCCAGCTTCAAATTCGGCCGCTCTAGCCGTTAAGCCACACCATCTCTTTGCTGAACAATAAAAACAGTGGCAGCCAGTTCGGCTTCTTACTGAGGCGTGACAGACCTGTTTTCTTTCTGTTGTTTTTTTTTTGTCTGTTTCTCAAGAGACAAGAAGATTGCCCTACGCGCGTCAAGGTCACTTAAAGCCGCTAACTTCAACGCCTTTCGTGTCGAGCAAGACGGGCTTTCACTTAGGAGACGAGGTAATATGCAGCAAGCAATCCAATTACAGTGCAAGTAGGGCCCCAAGGGATGTCAGGGTCCTTGGTGAGGTCGGGTTCAAAAAACGTTTGCGGGGCTCTTCTTTGGTTTTATTCCAAAGAGCGGCTCGTAATTAAGGAAACGGATGCCAGGGGGAGAGAAAAGGAAACACAGCATTAGAGCCACCTAGTTGGAATGCTGCAGTAGCCGGAACTTGAAGGAAGAGCTGAGGCCTGGTGTTCTTATTTAATTTCAAATTGTAACAGGAGTGCACGGCCTGAGAATGCATGGGGCCAAACCAAAGACCCTTCCCTCGTGATGCCTCAATGGCCATTGGATCACAGAGAGATGTTTCCAGGGGCAACTGGTACCTTAGCAAGTGGTGGACGAGCGAAATACCCCACCACTTCCCAAACAAGCATTTGCAATGCAACAGGCCTCGCATTTACGCGAGTTTAAGCTATTTGCATTGTAAATGACAATGCATTTTATTTATATCTTAAAAACTAAAACAATAAATAAAAGGCATTGTCATTTGCAATGCCAATAGCTCAAACTAACGTCAATGCGAGACCTATTGCAGTGCAAATGCTTGTTTGCATTTGATACCTAGTGATAGGGTTTGTCCCTTTTTAAGCTTCATAATAAGCATGTTGGTCGATTTGATTTCTACAGCCTCATGGTAAGAGACATAGAAAACAAAAAGAGTACAAAACTTAATGGAAGACTTCATCACACAGCAGCCATGTTATGCTGTATCGGTTTTGTTTTGGATTTCTTGTATTTTAGTTATCCAGGACTGACCCCGAGTAAACTCAAGTAACAGGCAGCAAGCTGGTCCTTTGCAACTACCTCGCCTTGTGCCTCCTCCGCATTTTTTTTAAGGCTGATAAAAATCACAATTTTAGGTCAATGAAGTTATTTACCCAAGTGAAGTCTTACCCAAATTCGTTCCGTGGACGGTGGTACAGTTGTTATCACACAATATTGTAAGGCGCAAGCACACTGTATGCAGGCGACCGGGGGTGGGGCAGGTAACAGTGAAAGGGGACGAGAGAGAGACAGAGGCGGAACACAAGGCGGAGCAAATGTATATTGGAGCAGATTAGAAGAAATGGGAGGGTCAGACATGAGGAGGCAAGTAGCGAAGAGTCAATGCGGAAAGAAAATGTGGCCACCAGGAGAAAGTAAGAGGCACTGACAGAGTAAGGTGAAAACTGCAAGAAAGTGAGCAGGCCCGGCTAGAGTAGGGAGCAGAATAGGCAGAATGGGGCTTTGCGGGGGTGGCCGAAGGGAGGGAGGCTCGCCCCCCCCCGGGGAGGTTTGGGGTCACGGGAGGAAGGAGGGGGAAGAGATAGGACGGGGACAGGAAGGAGAGTTTGGGCTGGTTGGGCTCCTTGGGCAGCATTGGGCTGGTTTGGACTCTCTTTGGGCTGGGGTTAGTTAATTACGGCCATTTTGGGTCACTGTGCAACATTTTAGGGACAGTGACCCAGCAGCCGAGTTAGGCAGGGAAGTTGTTGTCCCTCCCGCCCTCCCTAAGAGGTTTGGTTGCGAGTGGTTGCGGGGATTGAGGTTTCCCGGTTCGGGGGGGGGAAATTCTGGAGGGGTTTTGTTGGGAGCAGGTGCTTTTTTGGTTAGGTAGCGGAGATCTGATGTCGCTGGGGGCAGGTGCTGGTAAAAGTTTGTGAGGTGGAGCTTTTTCCTAGTTAACGGGGGGGGGTAGGTTAGGAGGAATGAGGTTCCTGGACAGAGGTGGAGGGAGTGCACAGATGGCAAGAGTTTAAACAGTTGAGGCAGGTGTTTGGAGAGTTGGTAATTATGTTATTTGTTTGCGGGGGCAATGTTTTAGGGGTGGGGGAGGGGGGTTTGGTCAGGTATGTGCATATTTAGTGAGGCCTAGTTTTGTACGGCAAAGGCCAAGGATGTGGTAACGTTAAAATGCACCTGTTTCCCAATAAAGCAGCCTTTATCACACCTTATATTGTCTCCGGTCGGTCTTTCCCCTCCCTGTCTCCCGATGGGCCCCAAGTGAAGATCGGAGAACGAGCCTCGAAGCAAGCTCGAAGGAAATAGTACATGCCCCGTGTAACAACCGAGTAAAGGTGCCAGTAGCCATGGGAGGATACAAATGACGACATGGCTGTACTAAGGCGGGACTAAGAAGCCTCATAATGAATCAGAAGCCAGCACTTACAAAGGACAAACACACAAGCCAATGAAAAATAAGGGCGGGGGAGTGGGCAAAGCTTCTCTCCGTAATCAACTACAATAACTCTTTCCAGAGTAGCGCTTGCGTGCTGGCTCACGCTCAACCTAAAAACAAAGTAAAACACCAAACCTTCCAAAAGCCCTTATTACAACACTCCCTCCCTCCAAAAGTTCTTAATACAACACCCCTCCTTCCAAAAGCCCAAAATTAATTACCCCGTCCATCCAAAAGCCCAAAATATAACAACGCCTCCCTCCAAACACCCCCCAAAAACTACACTAACATTTACAATAAATACAAATTAAAATAAAAGGTACTTACACACTGAAGCACATCCTCCTCGTTGTTCTAAAACTGCAGTCTGCTGTGGAGCTCCTCTACCAAGTCCAAATGCTGCTCTCAGGCTGTTAACCAGCATAAGAGCA
The DNA here is from genome assembly GCF_964263255.1 of Lissotriton vulgaris. Classification (NCBI taxonomy): domain Eukaryota; kingdom Metazoa; phylum Chordata; class Amphibia; order Caudata; family Salamandridae; genus Lissotriton; species Lissotriton vulgaris. The sequence continues at coordinate 1,009,507,838 of NC_141697.1, read as the reverse complement.
GAGCCAGGATTGGATGGAGTGTGCTAGGCTAGATGTTCCTTTAGGACATGGAGGCCTGTGCTTGGTCTCCTGCGTTGACTTACCTTGATTCTGAGTTTGCCGAGTTGTTTTCCTCCCGCAAACAAGATGGCCACGCCCAAAAACGACCGCATGGGTAAGTTCGCGGTAGCGGCGCTGAAAAAAAACCCAGCCAACACGCAAAATAAAAAAATCCGCAAGTTCGCGGATTTTGCGGACCGCAAATTCGCTTTCGTGTGAATTTGCGTACCCCAAATTCGCAAATTTCACCCATACTTAATGTTCAGTCAGCCACTGCTCCAGTCCTCTGCTGCCAATCAGCAGCAGAGGACACACTCCCATTTCTCCTGGTTCGGGGGCAGGCTGGCAGCTGTAGTGCTCCATGGTGAAAAATAAAATGGCAATAAATCATTTCATTGCCATTATTTTTTCACTTTATGCACAGCTCGCAGAGGGGGTGACGCTCCACCGCCCTGATGAAGAAACCCTGCTGGATGTTTCTGTGCCCTTGGTTGCAGCTGTGAGCTGCCTGTTGTTTTTGGAGGAGGGTGTGCTGTGGCTGGTCTGGGCTTGTCATGAGCTCATAGGCCATTCCTGCTGGATGAGTGAGTGGTGCTAAACATAGATGGAGTGTCTGGTGCTCCTGAGGCAGTCAACTCACTTATGAACTTCTGTAAGAAAAAGGTACATGTGGTGGAAGGGTCTTCCCATTGCCCACTTCACAGAGATAAAAGGGGCATTTTGAGGCTGGTTTTAATTTAGCAGCATTCATACCAGGCATGCTCTTCAAAAGGTCCTGTCATGAAGTTATTGTGCCTGGGACACCCTGAACAGAATGAGGTGCATGGTTCAGCCTTCGTTGCCTTTGTTTAGCAGGAAGGTGAGGAAGAAAGCATCACCGTTTGTTATTCTGTGGTGGTCTGCCTTTTTCTTTACATCGCATTAAACTTTGGCATACTTTGTGTTATTTAAGAAACCTACTACAGACTTGCAATAGAGCCAAAAGAGGAGCGGACTTGGAGGGGTACGTAAGAACTGTATCCAGGATGAAGAAACTTTTCTATCCAATGGAGAAGAACATTTCTCCAGAAATAAGTTTCCTCCCACACCCTTCCTGATTCTCCCTCTGATTCTCTTAGTAGGTTTTCTTCACATTCGTTTACTTTAGTGACCAGTTTGTTGTCTCCTGATTAAAAAGTGGAGGTAATATCCAAGGTAGAGAAACTAATTCTTTTGCAACGTTTTCCAAAAACAGACTTGGGTTTAACATTTGGGTTACTTGGCTGCTAATTTAGACCAACCACATGTAGGAGGAGCAACATATGACTGCAGTTGATATGTTTGACCAGTTTCACATGCAGTCTTCAAGCGGGCATCTTAACAATTCACATGTGAATGGTCACTTTAGAGAGCAAAAGGACACGGTAAATACTTCAATGCCAAGCTTCAATAGTCACGGACGAACTAGACTTGTCCCTCAATTTTCTACTTGACTATATGTTATTCATACTTTCCAGACAAACATCTGTTATTACAGAGGTGGGGGCGGTTTCACATTTTGTGGCGTCTTCCTTCAAGCAGGCATACATAGGACATAACCTAACTATCTAATGGATTACGGGCACACATATCTCTCAATCATCGGAAGTTATGTGGTTATGGAGCATCATCCATGAGAGGGAAAAGAATGCTGAAAAGTGACATTCACTGTGATTGAGGCTTAATCAACATCAGATGGAGCCTTCTCTAACCTTCATTTGACTGCATTTTTCCCGAGAGTCATTGTCGTTTCCAGGTGCCATATTGATAATTGAGGTTGAAAGGTGGACATAAACCAGAAGAGAACGTATTTGTGGATGCCTTTTCAATACCAGCATCAGATTGATGTATATCTGGGGGAAACATTGTGCAAAGTGTTCAAGAATATGAAATATGCACAAACTATTAAAGCAAGGCTAAGGTTCCTGGTGCAATAGACATTTGTGTCATTGGTTTCAGTAGACTTTGTGTTCCTTCTAAGGGCAGGGGTCACTTCCAACTTTGTTTTCCAAATGAGTTCAGTTGTAGATCATCAGGTCCTCATCCCAGGAAAACAGCAGCAATTCCAACAGAGTAAGAAATCCATCGCATATTTGAATGAGATATGTGTCCGGTTATCAGTTCAAATGCTTCTCATTGTATTGAAATCATAATAATCATAAAAAAATGAAAGAATTGTGAAGCATATTTGCGTTAGCATTTCAAAATACTTAGGGCTGATTTAGATCTTGGCGGACGGGTTACTCCATCACAACACTGATGGATATCACGTCCGCTCATCTGGTGGCTCTGCAGCTCCTGGCAGGGGAAGCTTTGTACCCCATGGCCACTGGGAGGGGGGGGGGGGGGAGTTGAACCAGTGGGAGAGCAGTGGAGTAGGACAGGGCTAGGCCCGATGAAGTCCAGGATGGGGCATCAAGTAGCCCTGCAGACCAAGCAAGGGGGAAAATGGCAAAAATAAATAAATAAATAAATAAAGACCCAGCTTGGTCTAACTAGCATCAGGCCTTCTTCTCCCTGTAGGCAAAGGAGAGTAGCCAGCGACAACCAAGATGAGAGTCAGGGACAAGCCAGGAGCGAGTCAAAGCCCATGCACCCCCATGCCAGCAACAATCAGGATGCAGCTCTAATCTTGAGACGAGATAGGCCTTAAGCCCCGCTGGAGCCATTACTTCCAGTCTACAGGGCGGCCAGTGCATCACAAGAGACCCACTCAGGCCCAGCAGTCTCTATCTGTGGCATCGTCATCTGGAGGGCATTTACAGCAAGAAACCACAACGCATGCTGACGTGGCACAGCCAACAGCGCCTTCTTGCAGAACAGCCCACCTATCACTCTCACCTCTCCCATGGTCAGCTGGTGCAAGGGCACTCCGGGATGTGGAGCACAACCAGGCAGCACTCTGACTCCTCAACAGATGCTTTTTTCACACCCTGGGCAAGCAGAGCCCAGATGTTTGGTAATGTGCGTGGTGCTCGGCGGTCCTGGGGACACCAGTGGCAAATGATTGGAAAGGCCCGTGGCAATTGGAGTAGGATTCTTTATGCTGTCAGAAGATACCTTCAAATTCCACAGGAACTGAAGATGAACCCAAAGTCCCTCCACCAATACCCACGCCCACAGAATTGTTATCCGTAGACTCTTGGCAATAGCAGAGGGGAAAGGGGAAGTGGATAAAGAGAGAGGGACTGCCTTGTAGAAGAGATATTCTGTATTTCTTTTTCAACCTCCTTCTATTCTTCAATTGGGATTTGGTTATGTTGCACCTGCAAGGGATAAAATGTTATACAAGCACAATTGTTTAGCACCCCTACAATATCACTATATATATATATATATATATATATGAAAATCCAAAGTTCTGCCCATAAGCAAAGTCGCGCACTCAAGAAGATTCAGTTGTGAAAGTTTTATTCACCGGATATCGCTACGCGTTTCGACACACCAAGGTGTCTTGATCACACGATAACCATTCCCCCGTGTTTAACATGTTAAATACACAATGAGTAAACAATTGATAAACATAGATGAGGTCTGCAACCCTCCATACATTCAAGTCAAAACATTGTCGGCCATGTTAGAATGGAGTCGCTAACAGGTAAAGGTGTCTAGAGACATATTGTTTGGCCATGCATTCTGTAAATCGACCAAGATTCTGGTGATTTAAACATAGTTAGCATAATTGCAATATGAACTTAGATAATTCTCTAAGTAAAAGAAAACAAAACAATATGACAATTAATCTTGGCCAATAGTATCTTGGCCATGAGATTAGCATAATGTCTGGAATTGTACCGTGACGGTAAAAGCGTTTACCCAAGTCTGTCAAAGATATAAAGACAACGGTATTCAGAACAGAAAGCAGAAATTAATATATTGGCGGTCTAGTGCCAATCCAACATAGAGTTTGCCTGCATGATAGAGGAGCCCACGAGCAAGGTAAGATTTTCAGCTTTAATTATTTGTAGAAAGCAGCTTGCGAAATGGATGCAAATACAGCAACAGCTTAGAAAGTCAGCCTGACGCGTTTCGTTTTTCAACTTCTTCAGAGGCACTGACTCAAACTCCAAGGCAAACATTTTCTTGGCAGCTACACAGCAATTTAACCCCCGCCTCTGTGTGCGTGGCCACTCGAATGGCCTCATGGTATATGTAGTGTCCTGTCCTTCTCCAGAAATTCCCCCATTATAGTTAGTTCAGCTAACTATAACTTGTGCCCCCGCATTGCACTGCTGATGACGTCACATATTACATATTTTAACATTCAGTTCAAGTCTGTTTATTTGTATGCAATGGAGTGTTGCTCTGGAGGATAGTATTGTCCGCACATGGAAGATAGCTGATTTGTACTCTGCTCAACCTTGTGGCATGAGTATTAATGGAATCAAGATGCTGAGCAAGATCTGGTAAAAATAAATTAAAAAGGCAAGGGGCAAGAAAGCAACCTTGCTTTAGGCCATTAAATGTTCTGATTTTCCTTGATAAGGAACTACCATCACCCAACCTGACTATAACCCAGGTATCTGTATACAAACGGATAATTGCCTCCAATAGTTTCCCTGAGATTCTCCAACCAAGCGATTTTTTTCCCTTGGAAAATTTCGAGGGATTGTGTCAAAGGTTGCCTTCAAAACAATAAAAGCAATGTATAAGTTTTGTTTTTTCAAGGCAGCCTGCTCAGCAAGTAAAGTGAGTGCAAGCAGGTTGGTGGTGGGGAGCTGGCCCTTCCGAAAACCAGTTTGGTTAAGTGGAATGATGGGTTACTGCGTTGCCCACTTTTCCAATTCTTTGAACAAAATGGAGGCAAAGACTTTTGCATCAACATCAGTCAATGAAACTAGACGATAATTAGCGGGATTATCTACCAAACCACTTTTTAAACTATAACTGTTAAAAAAACGAAAATTATGAAATTGGATCTGTAAAGCAGAAGTTCAATAAATTGAGGGCCTTAGTAGGCCCAATTGAAGTTGTTAAAACTTATATAGATATTTAGGGTTGGTGTTTGATGATAGAATTTCTTTTAAATACCATTTTGAAGACCTAAGGGCAAAAACTGTGATTTTAACTCATGCTTTGAAATACTTTAAAAAAAATTGTTGAATTGTCAATCATATGACTATATTCTTAAAGTTATGAAAGCCAAGTTACTGTCAACCTTCCCATATGGCTCAACCATTACCAGAGGGAAAGATGCAAAGCTCCTAGATATATTGGTAGTTAAGGCCTTCAAAGCATCCTTTGGGATTCCCAAATCAGTCCGCCATGCAGGACTAAGATTAGAGTTTGGTCTCCAGAGACAGTGCTTGGTATCAGAAGGAGCATTTTTGAAATGTAAGTACTCTGGGGCAGATTACAAGCCCTTTGCGTCATTTTTGTGCCGCTATTGCGTCACTTTTTGTGACTCAGCAACAGCGTAAAAATGTGGCCCATTTACAACGTGACGCATCTAGGGAGATGCGTCACATTGTAAAGCCCTGCGTCACATTATACCTGCGTCAGGTATAATGTATGCAGGGTGGGCGTTCCAGGGCAAAAAAGCCTCGTGGAGTGACGCAGTGAAATCTACAAGATATCACTGCGCCACTAATAGGACGCCATTGCGTCAAATTCTTACGCCTGCTTGAAGCAGGCGTAAGGAGGGACGCACTGCAATGAGGATAGGCCTTCCCCTTCTTTACTGGAGTTGCGACATGCTTGCGACACAACTCCAGCAATGCGTGACTTTTGTGTCAACAGATGAGTCAGTATTTCTGACGCATTTGTCAAACCTTGCGCCATGGTGCACCATATTGTAAATACAGTGTAGCCATAGTGGTGCAAGGGTTTCTAATGTTGGCTCAGGGAAAGTGACGCATCTATACAGATGTGCCACTTTCTTGTAAATCTGCCCCTCTATGTTTTCATGAGACCCTGCATCCCTAGGGAATATTTGCAGGCTAGAAATAGATAAGTCTGCCTATGCTGTCAGATGGAGATCCCATATCTTAAACTCTCTATGGGATATTGGTCTGCTAGTAGAACCCCATGACTTGAAAATGCCCAACATTAAGTTAATTATAAAAAAAACTGATCAAAGCTGAATCTGTCAAATTGGAGAAAAATGCACTAGCAGGGAAAAATTATGCATGGAATATTATGAACTCATACCAACTTTCACGCAGCCAGCCATATTTGACTGCTTATTACTCAGCGAAAAATAAAAAAATACTTTTTTAAAATTATGAATAGGAATAAATCCTACAAAAGAGGGCACGCAGTCATGGATTCAGCAGTGGCCAGATTCTAATTGTAGACTATGCGGTTGCCTACCAGAGACATTGGTACATATAGTGTGTGTGTGCCCTAAATTCAACATACCTTTTTGAAACTACTATTCTTGAGGATCGGGGTTAGAGCGGCTTGCCAGGCAATAATTAGGCCACTATTTGGTGAATTGATCCCATTGTTATGCCAACTGATAACATTTTTAAATGCAGCCAAAAAATGTTTGATATAACAAGTCTGAGATGTATCGTATGTATATCCCTGGAACCTATGAGCTATCTTATATATTTTTTGCTACTTCGTTTGCTGCTAGGACGATAATTAGAATTGTAACAATATAAGCATTATATATTAATGGACTGTATTACTGTTTTTTAAGTTTAAAGAGCTTTATTGTAATTTGTAAACATAGTCGAACATCATTACAGAGTAAATAAGTTATAGTGGAAAAACACACGTTAATTTAGTATTATAATTTCAAAATGAGTCCCATAACTGAAAATGAAACATTCCAAAACAACATCTATAACCTCTGCAAGATTTAAGAGTAAACAGATAGTGAGAAAAGAAGAAGTAACTTTAAATGAAAACAAAAACAATCAAGGAACTTGTTTAGAAAGGTATGCAGTAAAAGGTAACCATAATAAATCCTTTTTAATTAGTAAAGGCACAGACGTGGCGAATGCATGATCAAGCCGATAGTGATGACATAACAAGTTCCACCAAGCCAGATATTAAATTTTGGAGGTATCTTTCCAATTAGTTGTGATAATTTGGAGGGAGATGGCTATAAATAAGTATGAATCTTCGTGCATTGCAGTGAGCATCCCATAGTGGAGAGGATCCTTCTAAAAATATATGCGTAATGTCAAAATTGAAATTTGTTGATAAAATATCATTTAATTTGGACCACATATGAAACCATAGGGATTTAATCAATGGACAGTGAAAAAAACATATGGAGATTGTCACTGTCTTCACATGGACAGGACCAGCATTTTTTTGGATTCAAATCATTTGATTTTGTATAAGTCAGAAGGGGTAAAAAAAGTTGGTTGTAAAATAAAAATAGAGTTTGTGTAGTACTAGCAGAACTGGAAGAGGTATGTTTTTTGGACCAAACAGATTACCAGAGCTGTAGAGAAAATTCCTGTGTTAAGTCTTTCTCCCATAATAATTCTATTGGCGTCTTCGATCTGTCAGCTAAAGGACGGGAGAGCAATTTATAGATGGCAGCAGCTCTAAAAGGGATAGAAAAAACAATTAAAGAGGATGAATCCTGACCAGGAGTAGCTGGAGGGCATAACTGAGAAAAAATTTGAATGAGGGAAGCTGTCAAGAGGGGGTACTGGAAAGAGTGAGTGTTAGAGATGCCGAAAGATTCTTGAATATCTGAAAATTCCCTCTGCAAATTGTCCTTCATTAATTGATCAAGAGTTATGATACCTTTATCAATCCATTCTTCCAGAAGAGTGCTCTATTGTTGACCTTTAAAAATGTATTGTACCATATTGGGGTTTGGGATACCAAGTCTTTTGGGGAAAGATGAGATTGAAACAAAGAAAGAGCAAGGGCTTTGGAGTGGTTACAAATGGGAGTGGAAAGACGTTTTGGTGGCTGAGATAAACGAGTAGGTGTAAGGAATGTAACGGGTAGGAGTTGAGGGAGTTCAAGTGTACTCCAAGCTGTTACATAAGGGCAAGGAGAATCAGATAGAAAAGGCCAAATTTGCTTTAATGTGAAGGCAGAATGATATCGGTTGATGTTCGGGAAATTGACTCCGCCTAAGTCTTTGAGTTTCTGGAGACAAGAGAGAGAAATCTTAGATTTACGGTTATTCCATAAAAATTTCGTCAAGGAACGATTAATGGTACTAAAAAAGTAAAGCGGGAGGGAAACATGAAGCATTGAGAGATAAAAATTAGTAATAGGGAGAAGCATCATTTTAATAGTGGCTAGTCTACCCCACCAGGATAGAAAAAGAGAAGACCACCTCTTAGTAAGGGCAGAAAGTTTTTCAAGGATATCTATGTGATTATTCTGAACGGTTTCCCTAATAGTGCTAGCATGAAAGAAGCCTAAACATTTGATGTTCTTGGGATTCCATTCAAAGCCAAAACCATGAAACATGTAAGATAAACAAAATTTGTGTAAGGGTAGAACTTCGGATTTATCAATATTCCATTTATAGCCGGAGACTGATGAATATTCTTGTAGTAGAGAGAAAAGAGCCAGCAAAGTGGAAGGGTTGGAGCTGTAAAGCAAAATGTCATCTGCATAAGCAGAAAACTTAATGTCAATATTCTGAAATCGAAAAACCTGTGTATAAAGGTGATCACCTGATTTATTTGAGAATGTCTTTCTCTTTTTTCAGTCCTTATTCTTATGGAGACGCATGCCCACAACCAGTTGTGTGACCAAGGTAACTCATAATGACAGAGAAACTCTTCTTTCTGCCCGCAACTTTATCTTGCTTCTGAGGTATGATTATGCTGGATGTGGGACTGAGTGGGTGGTCACTGCTCTACTGACATGCACAAGTTGTAGGAGTTTATTTTTAAAAATTTAGCTTTGACAACAGATGGTCTGTCAGCTGAGGTAGACTAACTTCATAAAGTTGAGTGAGCTGGTGCCACCATCTTTAAGTCCACCAGATGGAGAAACAAATACCAGAGGTATAAGTAGCTCCACAGGACGGGCGAAGTTACTGGGATAGCAATTGATACTACGAAAGTCCACTTAGTAATTCAAGGAAGGGAAAATTAGAAAAATTGTGAATAGTGATAAGTAATTCAGGCATTATATTGGACTGTAAACATGCATTTCATGTGGTAATGGAAGTTTTAGATATTTAAAGACATACCATGTGATAATATAGGATAGGACCTGTATTATTGTCATTACAATGATATAACCAGATATACCTCATGGTGATAAATATTCTATTACTTTCTATCTCTGGCTATATAATTCATGTGTTGTTTTATTTATGGTGCAATCAAAACTAACTAAAGAGGTTTTACTGGCAAATTAATTTGAACGTTTTTTTCCCAGACATAAATAAAAATCGATGATATTTTGTTTAACTTTCTCAGACGCTGGTTTAATTTTTTCTTCCCTCTCATTCTTCGTATTTCACGCTGCACTACTTCCAATGCTAATGCATTGCACAAGTTGGTAAATTATTTTTTGTTAGTCCACCAAAAGATATCAAGATCTAGGATTTTATACCAGAGAAACACTTCCTTTTAAATTTCAATGTAAATTACTGTATTTAATTGTTTATTCAAAAACAATGAACATCCCCGTCTCAAAGTCACTGCCATTGTTAGTTGATAGCAGACACGCATAATATATTAATTCTTACACAATATTTGTGTAAATTATAACGAATTGCAAGCCTATGTCCATGATAGTGATCTCAATTAGCAAATAATATGGAGAAATTGATTGTAATAGGTGCCTTTCACATGAATGATTGACGTATGCTTTAATTGTCAATCAGTGAGCTAGGCCTGGGGGAGAGGTCACCAAGAGTTTGTTCTATACTTAATTGATTCAAAATATATTGTGTTTTCCTAATGGGTATCTGGTTCACAATTATACTTGTGCACAAATATTTAAATATTCATGTATGCATGCATGTGTACACTAGTACGTTTAGTACTTTAAATTTGTTTATTTTTTAGTGTAATGATCCAGAAAATTTTGGGAAATCTCATGTATAGAAACACACATACAGACACACACACACACACATGCACGCATACACAGACATTTACCTAGAATTTTAGAATATAATAATAGCAGAAAAGGTCAAGAAAAAATTCATGACCCAGCATCCTGCTTAACATTTGCTGTTGTACCTGTGGAATAGTTATATATAGTTTGTATTAGCTGTGTCTGATGACATTGTAAGGTTCTGCGATGACATGTAAAGGCATTCAGGTAATATTCATCATGTTGCAAGAAATGTATACAGGATATCTTCCGAGACACACTCTCTGTACCTAGTTACACTTGTTATTGATTTCTGTAGTATAACTCAGCTCATGTTGTGAGGAGTGTTTGTTTTGTGTGAAATCCACTCATCACGTTATGCTCTTAGAGGCACGCATTGTTATATACAATTATTTGTATGTGTGAGTTATACACCAGTTCTTCTTTGGTCAATCTGTTTGTTATGCATGGTGTATAATGTATGTTTACCAGGTATAATTTTATTTAAGTGATTGTACTGTTGAGGTGTGTTCACAATGATGCTAACAGTTACACCTCCAACACCCTTTCTTCAAGAACCTGGTGAACCCTCATCTAAATGGCGATTGTGGTTTAGGTCATTCAGTGCATATTTAGGTGTGATTTGTGGTCCTAGGTTTAGGAACGACAGAAAAAGGAATTCATTGTACTATTATACGTCATATATTCATTATTTAGGGGTTAAGGGGCAAAATATTTTTTACCACCTTCCTGATGTGAGTCCTACTGAACATGAAGAATTAGATGAGTTTCAGACTGCAGTTAGAAGTCCACTTTGACGTCAAAATACGGTGACATAAAGTGTTCACCGGAGCGCAAGCACCATCTGAGTCTATTGACATATTTGTTACAGCTCTCAAAGTTTTGTCATCTAATTGTGAACTTGATTTCACAACTGACAAAAGATCAATTAGTGGCAAGATGCAGTTCTAAGAAAATTCAAGAGAGGCTGTTGGCATGTAAAAACCAATCGCTGAATGAGGCTGATGACATAGCACACAGCATGGAATCCTCCAGGGAAGATTCTAAACAACTTGAAAACAGTTTACAACAGGCAGCTTTTGTTAACCATGGACCCAATAAAGTGCAGCAGTCAGGCCGGCAGCAGCCAAGTTCATCAGATGTATCTTGGGCACAAGAAAACATTAATCTTATATGTTCTGGGTGTGCTTCATCTTCTCGTACATCTAGTTTATTCAAATTGTCCTACAATTGCGCAGGAGTGCTGGAAGTGCAAAAAGTCACTTTGGCAAGGTGTGTAGGGATGGCAGACGTAAATAATGAATACAAGGACTAGAGTGAGTCTTCCATTAGAAAAGGGGGTGTTGGTTGCTTCGTTCGTGCAGCTGACGAGGGTCCTGGTTCATCTGTCAAAGATCCTGGTTCCTCAGTGAAAGGTCCTGATTCTCCAGTTAAAGATCCTGGTAGTGTATTAAGAAGGAGTTTACATGTGAAGAGATCACCAAAGAGACTGTAAGATTAAAGTTTCCTCTTTGTATATGTGTTGGTGTGTGTATGTCATGTAGGGTATATGTGTGAATAAAAAATGTGAAGATGTGTGGGGTAGTTATTATATCTGTTTTGTATTATCTGTGTCTTTTTATATTGTTAGGTTCGTGATATGTAAAGGTTCTAAGTTGGATTCACACGAGACACTGGGTGAAGGGGTTGGGACATGGAAAGGACTTCTGAGTTCAGTGTCTTATTGCCAATAAATATCACATTGGTGAAACCTATTGAATATCTGCGTCTGCATCACTTAAGTACCTTTATTTAATCGTGAGTACACAACTATCGTTATGGGGACATGAATACATCACCGACCTTCTGGAGACTTACTCCATAATTACGATTTGTCACTAAATTCATGAGCAAATGTCTAAAAGTTTATATTAGAGTGCTGCCCACATGTTGCGTGACACACAAGTATATATTACAGAGGGTGGTAGTACTTTCTTGTTTGTGGCTAAATTAGCTACTCTTTTGGAGGATCAAATGTTTCACAAATATGCAAGAAACGTTTCACAGAAAACTGAATTTCGATGTGCTTCTTCATTTAAAGAATTTTGTGGATTGGCGTAGTAGGGGAAGCTTTTAGGTAAATATCAAAATGTGATTTGTCCATTTTAACCTTAATATGCCAATTTGGGTTGAGGTACAAAAATGAACTGCTGTTTGGAATGGCACCAAAATTGGCAAGCATAAATCTCTGTTTCATTTATTTGTTTTATACATTTGGTGAAAATCTGTTTAGTACTTCCAAATGGAAATGTGTTTTTATTTTTATGCAAAAGTGCCCATAACTCTGTGGGCCATCTTGTACTTTTTTCTTTGACTCTTTAGATTCAAACATTGTGCCTCGTCCTCCATTTTGTGCTGTACCACAACAAATGTATCTGGGGGATCCCTCTACCTCTGCTCCATTTTTCACCATGCAGGCCTGGGTCTCTCAAAACGGAACCCAGGGCCCTTTATGTATTGTACAATCCACAGGCACTCATACAACCAGTGCATGTATACAGAATATATCCACTATGCTGTAGTGTATCCTCCCTGTACTGTACCATTCAGAGGCAGACAAACATCCAGCACTTTCATTCAACATGTGCACACTGTATCCTCTCTGTACTGTACCAGTCACAGACACACATACATCCAGCACATGCACTTATCATGCACGCACTGCACCAATCATCTATTGTACAAATCACAGAAACACATACTCTCAGAACATGCCTTTATCCTGCACACTCTGTACAGCACTACAACCCTCAAGCACTATACCACTCATGGGCAATTGTACTTCCAACACATTCATACAACATGCACACACTGCTCAGTACTGCATAAAGGCATTATACACTTCCTAGACACACATACACCCAACGCAGATACACCACTTCTGCGATCCACAGCACTTTGCACCAACTTGATGTACGCCAAGAGTGAGAAGCATACAGCAGCAGAACTTTAAAAAGTGAATGAGCCTGTAGGCTTCATTCCAGTGACACCGGTCAAAAAGGACCTGTTCACTCCTTCTGATCACTACATGGTATGCTGCCACCACCAAGCTGCTTAACTCCTGGAAAAGGCAGTAGCCTCCCACCACCATGAGGTTAGCACTTTGGGTGTCCCTCCCATCCAGCAAGACCACATTCTGTGAGACAAGCCTATGTAATGCCACACACACATAATCTATGTTCTCTTGTAACAACAGAAACCAGCATTAGGGATCCGGACATTAGTACAGTTCAGCACTCAGGGCAGAGATGCACCTCCACTACCATGCAGAGGACTTTTCCATGACAACATCGGATGGGTAGCACACTATGGGAGTCACAGAAATGTAGTTTGCATGTTTAAACCATGCCCTTTTTAGAGACCCTCATTTTTTCATCCCACTTAAAGCCCTGTCTGCACATATTTGTATATGAATTATTGGAGCTAGCATCTGTGGGTACTGTCCTAAGTCTGGTTAGAGCATTTTCTTTCAAAGTTGATGCCCCCGCATTGCAAAACTCTGGACAAGCACACACTTTAAAGGGCCTGAAGTTGTTGCACTGTACAATTTGCACACTACAGTAACTGTTCAACATAATAATGCAGTAAGATGTGGGCAGTTTTTAATGCGCTTAAATATTTCAAGACTGCATGTTTCCAATTGCTTTATATATGATCTTGCTTTCTCACTAAGTTGTCTCTTAAAATTTGCTTTAAAATGCACCATTTGCCAATATTTCTTCAATATTGCCTTTAGGAGAAGACCACCCATAAACCCACATTTGTCCATCAATCATGCTAGTTTCACTCGCTACATAATAGTCATCGCCAACTTTTACGCCCTACAACTTTCAAATGTCACTAGTTGCCGCTGATAGAAATATTTGTCTAGGCTAGCAAATTATATATTTAACAGTGAAACCTTCTTGCTTTGTTTTGAAGGCCGTGTGGAGAAGTCTGGAACCAAATTAAAATGCCTTTACCCAAATTGCTAAACAGCACAGAAGTGAGTTAGTGAATGATATTTTCATTCTTTCTATATTTGGAGGAGTTTTCATGCTAGGATCCACCCTCCACTCTATCGGATCAGCTCTCAATTTCATTTAGCTGACAGCATCAATTGGTGTAATTTGTGAGCTGAAATAGATGCTGTAGGAGGATATTAAACTCTGCTCATTGAGCAATTATTTGTTTAAAATAGTACATAACAGATTCAATTTTTTTATTAGATGAGGGAACTTCAGTTATTGGATATATATGCAAAGCTTTCGAAGCCATCCTTAAAGGTTTCCTTTTTTTATTTCACACAGTGATAAGCAGCACCTAAAGGATGTGTGACTTCTTAAAAATAATTTAGGCATGGCTCAATGCTTCATAGTTCAAACTCTTAGCATGCCAAGAATGAGATTATCTGAAAAAATAGTACATAATTGAGGACACATCTGACCAAAAATATATTCTTAATAATCAGACTATCAATCAAAAACTTTCTGAGTATGGGGACAAAGTGGGCAAGTGTGTATGTGGCAAAGGAGCAAAAGGGGGAAATTAAACTTGACAGGTGGCAAAGCTCCACCCCTAATTACTTAAGGGGTGTGGATAGGAAGAAAGGGGAGAATCCTGAAGGTTAACGCTCATTCAAAACCATTAAGGATACCTGCGCTGCAAAGCTTTTTTAGTTCTCAAATGTGTAGATTTATTTAAATAATAGTATAATTACAGAAAGGAAAGTTTGGTTAATCAAGGGAATTAGCATAAAACCAAAATCATAATAATGCAAAATGTCATGTGCCTTGAAGAAATTAAACAAACACAGCGCATCTGATGAATAATTCAATTAATAGTAAATAGGTCTAAATACAGAAAGGACCACATGCATCTCGCCCTCTCTAAGTAATGAACATAATACAATTAGCTCTTCCCCAGATAGCGCGTCTTTTATCATGTTCTGCACATAGAAAACAGATAAATTCATAGCATGACTTTACACAGAGTGGCCGTACTACAAATGTTACCTGCACAGCACCAATCCCATTATTAATTTCAAAATCCCACACACTAGCAGCTTATTTTAATTGGATGTTACAAAATTATTTGTTCTACAGAAGAATGTGTATGTTTTATTAATGCAAAAACACAAGAGAACAAAAAATGACTTCGGCACATTCATAACAACGGTTTAGCTCATAGCCTTGTACTGTTGCAACGCATTATGGGGCATATTATCAAGGGGGTTTATCTCCGCTTTTTTGGCTTTAAAAGCCAAGAAAGCGGAGATAAAATTATCTCCCTATTACCTAGCTGTCGCTAACACCAGTTAGCTACAGCTAGTAGGAGATAGCGACCATCTTGGGCCCCACTTTGCATGTCAGTGATATTTATCACTAATGACATGCAAAGTGGGCGTGCCAAGATGTTAGCGACTGGAAACAGTTGCTAACATCGCTATCTCCTATTACCAACTTTTGGAGATATTCGCACTAAGCGAGAATATCTCCAAAAGCTAACACCTGCACTGAGCAGTTCTTAGCCATGTTATCCAATGGAAGGTGGATAACATTGCTAAGAGCATTAGCTTGCTAATGCATGAATATCGCTGACTTTTCAGCGATATTCATGCATTGCGGCCGATTTTTATCGCATTCGCGATAAACCTTGGTAATACCAAGGTTTATCTGCGATAAAAATCGCCGCAGCTCGGCGATAATTTTTTCACGCTAACCAAGCAATAGCAATAATTATCGCTATTGCTTGATAATATGCCCCACATTCCTTTTCGAGAAAGCCAGCGATAGGTTACTTTTGCACACGATAATAAAGACCATGATTTGCATCTGAATTTCAATCATTTTATGAAAACAAATAAAACACATGAATGATTATATCTCGTGCACCATAAATAAATGTGCGCTTTTCAGCAATGTGACAAACACCTTTGTTAATATGACCTAGATGCTCTAACTAAGCCAAACATATATTACGTGCTATAATAAAAAAATTTGCTTCTACATAGGTAAAGTGCTTTTTCATCATGGTTGTATCTTTATTATATTCTTTCTTAAAACTGGAGGTCAGCTGATAAACACACATTAGCTGAAGGGCCTTCAAATTAGCTCTCCATGTCCTTCTAGACTATTTTTATTTTCAGATTAATAGGAATCTTCTTCGTTATTATGGAAGGGTATACTTTCCTGCCTTTTTTTCCCATCCATAAAACCTAGCAACGTTTCTTAAACTTAGGGACGACCTTGTTTGTTGGGGGGGGGGTCATTTAGTCCATACATTTAATACATTTTAATAGTTAATCAGCCAATTGATTGCCTTATAGACATATATTATTGCCACAAAACTTTTGCTAAGTATGCACTTAAGTTGTATCTATACGTCATGGACGTGCAAAAAATGTATATGAAAGCACCTCGCCATGCTTGTACAACCTATGGGAAAGCATTGGAGGAAAATGTCTAACACAGGACAATGAAGACACCAGGGCAGTCAAGGGTTAATGAAGGTCTTAGTATTGAGGCTTACTGAACTGATCCCGTAAATAGCGCACCCCAATCAAACCTAAAATAATTCTATCAAAATTGCCTAGCCAACTTTTTTTTTACTACATTCTATTAAATTAGGATCTGAGTTTGAACCAAGAATAGCCCTCTATCCTCTGAATACGAAGAATGTTATAGAGTAGGGGCCTCCAACCTCTCCTGTAATAAGATCTACCCATGTTCAATGAAAATCATCACGAGCTACGAATATTATGAGTGTCGTAATAGTGACCACATCAGAGAAGATTACACTAGAGGCCACCATTTGTAATGATATTAGTTGTGATCACCTAAGTGTAAGAGAGGGTTGCCAGCAGTAATGCAGAAAGGCTTTTTCAATTTGGAATGCCTCTAGATAGGTAATAGACGACAGCCATTGCTACAATGTCTCTGGCATCAAGGTAATATTATTATAGAATTCATTGCTCAAATATCAGCTTCAAGTATATTTTAGAAATTGATTTTTCTCCAAACATCTGCTCATAAATTGAAACTTTTCAATGTGTGATGGATATATTGATTCATCCACCCAAAACCTTCTAATTTAGCAGGCTGAGGTGCCTATAGGAGAGCTACTTTTAGGTAACCAGAGAGCTACCAGTACTCCGGAGCTACTCACTGGAGGAGTCTGTTATAGGAACTAGTGGCTTTGGAGAATTTTCTTTTTCAATTGAGGCAGTGATACTACAAGAGGAAGGAAGATTAGTTTTACTTCTGCCAATAACATTGTCTAATCACCCCAACATGGCCACTTGTTAGCCACTGGCATTAGGAGTTCCCAAGCAAATGGATACAGTGGATATGGTTTTTTACCCCATTATAAACAAAAGTGTTACATATTCTGGTTATACAAAGAACAGAAAGCTATTAAATTGTGTTATAGTGGAGCATTCTTTTAGTTATCTGGAGGCTCCTTGGCACAACATTTTATCTCATGCTAATGTAAGTCACAAAGATTTTGAGGCGTACTGTTATTATGAAATATTGTTATTCATTTGTCAAAAATTCACAGTGAAAGGTCAGCCTTTGCACACTTATGTATTGGTTCACAGCAGGTCACCTCATGATGCATCTCCACGCTCTTGATTATACTTCCACAAGTGCAACCATACTGTAATGCACACAGAAAACCCTTCCATGCAGGTAAAAATTTGACTATGTGGGTCAGTTTCAAATTGTCATCGATACGATTTGTTAAAGAGGAATTATTCCAGCTATGCATTCTATAAGTTAGAAATTCCCGTTATTTAAGTTCATCCCTCAACTACTTCGGTGATAAAGAAACACAGCAATCTTATTTTACCTTGCTCCCTACTGTATCTTTTTCGTAGAGTAGTCTTGATTTCAATCACTGGAGGAAGGATACATCAGTACTATCAACACGATTGCCTTCTCAACAACCTACTCTTAGTAATGGCTGGAAAATCTAATCATCTTTTTATGATTAAGTACAGTTCTGAACTTTCCAATTATTTTTTCCTAGTAGTCTTTGTCAAAGTGTGTGTGTGTCTTGTGTTTCAAAAGATAGTCGAGGGCGTGTTCGATCGATAGGGAAATTTGTAATTCCCTATGTCCGCTTACTTTGATGATGTGTTGGAAGTTGACATTGTGGATTTGATACGTGCATGGTGATATTTTTAACCTCAATATTGCAAGAGACTAGCCCTAGAAAAACCAATTCAATCTTTTTTTTTCACTAGCAAGCTCAAAAAGCAGATTTTCTTTAATTGAAAAACAAAAAAGCAATAGCTCGATGTGCAGTTTTCTCCCTCTGTGTGGAGTCAAATGTTTGTTTTCACCACCTTAGACCCCGTGTGTCACATGCAGACTCAGCAAGGAAAAATATGCATTGGGAGGACTGCCCTGGAAAGGATGGCGCTCCCGATGTATAAACAGCTGTGATTCTGTGGCAGACCAGTTGTCACCTTTCAATCAAACAATCAATCAATCAATCAATCAATCAATGATTTATAAAGCATATCACCCATGAGGGTTGCTTACTGCTTCATGGTCATCTGTTCGTTCGCACAGGTAGGCCTTGAGTTCTTTCCTGAATTGCCACAGTGAGGAGGAGTTCCTGTGGTGCATGGGAAGGTCGTTCCAATCTTTGGTCGCCAGGTGTCAGAAGAAATGAACTCCACTGTTTCTTCTGTGGATTTGGGAGTTGTCTGTGAGGAGGAGGGAAGAGGAAGTAGGTATCTGGTCGGTTGGTGAAAAGTCATGCATTTGTTGATGTATGCTGGTCCTTCATCGTGCCGGGCTTTTTACGCTTGGGTCAACATCTTGACCTGGCATCTCTTCTGGATTGGTCGCCAGTGTAGCTTCTTGAGGTGGGGTGTGATGTGGTCCATCTAGGGGAGGTCGAGGATGGATCTTGCAGCTGAGTTTTTTATTGCTTGTAGTCTCTTAAAGAGGCATGCAGTGATTCCTACGTAGAGTATTTTCCCACAATCCAACCTGCTGGTGATGAGGGCCTGTGTGACAGTCCTTCTGGTGTTAACTAGGAGCCACCTGAAGATTTTGCAGAGCACGCATAGGGTGTCGAAGCAGGCGAATGAGACTGTTCTCCTGTTTCTTCATTAATAGCTTGCTGTCCAAGATGATGCTGAGGTTGCGGGTGTGGTCTGCCAAGGCGGGGGGTTGGGCCAAGTTCAGTAGGCCACCATGCCTTGTTCCATGGTGAGGTGTTGTTCCCAAAGACGAGGGCTTCTAGCTTGTCCAAGTTGAGCTTGAGACAGTTGTCTTTCATCCAGTAGGCGACGTTCATCATACAGCTGTGGAATTTGTTCTGTTGGTGGAGGGGTCTTTTGACGCTGAGAGGATGAACTTGGTGTCATCAGCCCAGGAGATGATGTTAAGTTTGACTGTGTTGGCCAATGAGGTAACATACGTGTTGAAGAGGTGGGGCTGATGGATTATCCTTGGGGGACACCGCAGATGATCTTCTTGAGTTCCAAGGTGAACGGTGGGAGACAGATTCTCTCGGTTAATCCAGTGAAGTATGAGGTGATCCATTTGATGGAGTCTCCCCGAATTCTGCTGTTGTGGAGTCTGTTGATCAAGATGTGATCAGAGATGGTGTTGAAGGCCGCTGACAGGTCCAGATGTATGAGGGCTGCTGTTTCATCACAGTCCTGGAGGGCCCTGATGTCGTCAGTGGCTGTGGACAGGGCTGACTCAGTGCTGTGGTTGGCTCAAAATTCGGATTGAGTCCAGGAGGTTATTTTGTTACAGGTGTTCACTGAACTGCTGGTTGATTGTCTTCTAGAGAACCTTCATTGGAAAAGGGAGCAGGGAGATGGGCCAGTGTCACTTTGGTTCTGCTGGATCGACAGGTGATACTTGGTACCTTTGATACTTGGCAGATGAGAGAATCACTGGTTAGAGTTGACTCTTCTGTCCTTCCAAGGATTAAATGACCCCTTAATCCCTCATCCATACATTGACAACCCAAGCAGATTGGCACGGGAATCTCTATGCACCACGACAATCTGCAGCACCCAGAATGACCACAATTGTCACGTTTATAAGGGCCAAGTGGCTAATATATGAGTTTTTGCCTTGGAGCAAGGACTTTGTTCTAGATGTGTGACAGATCCTGGGCCTCAATCAATATTTGACTGGGGAACCAAAGGCAACCCTGGCACACATGCTCGAACCAGCCCTGCTACATTTGTCTCCTCACACAATCTTTCCATTTCCATCCATCCATCCATCCATCCATCCATCCATCCATCCATCCTCTCTCTCTCTCTCTCTTCTCCCACTCGAATTGCTTTTTCTCTATCTTGCCCTCCCTCCCTTCCTCTCTTTCTCTCTATCTTGAAGCCTCACTGTACCTGCTGCAATTAACCTTTTAGGTCATGCACTTGGCAATAAGCAAACCATTATCCCTGGAACATTTTTTGCTAGGTAAAGAATGTAATAAATGTGGGACTTTGAATCACTTTGCCTGAATATGTAGAGGTTAAAATGTTAAGATCAAAGTCAGTAGGTGATGAAAGAAGGTCATGAATTGAGAACATGGTATTATCTGTAAAAGTACACAAAACAGATGTACCTCTTTGCAAAGAACCTCTTGAAAAATGTGTGGTGAATGGAATTAGAATTCCTTTGCTGACTAATACAGGCTCCAAAATTACTATAATTTTGAGCACAACAATGTTGGGAATCGGTCTTATGCAAGCTCTTTTGTTCCCTGACGTTAGTCCAGGAAGGAAGAGTGGAGTTAAGATTGATTTCGAAGGGCATTTTGAATTCTCTATATAATGTAAGAATTGTATAGTTGGGGGCAAAGTTTGCGTGTCAGTTTCAGGGGGCTGATTCAGAAAAGGGGGCTGACATCTTGGCGTGGCACCATCAGGGGTGTTTGGGTCTTCATTTGAGACCTGGATGTTATCCTGAAGTCCTAAGTGTAAATGAGGTGGAGGAATCTTTCATAAGCATGAATTACCTTTTAGAGCACTACAAATATATCTTTACAGAGCAATTGGGTACGGTAAGCAATATTGAGCACAATATCAGATTTTAAAAGAAGAAACACTGCCTGGTAAGCACAAGCTACGTAGTGTTCCATTAAGCATCAGAAAAGAATTGACTGAACTGTTAAGAAATCTATGTTGAGAGGTTGTTATAGAACAAACTGAGTCCTTTTTATGGTTGTCATTTATTGTTATCCCTTGCAAGAAAATCAATGAACTACGTATATGCAAAGATTTAAGGAGTTTAAATAAGGTAATATGGGTTGATGGGCATCCTCTTCCAAGAATGATGAGTTGATTGTATCATTAGCCGGAGTGTCTATATTTTCTAAATTAAACATGCACTCTGCGTATCATCAGCTTCTTTTCAGTAAGGCATCAAATAATTTAACTGCTTTTGTCATTCCGGTTATTGTTTTCCAGTTCTGTAAAGTACCATTCGGTTTGGCATCGGTGACACTTTACAGACAGTGATTGAGGATATATTGGTTGGTATTCCTTGCTTTTCTATTTTTCCAGATACCATGTTGGTTTATAGTAAGGATGAATGTGAACACAATAACAGATTGTATAAGGTACTAAAAGCCTTGACAGCAAGAGGTTTGAAATTAAGAAAGGAAAAGTATGTGTTCGGAGTTAAGGAGGTTGAATACTTGGGACATGTGGTGCCCTGCAAGGGAATTTCACCAAGACCTGGTTTACTCAAAGCCATCATGGATGTGGCCAAATCTAAAGATAGCGATGAACTTCACATTTTCATGGGCAAGTGTGAATTCTACGCCAAGTTCTTTCAGAATTTTGCCACGGTTGCAGAACCTTTGTTAAGGTGTTATAAAAGAGTGATAACCTTGTGTGGGGTATGAAGAAACTTAGTGATGCTCACTTACTGAGCCCATTTTTACTGGTGTGGGGGGGTGAAGATGTGTATTACGATAGATACCAGTAATGTTAGTGCTGGTGCGGTATTAACACTGGAATGTACAGGCAAAGAGACACCATTGCTTTGCTTCATATACCTTGAAACAGCAAAAAAGAATATATCCTGGGATAGAGCGTGAAATGTTGGCAGCACTTGGGCCATGTATCAGTTTAAATGCTATGTCTGGAGTACACATGTTGTTATCAGAATGGATCATAAACCGTTGATTCCCATTTTGATTGACTCCAATGTTAATATCAGTAGAGCTACTGCTAGATTCCTTAGACTGAGCTTGAAGCTTTTAGAGCATCATTTTGAGGTCATGCATATCCCAGGAAGGAAGAACAAGAAGGTGGATTGCCTTTCATATCTAAATTTTCCCTTGGAATCTGACATGATCAACTAGGTTGAAGAGGAAGAAGAGGATGTGGAATGTTTTGGTAGCTAGCATTTGTTGGTAGGATGTAGGGTGCGTGTCTGAACAGGAGTGAATAGATTCCTTGAAGGAATATAGCGTTTTGAAGGAAGTGAAAAGGTATGTGACATGTGGATGGCCCAGGGAAAATAGTTTTTCTTTGTTGTTACAGAGTTTTTGGAAAATTCATGATGAATTGTCAGTGGATGAAGATTTTCTTTTTTATGCTGATAAACTCATTCCAACATCCAAAGTTATTTGCTCTCAGTCATGAAGATCATTTAGGCATGACCTCTGTCGGGGAGTTAGTCCTGGTCCCTAGTAGGATGGAGATAGGAGCGAGTCGTTGGGTAGGGTTTACAGGCTTTACTAGCTCTTTTCTGTTTCACGTGCTCGGGTTTGTGCATGAACAGTGCAACAACCCCCAGATAAGTATAAAGGGTCCAGTTATATAGTCACTGGTTAGGATCTTAAACAAAACAAGGTAAACAAATAGTCTTTTGGGTAAAAGGAGAGTCAGGTTTCTTTAGGGATTTCCAAACAAGGTAACGGTCTTGGCTCTGGGTCCCTTTTTCTTTCTAGGCGCAGCTTCGCTGGGTTGAAGACTTGAACCGACCTCTAGCAAGGGGGGGTCGGAAAAGGAAAGAAAAAAACACACAAGACAAGCGTCAGGGTCTCTGTGTTCACTATTTACAGTAGGGTAGGGAATTGTGCACGCCACACACCGGTCCCTAGTAGTGAGGTGCCTAAGTGAGGGAATATAGTGCTAGCGGCAAAAGGAGGTGCTCAGGTGGGCCGTCCACCACCCCTTAAAAGAATACCCAGTCGCCCCGTCAATCACCTGTTACCACGGTCCTCCATGACTGTAGTATCGTGAGATCCCGTCTCCTCTGGTTCCCTCAGGGGGCCGGTCTCGCTCGCGTTATCTGGAGTCTTTTCGGCATCTTCTTCCTCTCGATTGTTCTTCCTCGTGATGTCCTCGCTGGTCTCCTCACACTCAATGGTCTCCGGCTCCTTCTCAACACCCTCCTTCCCTGCATACCCGGCCATTTGTGTCCGTGGACCAGATGATGTTGTACCTGGTGGTTCCCGGACGTCTACAACGCCAACCCTACTTCCAGTTTGGTCCAGCCCGGTGGCCATCTTGGGTTGGGTCACGGCGGCAGATCCCTCAAAACCTCCAATAAGTAAAGGTTAAGAGTTCTGCACTTGTATGGACAGCTATTGAACATTGGGTGTCCAAGTGTATTAATTGTCAGCAAAGTGACAAAGGGCTAAAAACAAGAGTGCAATCTTTGACTGCTGTTGATTCACTCAAGGATGCATGGGAGAGAGTAGTGGTTGATTTTGTGGGGCCACTTTATTATCTTCGAGATCAACACCAACATGCTATTGTTTTAGCATACTATGCATATAAAGGGTTGGTAGTCAGATTTGTAAGAGGAACTCATAGGAGAAGGGTCCATAATTTATTGACTGATATTTTTGCCAGAGTGTTTTCCTGCTATATTGATGTCAGACAAAAGAGTGAAGTTTGTCTAAACAGAAATGTTGGATTTTTTACGTGGGCCGGGTATTAAGTACAAATGTTGTAGTCTTCATCAACACAAGGGAATGGTCTTGTAGAAATTATGAACAGGGTGGTGATGTGTATGTGGAGTGTCTTTGAGAGGTGTAGATATTTAAAATGCTATGAGGACCTGTTAGAAATGGGGTTTCTAGTTTGTAGAATATGCATCCTGTCCAAGTAGGGAACACTACTCTAGTCAGGGTAAGCCAGAGACACACTCTAAATTAATCTGTGTGCAACCTCTGATAGCTTGGCACAGAGCAGTCATGCTTAAATTAAGGGGGAATGTGTAACATGTGCGCAACACATTAATTACAGCAATGCTTTGAAAACACCACAAAAACAGCCCACATCAGTTTAGGAAAATAGAGAATATTTGTATGATAAAAACAAGACCTAAATGACAAAAATACAATAAGTAGAACTTGAGATATGGGTAAAAGAATATCCAGTGGAAACGCAGGGCCTCATGTATGAGGAATTGGCGTAGGGCAGCGCTGCAAGTCTTGTTGCTGCTCTGCCCTACGCCAATGTGAACTGGCAAGAATGCACCTTATTTATGGAATATGGTGCATACCTGTCCTTTCCCCTGGCTCTGGCAAACAATTTGCTGCCTAACCCCTACGTAGGCACCCTTGCATCATGGTGCAAGGGCGCCTCCGGTGCAGGCAGGATTTTGTTTTTGTGCAGGAAAGGGCACCTTCCTGCACAAAAACAATCCAGAGAGGCATTTTCCTCCTTCTGTGTGTGCTGCAGAATCCAGCACACAAGGAAAGAGGAAAAACGAGGAGAAATAAAAATACTTATCATTGTTACATCCGCTCTGGGGTGGAGTAAGGTTTTGGCGCTGCCCAAGGTTTACGTTATTAAGTAAATCTGGGCAGCGTCAAAATCCATGGCGCTGAAAGTCAGAACCCTACAGGCACTAGAATGCCTTAAGCAGACCCCTCGGGACACTTGCACCAAGAATGATGCCTTAAGCGGGCTCCTCAGGACCATTACACAAACAATTTTAACTGCCCCTGAGCAAGAACGCAGCATAGCTACTTGAACTGCACAGGTCCTGACTTGACAGTACCTTCGTCCAAGTGAGGGGGAACAGGAGTAGCTCCTGGTGATGGCCGCAGTGCGGAACTTCCGAGCGGTGCTCACCTTCCTCGGGACCACATTGAGTCCTTGATGGCCCTTACTCATGAAGCATGGTGGTGACCCTCCATCAGGATAGGCAACGGGTCACGCTGTTGTTCTGGCAATGCTTCCAAGCTGGAAGGTGGGGGTTGAAGTTGATGCACTGCCATCATTCAGGATTCCGTGATTTTCCGGAAATGCTTCAAAGCCAGTAGGTGGCGGTTCAAGTTGACGCACTGCCGTCACTCTATTAGAATAGAAAGGTTTTTGTTTGTGTATTGCTCTATGCAAGTTAGCATTCGCTGCAACATTTTGTATTTGGGTGCCATTTTGAATCATGATCGAAACTAATGAGAAACTGCCTTTTCTAGGTTATGTTTCTTCAAAGCTGACTTGTGCTACACTGATGAATGCACCGTTCTTGTAAGCGCATACCCTTCCCTTTAGATAGAGGCCTTCTCCCACTTGTCTGGTGGCGGGTACGGGCAGAATTCCTTGACTGATAGATAGTGTGTGCCCGGCTTCAGAATCAAAACGTATTCCCTGCATTTCTCTGTTCAGCTGCATCTGCTTGGAAAATTCCATTGTGGGTGTGCCTTCATTGGTCCTGAAATTTACATATTGTATCTTTATGCTTGCTGATGTCAGTCCCTCTGCAGCACTCCTAGAGTCTGGGCAGACTGGGCTCCACTCTGAGTGTACCTAAACAAAAAGTTATTGGTTTGTCTGACCGACTCTTCATTTGGTATGGAAGGCTGAGAGGTGGTCGTGAGTGACCCAGGTGATCCTAATTGGGCCACTTCCTTCAGTTATCATCCGAACAGGGACTCCTTTGGTTGAGTGACCATCCACTTCCTCGACGGGGGGGTGGTCAAGGCCCTTGTCGGGTCAGACTGACAGTTCAGGGATCCCTGTACGAGGAGCATTGATTGCTCGCAGCTGCTCCATCCGGTGTCTCGCACAGCAGTCGTCCCGACTATAGTCCTAAATGGTGAAACGCTTGGATCTGACCGTTTGGTCTGAAGAGTCGGCAGGGGAGAATTAGTTTGTTTGATGAACAAAAGATTGGGTATTTAGAGGCACAGTTATTTAAAAGATGAAGTAGACAGTCTATGCTGGATTCCCTCAGAACGTGGCAGAAGGCAGCTAGTCATAATCAACTGAAGTCCGAGAATGAGACCCGGAAAGGGAAAATGCAGACATTGATTTAGAAAGCTGTGGCATATGACAGAGAAAAACAAGAAAAAGGAGTTGAATATGAAGATAGGAGGTTTTGATTACATATTGATAAATCGTATTTGGCCCAGGCGAAAACTGATTTTTGTGGAAGAACTGACGAACACCTGACCCCCACCCCCATATGCCCGGCAAAGGATATATCCCACTGTCCCATCAGAGCGCCTGTTACAGCTGTCCTTTCTGTTCCTGTATCTACTGCTGTCGTTTCAATGGCTGTGGCTTCTGCTCCTCCTCCTCTTTCTTATGTTTCTTTGCCGTCCAGGGGAATTGTTGACTGATGGTACTCCTGCCACACCTATTGTCTCAGCATCCCTGTCTCCAACCCTTATTCCTGCGATGCAACTGCCAGCGACAATTGTGCCTGTTACTTCTGTTGCTTCTCCCTCTATGGTTCTTCACCCCCGAAATTTGTAGGCACTGAGACACTAGTCAGTGGGTTTGAGGATAGAGACTTGTCAAACTTTAAAGAGCTTTGGGTCCTCTTGTACTATCTACGGTGGGGGATGAAGGGAAGAAAGTAGTAGCTAATCAGGCTTAGCAGAGGGCTCGTAATCCTATTTATAGTGTGGAGGATATTTGGGAAGTAATGAGAGATTATGAGCCTTTTGTACAGCAACACAATCTTAAACAAATGTCTTCTACAATGATTGGCCTTTTGCAGCAGCATTTTGAGGATGATGCGCCACAAATTTTATTTGATATTAAAGATTGTGTGTATACTAACAGTATGGACCCAGGTCACGTTTTTAGTACCATTGCCACATTGGTTGCCTATAGGGGCAGGTTGCATGATAAGAGTCTTACTACAGTGTCTCAGTCTCCAATACAAGAGATTTATCCTTTATGTCACCCAGAGATACTGGAGTTGACGGACCGACTTAGTAATTTTACTCGAGCTGCAGTGGCGGCCAGGTTTCAGGAACAATGGGTTTATACTCCATGGAAAAGAAGTGAAGTTTTGTCCCTTAAGACTCATTTGCTGGATCCTAGGAAAAATCCTACTGCATATTATAAAGAATTGACTGACGCTGCTTCCTTGACGGTAATGACTCTCGCTGATACCGAAATGTTTTTCGGTCTTCTTGTTCCAGTTGATATTTGGAGGCAGGTCCATACTCAAGATCATGTTCTGGAGCTGGGTGGTAATTGGGATCAAATTAAAGCATGGGACCAGGTGAGAAAACCAGGTGATAATCCCAGAGCGGAAATTTTAGCATTGCTAGGCCGCATTATTACCTATGTGCATTCCCTTATTCCGTAGAGAAAAAGAGGACTGGGATAAATTGTCGACAAAAGGAAGACGAGAGTGTGTCTGATTTTTACACTCGGTTCGAGGATACATTTTTAGATTACAGTGGGCAGGATTTGTCTATTGAGGGGTGTATTTGGTTGTTCATTAATATATTTGTTTCTAATTTACTTCCCAAAATAGCGACTCGATTGCAGGTTTCTGAAAGTA
Source organism: Lissotriton vulgaris (assembly GCF_964263255.1). Taxonomy (NCBI): domain Eukaryota; kingdom Metazoa; phylum Chordata; class Amphibia; order Caudata; family Salamandridae; genus Lissotriton; species Lissotriton vulgaris. The sequence goes on along the minus strand of NC_141697.1, from coordinate 1,009,479,996 downwards.
CCTGGTCCTGATATTTTGAATATGGCCCAATATTATGAAGATCAAGACAATGAGAAGAAAGAAAGGACAGAGAAAAAGCATAAGGATTTAAAGACAAGGGTTTTGTTGCAGGTTGCTTTTAGAGGGAATGGCAGAGGCCGTGGTGGTCCGGTCCGACAGCTTCCACGTACTAGTAGGCAGCCAAACGCAATGCCACTTGGACAAAATCAGTTTGCGTATTGTAAAGCAGAGGGTCACTGGCAAAGCAAGTTTCCTGTGCTTTTATGGAAGGTGGCGGTCCCTAGAGGTCGAGGTTCTCATGGACGGGGTCGTGGAGCTGGTGGGGCTGACAGGGCTCAGAACGCTGCAGCATCACAGAGTTGTTCTGATAATAATTACTTTGATGACCCTCAGGATGGACAGTACTATCATGATGATTATGATATGGAGGAAGTGACAGGAATATCTTACGGCTAGGACAGTCAGGGACAGGGTGGGGGATCAGTTCCGATACCTGTATACCAGCGTGTTCCTTATGTGAGAGCGGAACTGCATGGTTTGACTGAGGAATTTTGGGTGGATAAAAGTACAACTAAAAGGTCTGTTTCTCGAAATATGGTCCCTGGGGCAGCTCTTTCTGGCCATAATAATGTTTCTGTAGGTTTTTCTGGTGTACCGGTTGTAAGCCCCATTTCAAGACCCCTTGCATTGACTATTTGTCCCTTTACTGTGGATTCACCATTTTTGTTGACATCTAATTGTCGTGAGAATTTGATGGGTTTGGACTTGCTGAAGAAATTGCATGCTACAATGTATTGTTCTCGGGCAAGTGTTTATATGACAGTGGGCCCGGATGTAGTTGGTGCTAAACAGTGTTTGTCCAAGGATGTACCTCTCCCTGCTAAATTTGTTAATGTGCCACCTACTTTGTGGGCGACTGGTGATACTAATGTGGGACCGATACATATACCACAGGTTTCAATAAGAGTTAAGGATAATGCTCTTTTGCTTCGTATTCCTCAGTATAAAATCCCACAGGCAGGCGAGCAAGCCTTATTGCAAATTATTCAGGATTTGATCAAGAAGGGAGTGGTTGAGGAGACATCTGCCAATATTTGTAATAGCCTTATTCTTCCAATTCTTAAACGGACACCTTCAGGTTCCCTTGATTATCATGAAGATGTTTATCGTTTTGTGATTGATTTGTGCGAAGTTCATAAAATAGTGGTTACCCAGTTTCCTGTGGTCCCAGACATTACTACACTTTTGAATATGATTCCTTCCACTGCTAAATTATTTTCTGTTATTGATTTGAAAAATGCATTTTTCAGTATTCTGATTTATCCAGATAGTAGGTATTTTTTGAGTTTACGCTAGCTGGGAGGAGCTTTAGATTCTGTTGTGCTCCTCAGGGCTATACTGAGAGTCCAAGTATTTATAGTCAGGCTCTAAAGAGTCAATTGGATTCCCCTTCACTTCCTTCAGGTAATGTATTGGTGCAGTATGTTGATGACTAGCTTCTCACTTCAGATTCGGAGCAAGGTTGTAAAGATAGTATAGCCAACTTGTTGTTGCATTTGGCCCATCATGGACGTAAGGTTTCCATTTTTAAATTTCAGTTTTGTTAACAGGTTAACTATTTAGGTCACCTACTGTTGAAGGTGGGTAGGAGATTGATCCCTGAGTGCATCAGTACTGTTGTTAAAATATCCATTCCACGACCTCAAAGAGATGTGCACACTTTTATAGGTATTACTTCCTACTGTCGCCTGTGAATACCTAACTATTCCTATCTAATCAAACCCTTGCTTGCACTAACGATTAAAGAAGTGCATGTGCCCTTGCCTTGGACGCCTGAATGTCAACAGTCTTTTGAGCAATTGAAAACTGTGCTTTGTTCGGCTCCAGTACTTGGCACTCCGGATTATAAAAAGATGTTTGTGTTGTACATCCATGAGATGGCTGGTTGTGCACTTTCTGTCCTAACACAAACATTTGGAGACAAGCAACGGCTGTGTGCCTATATCACTGCTATTCTTGACCCATTCTCAAAACCCCTCCCGAGTTGTCTAAGAGCAGTCGCGGACATGGCCACCTCGATCAGACAATCGGCTGGACTTGTACTTGATACTGACCGCACAGTCATGGTACCCCATACTGTGGACACACTTTTAAATATGACTAAGACACAGCACCTCACCAGTGCATGTCTGACTGGCTGTGAATGGACTTTGTTTGCTAAACACATTTCGATCAAACAATGTGCCACCCTGAATCTTCTCTGGCCCACAAGGGGAACTATATGCTGATGGCTCTTGTTTTAAATTACCAGATGGCACTACAACTGCTGCTTGTGCTAGCACCACACTGCACACAGTAGTAGAGACATCACGAGTCCCCTATCAATTGGCTCAAGCTTCTGAGCTTGTTGCCCTAATACGAGCTTGTGACTTGAGTGAGGGACTGGTTGTCAATATTTATACTGACAGCCAATATGCCTTCGGAGTTGCGCACAATTTTGGATGACTGGGCTGATAGAGTATTTCTTACTAGTCTTGGCACTAAAATTCAGCTTGGGCACCTTATATTGAAGCTCTTGTCCACTTTGACACTCCTTATGAAATGGGCTATAATAAAATGTAGCGCCCATCGGAAAATCACTGAGGATGTAGGTAGGGAAAATGCTTTGGAGATCAGACAGCGAAGGGAATGGCGCAGACTAAAATGAAAAGAATGTTTGTAGCAGGACCCGCTAGGTGGATGCCTGAAGTTACCATGTTTGAGGACACATTTGAGAATGTGAAAGAGATACAAAGTGAGGCCACAATAGAAGAGTTAGCAGTGTGGCAAGAAAGTACAGCACAATTGAACTATGAGGGATGTTGGATTGATAAGTCCGGAAAGCAGAGATGGATGTTGCCTGATGTATATGTTCTTCCTGTAGTCACAATGGCCCATGGCCCAGTCCATATTAGTGCTAAGGGTATTTGCAAGTTGTTAGACCCTGTATGACAAAATGACAACATTTCAAAGACGGCTACTTATTTAGTGAAGTATTGCATGGTGTGCATGATGCACGATCCTGGAAAGGGAACCCCTACACCACCTAGTAATTTTGCACCACCCACTTTTCCTTTTTAGGTCCTTAAGATGGATTATATAGAGTTAGAAAGATGCAATAATTTGAAGTATGTTTTGGTGGTTGTCTGTGCATTCAGTAAATGGTTTGATGCTTATCCCACTAAGGACAATACAGCAATTATAACTGCAAAGGTGCTCCTGAAGAAGTTCTTTCCTCGTTTCAGCTTGCCCCGTTTGATCTGGAGTGATAAAGGAAGTCATGTTTTGTTATGTTAAACACATTTGTAAAGCGCATGGCTGCCCCAGCAACAGGGAGTCCCAGCGCTACCAGACAGGAGGCCAGAGAAAATAGGGCTAGATGGAAGAGAAAAGCCACGTTTTTATCAGTTTCCTGAATGCCCAGTGATCTTGTGTACTACGGGCTGCCAGTGGAATGGAGTTCCATAAGGCAGGAGCCTGGGCCTTGAAGGAGAGTCCTCTGCTTTACACCTGTGCACCGGAGGAGTGCAGGTCATATACAGGTCTGCACAGCTCAGTGCTTGTGATGGAACGTATGAAGTGCACAGTCCTGTAGAATTTGGGAACCCAGGCCATGTAGAATCTTATGTGTGGTGCAGAGAGTTTTAAACTGGACTCTAGAATTGGCAGCCAGTGAAGAAGATTGGAGGTCTGGAAGTACTTTGGTAGGCCAGAAAGAATGTGTGCCGCCACATTCTGTGCCTGAAGGAGTCTTTAATGACTGTTTCATTCACACCAAGCAGAAGCCCATTACAGTAATCTAAGCGATACCAAAGGGGATGATGGACAGAGCGCTTGAGCAAATCGAACACTCACCCCCAGTCAACTGATCTGGGTTTAATCCATCATCATTGTTTAGCTCACTACACCACCCCAGTTCAGACATGGCCATATGCAAATCAGTCTGACCCTGTGCCTCATGGGAACAGTCCAGCCCGAACTGCCAAACCATGTCTTCCCTGGACCGGAAACAAGCATCCTGCTCTGCATGCTACTGGAATCAAGCTATCCTGGCTGATGAGGGCTGAAAGCCTGAAAAAGGTCCTAGGATGCTTGTTTCCAGTGCAGGGAGGACCTGGCTTGGCAGTTCGGGCTGGACTGTTCCCATGGGGCACAGGGTCAAGACTGATTTGCATATGGCTGGGTTCAAACTGGAATGGCATGGTGAGCAAAATAACGATGGATTTAGGCCCAGATCTCTGTACTGGGGTGAATGTCTGACATTGTTCTGCATTCTGTCCATCAACTGTTGTTTTTGCATTTGTCACCCCGAGTGGGACGGGTGTGCTCAGACTTGAGCCCTGTGCTCTCCATGCCACTGGAATCAAGCTATCTGGATGATGAGGGCTGAAAGCCCCAAACCGGTCCTAGGATACCTGTTCCCAGTCCAGCGAGGACCTGGCTTGGCAGCTCAGGCTGGACTGTTCCCATGGGGCACAGGGTCAAGACTGATTTTCATATGGCTGACTTCAAACTGGAAAGCATGCTGAGTAAAAAAAATGATGGATTTATGCCCAGATCTCATTACTGGGGTGAATGTATGACATTGTTCTGCATTCTGTCCATCAATTGTTGTTTTTGCATTACAGTAATTTAGGCGCAATTGGACTACAGATTGAACAATCAATTGGCGGGTAGGGGCATCAAAAAACCCCAGAATGGGTTTTAGGCCTCATGGGAGGCCGAAGCATATACCAGTCACTTTTTTTGTGTGAGGCTCAAATGAGAGGGCGTTATCAATCAGGACTCCCAAGTCCTTAATTGCAGTTTTTGGTGGAGAGGGATACCCAAAGCCGCGGGCCACCTTTGATAGTCCCATTTATGGGTATCACGGCCTACCAAGAGCACCTCCGTCTTGGCAGAATTAAGTTGTAGATAGATGTCCCCCATCCAGTTTGAGATGGCCAGGACATCCTCACGGAATTTCAGTTGGTCTCGATCAGGATTGTTAGAGAAAGGGAATACCAACTTGGTATCATCAGCGTAAGATACCATATTAATGTTCCGTGCTTTGGCCAGGAGTGCCAGTGGGTGGACATACACGTTGAACAACGTGGGACTCAAGGCAGAGCTTTGTGGAACACCACAACTAAGGGGGTAGATACTGGACAGATAGGGAGGGGCATGGACCTGAAAGGAGCGCTTGGATAGAAAAGAGGTATACCAGGCCAAAACCTTGCCTTTGACCCTGATCTCCCCTAGCCATTGGAGTAGAATCATGTAGAAGACCGTGTCAATGGCCGCACTGAGGTCAAGTAAAAATAATGCCGAAGTGTTACCCTCGTCTAGGGAGGCCCACAGCTGCTCTGTGACTGCCAGAAGGGCTGATTCCGTACTGTGCCTGGACCGGAACCCATTTTGTGAACTGTCTAGAATCTCATGAGCTTCCAGATATTTCATCAGAGTTATGTTAACATGGGACTCAATAATCTTGGCCAAATATGAGAGCTGAGAGATTGGCCGAAAGTTCTCTGGCAGAGACGTGTCAAATGTGGGCTTTTTCAACAATGGAATGACCTTAGCATGCTTCCATGACTTAGGGATCTCTGCCGACAGGAACAATCTATTAATGAGTTCTCTGCCCTCAATCATGAGACAATCGTCGAATTTCCTAAAGAGGTTCGGTTTTATAGGATCGTCAGGAGAGCCTGATTTAACCTTAGCTGCCAGGACATCCAAATCTTTAAGAGGCATAGGTGGCAGAACTTGTGGGGAGTAAGGAAGGACTGTTGAGGTGGAGATCACCAAAGATTTGGAGGCACTCCGCCTCGTATTGAGTGTGTTGTAGATGCATTCTACTTTATTAATGAAATACCTTGCCAGTGATTCATTTCAATGCCAAAGTGATTCAATTGATTTGTGATTGTTTATGTATTAAGCAGAAGTTTCATGCTGCCCATCATCCACAGTCAGCAGGTTTGGTTGAGAAGTACAAGGGTACTCTCAAACTCAAATTGGCAAAAATTCAAGAGACCACAGGGTTACAGTGGCCAGATGCTTTACAGTTAGCTCTTTTGTCAACAAGAACAACAGCACATTCTAGGAGAGGATTGTCACTGTACGAGGCTGTGTTTGGACGCCCAGCGAATGTCTCGGGCACCCGCGCCCTCAGCGGTTTTCTGATATTGAGTACCCGTTGTTGATTGACTATCTTGCCAGTTAACTGAAAGTTGATGTTTAACTCACCAACATGTCCGGGAAGCCCTGCCAGCGACACCAGAGGGGCCCGGACAGGACATTTAGCCTCTGGACTATTTACTTGTAAAAAATATTCAGCAGAAGAAGAGTTTGGAGCCGTGGTAGAAAGGACCGAAGCAGGTCACCCTAGCTGTGCGCACAGCAGTCAAGGTTGCTGGTCGTAAGAACTGAGTACATGCAACTCACTTTCACAGAATACCTCTACCTTTGCCCAATAATCAGTGGGAGGAGAATAGACTAGGGGACTCCGAGTGAGAGACGGTGCCTCAGCTTGTCCCCTTCAACGATGCTAGCTGACCTGGACGTGAATGGATGAGGAAAATTATGAAGTGCTAAATGCAGTAGTTCCTCCGGAAATCTGAGCTATCCAGGAGCCTCTTTCTGTTGATCCTTCTGTGCCTGGAGTCACTAGATACAAATAGTGCCCTCAGCTGGGGACAGTGCACCAAAAGAGAAGACAGATTAGTTAGGGATGGACTGTGTAAGTTAGGGTGTACTTTGTTATAGTACCAACTGAGTTAGTTTAGGGTGATGAGTTCTGTGCAATATTTGAACATTGGACAGGATAGATCAAAAGTATCCCCTTGGGGGTATATTATTCTGGTCGATGTGGGAACACAAGCTTAGGGCAGAGCAAGCTCCACCGCTGGTGCTCAAGAGCACCAATGTTTTTGATGAACAGTAGGAGCCTGTACCAGTGAGGCTCTGACGGACACTGGGAACATATATTTCTCTTGTTTGCAATTCGTCCCCATTTCATCTTTGCTATGCATCCCTTTAGCAGAATGGCTGCTGATGAAGAGCAGCCAGTGATTCTCCCTGTTCTCACACATGTATTTTGTTCTCCCAAGAAAAAAGTTATGTGTGCAGTTTTTATTGTTTTGTTGCTATTGATCTTGAGTGGTGTGCAATGGGTTTTGAAACATGATCAGACTATATCATCATGCATTAATGAAAAGGCTATCTCTCAAGTTAGAGAAAAAAGGGCAGCCCCAAGTAATATCTTTTTAGATACACACAAGACGTTTTTTGGAGAAGGGACTGCTTGTTACCCCACTGATTCTGTCACCAGTTTATAGACTGCATACCCATTGTCTTTAGTGAATTATACATATACTGAGCCCCCTGATTTTGTAGAGATAAAAGGAGTATTTGGATCTGGCTATTAGGGACCAAGCCTGTATCATCAAAAACCCCTAGGGGAGGGCTATCCTGGCTGTTATAACACCTATTGTGATAATTTCTATATGGAAGAAGAGGACATAACATTGATGGGTTAGCACTACAAAGAAGTGACAATCCCCCGTAGGCTGGTTATTATCCTGCTTGATGTCCTATTATCAATAGTACTGCCACGTCATTGTACATAAATTGTTCTGGATTAGTGATGCATAAGGAGGCAATCTCTTTGGTAAGGGCGCATGATCCAAGCACTGTCGGAATGAATACTCGATCGTCTGCTGCAGATTATGATAGACCGATTTATGCAGACCCAGGTTTCTTCTCTTTGTGTAATGGAACTTATTCTAATAAGCATAATGGTACAAATGATGTGGCACTTGGGATGGTGCAACCTTTGGGTGTGCCTTGCAAACCTGCCAATCCTAAAGTAAAGTGGTTTAAAAGGACACTAACAAAGGAATTTTGTGAAGGAGTGACAGATCTTGAAGTCAATAATTATAGTAATGGTATCATTTTCAGATACATTCTCTCTTCCATAATTACATTTGGTGGTACTGCTATGGCCAGGGGAGAGAGAGCTCGAGAATTCTTCGGATATAAGCTGCAGATATTGTCTAACTTTACAGTAGAAGCTTTACATGACATCACCACCCAGTTGGAAAGTATGCAAATCTATTCTGAGCAGACAAGATATGCAGTTGATTTCATCCTAGCTAAGAGTGGTAGTGTGCGAAGTAGTAGAAGATCACTGTGTAGTCGGGATCACCAATATGGAAAACAATATTACCCAACACATTTTAGACATTCTGGAAAATGTTAAAGGAAAGTGGGAACTGGAGTTGGTCACTTATTGGCAGTTGGGGCTGGATCCTTGAAACAGTGATTTATTTCATTGTAATTTTGGTTTCTTTATGTGTCCTTGTTCAGGGTCTTCCCTTCCGTAGCTCTTATTGCACCACCTTTCTCACTCCTAAGAAAAGTATATCGATACATGACACAAATCCTGCAATTATGTTGAAGAAGGAGGCAGATGATCTGATGCATATAGATGAGGGTATCTTCAAGACTTCTTCTCTCCTTTCAGCCTCCCTTCCTGATGTTGAAAATATGGAATGTGTATAAATTCTGATTGTATACATGTTCGTTCTTTCCTTCTGATCCAAAGCGCATGCTAAAAGGAGGGTCTGTTAGAATAGAAATGATTTTGTTTGTGTATCGCCACGCCCGGACTGGCCGTTGCGGGCACCGGGCATTCCCCCGGTGCGCTGCAAGGGTGGGGACCGGTTTTGGGCCCCTGGGGGCCATTTTTGTTACAGGGCCGTTTTTGCAGCGTTGCTGCAAAAACGGCCCTGTAAAAATTCGGGCCAAAACCGGCCTTGGCAAAGAGTGCGGTCGCACCCCCAACCCCGCCGGGGGTGGAGGGGCGGGGGCGGCCGAGCACTTTGCCAGGGCCGGTTTTGGAGTCCGGCCCTGTGTATTGCTCTCTTTAAGTTAGCATTCGCTGCACCATTTTGTATTTGGGCGCCACACAGTGCGCTGAGCCCTAGCTGGTGACCGGTCAGTGCTGACTCAGGTTCACATGACACACTAAGCCCAGCAGGCTATCGGGTATGGCCGACTTTCCCAAGCCTTTGAGCTCCCAAAGACGGCATTGGTTGTAATGGAATGGGCATCAGTAATAGTACAGCAATGTCTGTTGATATCCCTGAGAATTCAATAACAGGGGGCAAGCCAACAAGTTCTTAGAGAACTTTAGTTTCAAGGATGTAGAGACGATCCTGTGCTTCCCGCTTCAGGCAAGAAGCAACATGCCAACACAGCAAAGCAAGTAGCAACGTGGCAGTCCCTCCTACAGCACAGCACACTGCAAGCAGTAATCCAACACAGCAATGCAGTTGCAGAGTGGCAGTCCCTCCTGGCAGGCCAGCAGGCCTTTTTCCTTGCAGAATGTCATTGGTTCCTGTAGAGGTCTGAGTGCATGGTGTCAGAGGTCCTGTACTCATACCCAAATGTGCCTTTGAAGTGGGGGATTCAGAAAAGGGGGGTGGTGATGAACAGAGTGTCTGAATTAAGCAGACCACTCTTACCCAGTCCAAAGATCAGGGCTTGATCCTTCACCGTTATTTATCTCACTGCACCATCCCAGCTCAGAACCTGGCTATATGCAAATCAGTCTGTCCCTGGCCCAGTGCATCATGGGAACAGGGCAGACTAAACTACCAAGCCAATTCTTCACCAGAAAGGAGACAAGCTACCGGGGAACGGTTTCTGGCATTTCAGCCGTCTTCGGCCCGGCTTGCTTGAATCCTGATGGTGCAGTGAGAAAGGGACTCATGTCTGAGTATACCCTGCCACACCTATAGTGGCCAAAAACGATTCAGAAAAGGGGGTGGTGATGAACAGAGTGTCTGAATTAAGCAGACCACTCTTACCCAGTCCAAAGATCAGGGCTTGATCCATCACCGTTATTTATCTCACTGCACCATCCCAGCTCAGAACCTGGCTATATGCAAATCAGTCTGTCCCTGGCCCAGTGCATCATGGGAACAGGGCCGACTAAACTACCAAGCCAATTCTTCACCAGAAAGGAGACAAGCTACCGGGGACCGGTTTCTGGCATTTCAGCCGTCTTCGGCCCGGCTTGCTTGAATCCTGATGGTACAGTGAGAAAGGGACTCATGTCTGAGTATACCCTGCCACACCTATAGTGGCCAAAGCCGATTCAGAAAAGGGGGTGGTGATGAACAGAGTGTCTGAATTAAGCAGACCACTCTTACCCAGTCCAAAGATCAGGGCTGGGACAGGAACAGACTAATTTGCATATAGCCAGGTTCTGAGCTGGGATGGTGCAGTGAGCTAAAAAACAGTGTTGGATCTAGCCCTGATCTCTTGACTGGGTGAGAGTATTCTGCTTAATTCAGAAACTCTGTCCATCACCACCCCTTGTTGTTAAATATTTTGTCCACTCTAAGCGTGGAAGGGTATACTCAGATGTGAGTCCCTTGCTCATTGCACCATCAGGATTCAAGCAAGCCGGGCCGACGACGGCTGAAATGCCAGAAACCGGTCCCCGGAAGCTTGTTTCCTTCCCAGTGTAAGAATTGGCTTGGTAGTTTGGTTTGCCCTGTTCCCATCATGCACTGGGACAGAAACAGACAAATTTGCATATAGCCAGGTTCTGAGCTGAGATGGTGCAGTGAGCTAAAAAGCGGTGTTGGATCTAGCCCTGATCTCTTGACTGGGTGATAGTATTCTGCTTAATTCAGAAACTCTGTCCATCACCACCCCTTGTTGTTAAATATTTTGAAGTGGGGGAGACATCAAAGAGGAATTTGAAGACCATAAGGTCCCTGCCTTTCCTGCCCTGGCTCCAGACGCACTACAGGGGGGTATACAGTTCTTTGTGTGGGGACAGGCACAGCCCTATTCAGTTGCAAGTGTCAGCCCCTCCCTCCCAATCTATCACAGGAAGCCCATCAGCCTGGTGATGGGCCATCAGGATGCAAACATCACAAAGCAGCTCTCTTTGTGTGACTGTCTAGAGAGAATGCGCATAGCCCAGCTGTCATCCTGACCCAGATTTGTATTCAGAGGCAGGCAGAGGCACAGGATGTTTAAAGTGAGAAAATGCCAACTTTCTAAAAGTGGCATTTCAGAACTGCAATATAAAAACAAACTTTCCTAAAATATGTGTTTTTAAATTGTGCGTCCAGAAACATCAAACTCTAATTTTCTTTCTGCTCCAAATGGGAACTTACACTTAAAATATTTGTAAGGCAATCCCCATGTTGACCTATGGGAGTGATAGGTCTGTCTTGCAGTAGGAAAAATGATAAGCATGGGCGGATTTTGCGGATTCGCAATCCGCGAATTTGCGGATTTGCGAATTTGCGGATTGCGAAAATCCGCAAAATCCGCGAATCCTCGCGGATTTTTTTTTTTGTGTTCGCACGGGTTTCTGCAAGTTCGCGAGGGTTTTGTGCAATTTCGCAAATTGCGAACTTACTTGTCAGGTCGCCAGTTTTGCGAACTTGTTGTTTCTACGTGCCCAGCCTGTTTGCAAGCCTTTCTTCATCACTGCCACCCTCTGTCACCACTGGCACTCTCTTTGTTCACCCATGCCACCCTCTGGCTCACTCATGTCACCCTCTGTGTCATCACAGCACCCTCTGGTTCACCAGTGTACATTATTGGGGCAAAGCAAAGCACTGCCATCCTCTGTCAACACTGGCACTCTGGTTCACCCATGCCACCCTCTGGCTGGCACACCCATGCCACCCTCGGTGTCATCAGAGCACCCTCTGGTTGACCAGTGAGTGTACATTATTGTGGCAAAGCAAAGCACACCTGCTAAGTGCTTTAAGTTTTGCAAAATTAAATTACAACAACACCTGCCCTGCCCCAACTGACATTAATGAAGGCTGGCACCTGCTTGTCTGCTCCCTTTCCTTTCCTTTTCCTGTTTGTTGCAATTTTTTTTTTTTTAACAGGAACCTAACCGAATTCTGGAGGGCCCCTTCAGGAAGCACTACAGGGAATGGTTACAAATGATGAGGTTGAACTTTTGCACCTGCTCATAGCCTTTGCTTTTGCAAAAATCGTTTTTCTGTAATTTCGCGCTATTCGCAAGGCGCGACGTCGTGCGAAATCGACCGTAGAAGCCGCGAACTCGTGCGAAATACCCCAAGGTCGAGTATGGGCGCCGCCATTTTGTTTGCGTGACGTATTTCCGTTTCCGCCCGCGAAGTGTAATCTCGCGGGATGAGCGCGTTGCGAATACAAGTTTGCACGAGTTCGCGAGAGAAATCGCGTGCGAACTTACTTGCGCTCACGTGATCGGGCCGCCATCTTGTTTTTCATTCATTCCTGTGTCTGGGCTAGGTGGTGTTTCTAATCCTCTCTATATCTCTGCCATCCTGTGCTTGTTATAATATTTTTTGAATCTATTAAAATTATTATCTATCCCTCTAGTTTTCTAGCTTTATATTTTTGTGTTTTTTGCTACTTTTGTTTACTTTTCAACTACTTTTTTAAACTTTTATTTTCTTCTTCCCTAGTCTTATTCTTTTTCATTTTTTCTCCTTGTTCCTACAACCTGCCCAGACCATGGTGAAGACAGCAGTGAAGCTGCCCAAGACGGGCCCCGCAGCCCGTGCCCGGCTCCCGTGTGGCCGTTTAAGGGCGGAAATGGTGGTGCCCAGGGAGATCTTCAGCCCTGAGGAGGTGGGCTCACTGGTTTTCTATGTCCAACGCCTTCTCCCCAGGACCATCGCGGCAGGCGGCAGGATCGCTGCTGGCTACACCAACTGCCATGAGCAACGGAAGCGGTGGGAGCAGGTGCGCTGGGCCCTGTTTGACATCTCGGGGGTCCAGCGCACCTACAACCAGGTGACCCACCGCTGGACGGATATCCTGGACAGGGAGCGCGAACTGCTCGACCTGCTGGGAGTGGAGGTCCCCGGGCTTGGTGAGTAGTAGTAGCAATTTTTTCATCACTCTCTAGTCTTTTTTTTCCACTGCTCTGTGTGTTATATTGCAAATGTTTGTTTTAACTTTTTTATAAAGAGCAATAATGCTGCCGATTACATTGATAGTAGAGGTAAATTAATGTTTCAAAATCTTCTGTGCATTTCAGGTGCACTGTGTCAAGATTCGACTTATCTGGTTCACCAAGGTCTTGCACGGGAACAGAGATGCTAGAACCCAAATCCCTTTGAGCAATGTCGGTGGGTCAGGTCCCTGAACCCTCCCTTCATTACTCCCAGGGAAGGGGGTGTGGATAAAATAACAAACAGAGAAGAGAATGGTCCTGCGTTGGTTCCTTCTGGTCTCTGCCTTCTGGTGGATTGGTAGATGTGTGGAACCTAAAAACAATAATACAACATTACACTCCTACCATCTATTCATCACTAGTCTATTCTTGAATGCGTGCCTTTTCTCTGCTCACCCACCCTAGTGCTGCAGGACCTTGCCTCTCTTCTTATGTAATGGTTAGGCTTCTGCTCAGCTACCAGTTGTCACTAATATAACAATAAACAGCAATGAGTTAGTTTTGGTTTCTTGTAACTGTGGCAGAGTTTGACCTAATTATTTTGGATTGGGAAAGTGCACTTACTTCACTGGCAACTGAGTTTCCTGTTAAAATTGGGTTCTGTTTTAATTGTCTTTTCTTTTTTACTATTAGTAGTCTGACTGATGAATAACTCAGTCCCTCTTTTCTCCCTTGCAGGTTTACAGGGTTCCTAGAGTTGTCTCTCAGCTAATATGGTAAGTATTCTCTTTCTCCACTTTTTGTCTTTCTTAGTTTACACACGTGTTAAAGTTTTTCAGTATACAGCCTTGTTGAACCTCTGGAGCTTTTTTGGATTGGCTAAATATATATATATATATATTTATTTTAATAGACATAACATTTTCAGAATGTAATTGCTGCCTTTTCACTTAGCTTGCTTCCTCCCGACGACTCGCGCTGCAGGCGCCTCTCGCCCGGTCTTGTCCTCGGGGAAACTTGAAACCTCTGACAGGATAACCGGCGAACTCTCCTCAGCTGTTTCTGACAGCGGCAAGACGTTTCTTTTGTGACGGCCGCTCCTTTTCTGCTTAGCGGCGATGACAGTGTCTGTGTTCACGAAGAGCGCGCCTCAGGCAGTTAGCGGCTGTCAAAGGTCTCCGACTTGAGAGGCGGACGCTCGCAATGTTCTACAGACTCGCGCTTGACTAGTTGCGCCGAGTCTACTTCCAGCGTTTCCCACCTTACTCTCCTGATTACTAAAACTTCTCCTACTATAAACACTATGACTAGAATTCTCATCAGCTTGACACGACGAACCTCCTCAGCTAGGGTCTTCAGTGAAGTGCGCGTTTTTCATAACGCTCGCGCTCCACATAGCAATCTCAGCAGCTAGGATCTGGAAGAATAGAACGTCCATTGTCTTTCACGCTGGCCACGACGGCGGCCATCTTGCATCTCCAGGATCGTACTCTATCTGCCCAAGTGTTTGGAGAGCATCTTGATTTTCTCCCTAACGCAGTTGGATTGGTAATGACAGAACCCACAGCTTGAGTCCTGACAGTACCCCCCAACAAGGTAGGTCCTTCCCTTCTTGGCTTGGTAGGGAATCTCTGATGGAAAGATTTTACCAATCTTGGTGCATGAACATCCTCTTCCTGCTCCTAAGACCGCTCCTCTGGACCATAGCCTTTCCAGTCTATCAAATAATACAGTTTGCCTTTGGAGCACTTGGAATCCAAAATTTCTTTGACTTCAAACTCCGTTCCAGTTTCCAACTGGATTTGTTTTGGCGGTAGATGGCTCCTCAGACTTGTGGAAACCTTTTTTAACAGTGAAACATGGAAGACTGGGTGTATTTTCAACTTAGGTGGCAGTTCCAATTGGTAAGTGACCTGATTGATTTGTTCTTTTATAGGGTAAGGACCAATAAATCGAGGTTGAAACTTTCTGTTTCCTTTGAGTCTCAAATTTTTGGTACTTAACTAGGCATGGGCGGAAAATCCGTTCCGCTCGCGGATTTTGCGGATTTTCGGGAAATCCGCAATCCGCGACATTTGCGAATCTCCCGCAAAATCCGCAAATCCGCGAGCAGCGGATTTTGCTCGCACTGCTCGCACTGTTCGCGTGAGTTCGCGCCCCGCGAATAAGTGCAAAATTGCAGAAATACGATTTTAGCAAAACTGAAAGTAACTACTTACCAGGTTCAAAAGTTCAGGCTCATCATTAGTAGCCATTTCCTGTAGTGCTTCCTGAGGGGCCCCTCCAGAGTTCAGTTGCCAGTTGAAACTATTATGTGACCCTGCTCTGAACCTCAGAATAGTTACACATATGCCACAAAGGTCCTGAATTACAGCTAAGGGAGACAAGCAGGAGCCAGGCTGGAAGTTAAAATCCATTAATCAGCCCCTAATTCATTATTGTCAGTTGGGGCAGGGCAGGTGTTGTAACTAATTTTGCAACAATGAAAGCACTTAGCAAGTGCAAAAGATCACTAATCAGGGCGCACTAAGGAAGCAGGTGCCAGCTAAAAAAATATTCTGTGACACATTAATCAGCCCCAAATTAATTCAGGTCACTTGAGGCAGGGAAGGTGTGCTTTGCTTTGCCGAAAATAATGTACACTGGACAACCAGAGGGTGTGGTGATGAAACAGAGGGTGGCATGGGTGGGCCAGAGGGTGGCATGAGTAGTCAGAGAGTGGCAGTGGTGACAGAGAGTGGCAGTGATGAAGAAGAGTGTCCCAAACAGGCTGGACACGTAGAAACAACAAGTTCGCGAAACTTGCGACCCGACAGGTAAGTTCGCAATTTGCGAAAGTGTACAAAACCCTCGCGAACTGGCAGAAACACGGGCGAACACAAAAAAAAAAAATCCGGGAATTCGCGGATTTTGCGGATTGCGAATCCGCAAATCCGCAAAATTCGCGAACGCGAGATCCGCAAAATTCGCTCATGCTTATACTTAACCAAACCTGGTCACCTTTAACCAAAAGAGGTCCTGCTTTTCTCTTCCGATCAGCATATTCCTTGTACTTTTCTTTAGCCGATCGCAGATTGTTCATTACGTCTTGCTGAATTCGAGACAAATGTGACATGACTTCTTTCACTGCTGGAACTGCCGTTTCCATTTGTCGAATGGTTGCATTTGGATGTCTGCCATAATTTACAAAGAAAGGAGGGAACCCTGTCGAGATGTTCTTGGCATTATTATGAGCAAATTCTGCTGTCCACAAATATTCCGACCAATTCCCTTCTTCTTTTAAGAGGAAGAGTCGTAAATATTGTTCCAATTCCTGATTTACCCTCTCTGTCTGCCCATCTGTCTCGGGGTGGTAACTAGTGGAAAACCTAACTTCCGTTCCCAAACCTTCCATAAAGGCCTTCCAAAAACAGGAAACAAATTGAGGACCTCTGTCTGAAATTATTATTTTAGGAATTCCATGCATTTTAACAATCTGAGCACTAAAGTGTTCTGCTAACTGTCTGGCTGTAGGTACCCCTTTTAAGGCTGTGAAATGGGCCATCTTTGAGAAAGCATCCACTACCACTAGTATGGTGTCGAACCCCTGGCTTACCGGCAAATCTGTTATAAGATCTAATGTAACTGTGTGCCATGGATGGGGGGGTGTGGGTAGTGGTTGTAATAACCCCTTTGGTGCCTGCCGTTCTGACTTCCCCTGCGCGCAAATCTCACAAGACTTCACATACGTCTCAATATCTGACGCCATTTTAGGCCACCAATAGTGTCTCTTGACTAATTCCTCTGTTTTAGCTTCTCCCTTGTGGCCAGCCAGTTTGTCGTCATGACACTCTTGCATTACTTGTTGACGTAACTCGATTGTTGGTAGGTATAAGGCGTCTTGATGATAGGGCAAATGTTGGATTATTTTTCTGTTGCTGTCTTCTTCCACCCATTACTGCATGGCCTCTTCGCTCATGACATCTGCAATTGACTCTTGTAGTTGAATGGTGGTTATGGCTCCAATAATCTTTTCACTGGGAATGATCGGCTGAATGTCGTTGGAAGTTCTCTGAAACTCAGTGCCAATTCTGGATAACGCATCTGCTTTCCCATTTTGGGCTCCAGGACGAAAAGTGATGATAAAGTCGTAGTCTGCGAAATACAACGACCACCTCAGCTGTCGTGGCGTAAGTGTTCGGGCCGTTTTCAAGAATTTTAAATTACGATGATCCGTAAACACCGTTACTTGATGTTGAGCCCCCATCAAATAATGCCGCCACTCCTTAAAAGCGTCTTTGATAGCCAACAGCTCTTTCTCTGTGATGGTATAATTCACTTCTGCAGGAGATAGTTTTCTGGATCTGTAGGCAACCGGATGCAACTGGCCCGTGGTTTTGTGTCTTTGTGACAGCACTCCTCCTACTGCTTGATCGGACGCATCAGTTTCTACATAAAAAGGCTCAGAGGGGTCAGCATGCAATAAAATTGGCGCTGTGGTAAAATTCTTCTTCAACGATTGAAAGGCCCTTTCTGCTTCTTCTGACCACTCAAACTTGGCTCCTTTTTTCCGTAACTTGGTGAGAGGGAGGATCTTCCTGGAGAACTCGCTAATAAATCTCCGATAAAAGTTAGCGAATCCTATGAAGTCTTGAACTTCCTTCACGCTTCTCGGAGATTTCCAATTTGTTACCGCTTCCACCTTGCGTTGGTCCATTACAATTCCGGAAGGTGACAGTACGAAGCCCAAGAACTCCACTTTGGTTACGTCAAAGGCGCATTTTTCTAACTTCACAAACAACTTATTTTCCTATAATTTCCGTAGCACTCCTCTCACTTGCTCGTGATGTCTTGCCACATCGGAAGAATAAATCAAGATATCGTCAATGTACACAATTGCACACTGATCGATAAATTCTTTCAAGACGTCGTTGATGAAGTGCTGGAAAGCGGCCGGGGCATTACACAATCCATATGGCATCACCTGGTATTCAAAAAGCCCAAATCTTGTCCGAAATGCCGTCTTCCACTCGTCTCCTTCCTGCATCCGGACTAGATGATAGGCCCCTCTTAGATCAAGCTTGGTATAGATTCGAGCCCCCTTAACTTGGTCTAGAAGCACTGAGATAAGGGGTAGAGGATATCTGTTCTTCTTGGTTATTTTATTTATGGCTCTATAGTCGATGCACGTCCGCAATTCTCCCTCCTTCTTCGGCACGAAAAAAAGAGGCGATGAAACCGGCGATTGGGACGGCCGAATGAAGCCATTGGCAAGATACTTATCCAAGTACTCCTTCAAATGCTGATGTTCCTTCTCGGTCAAGGCATAGACACGGCTGCATGGCAAATTTGACCCTGGCTCCAATTCTATCTTGCAGTCATAAACTCGATGTGGTGGTAAACGTTCTGCTTCCACTTCATTAAACACTTCTGCGAATTCCTTATAATCTTCTGGTATTTCTTGAACGTCAATTACACACAAGGAATGTTCAATGGTACATAAGGCCTGCGCTAGGGTGTTCTTGTCGGGTTGATTCCTTGAGTCAAAACAATTTTCACAACAGTAGCTTGAATCCATCACTATAGTTCTGGAACTCCAATTAATTGTAGGATTATGCTCCGTAAACCAAGGGAGGCCAAGAATTAATTGGAATTGAGGGGCATCTATCAAATTAAACTGGATTTCCTCCTGATGTCCTTCTCTGGTTGTTAACTGAATAGTTTCGGTATGACTCACGATGGGTCCTGAAGAAAGATTTGTCCCATCTACAGCACGTACTGGTTCACTCTTGGCCTTCCGGATTGCCTGAATTCCAACCCTTGTGGCAAACTTTAAATCACAAAAGTTTCCAGTGGCACCTGAGTCAATCATCACGGATACTTCAGTCAAGGTAGTTTGTCTGAATTTTACTTCCATTGTTAAGATTAGATGCGGCTCTGCAGACTGTAACGTGTTTGCGACTTGATGTTCGTGTGGAGTTAATTCCTGAGTCGCACTCACCTGTTCAACTCCTCCCACAGGCGGTGCCATTAGTTTTCCTTCGGCTTGAATGGACCCTTTGGTTTTTTCGGACACTCCCGGACAAAATGGTTTCCGGATCCACAATACATACATTGGTTTTTCGCCCTTCTTCTTTCCTTCTCTTCTTTAGTCAGAGGGCCCCTTATTGTCCGAATTTGCATCGGTTCAACTCCTGTATGATTGTCAGAGGTTTTAGCGCCATCTGACCGAGCCCGGTCAAATCTCGGGGGTATTGTCTTAAAATCCTTTTTCTTCTCCCCACGCCGTTCTCCTTGACAGAAATCTATCTCTAACACTAAATCTATCAGTGCTGAGATTAAGGTAGGCCGATTGGGAATCTGAGCCAAGGTGTCTTTCAATTCATCTCTCAGTCCACGGTAGAATACTGCGGCTCTCTTACTCTCTGGCCAATTGGTTTCTACAACCAGCTTATTGAATTGAGCCAGGTATGCAATCAAGTCTCGGTTTCCCTGTCGAAGATCTAAAAGTTCGTTATCTACTACCTGAGAAATTCTCCGTCGGTCGAATATCCTTAGAAATTCTTGTTTAAAATCCTCAAAATTCCATAGCAAGGGGTCATCTCTTGTGACTAGGGGCATGGGCCACGCAGCTGCATCTCCGCTAGGATATGAGAGTATGAAAGCCACTCTAGACTGCGCGTCGGGGAAGATCGAAGGGCGGCACATAAAATGTAATGAGCACTGTGATAAAAATATCTGCGCTTTCTGAGGATCCCCGTTAAATCTCTCCGGAGCTGCCAGTGGAATGACCGGAGAGAGAGAATGTATTACTTGAGTGGTGGACCTATTAGTTGTCTCTAAAACTGGGTTCATGGCTTCTCTCTCTAAACTACTTGGTTGGCTTAGTCTTAACGCCAAATCCGCAGTTTCTTTTCTGGCACTGATCACTTCTTGCCTCAAATTCCGATTTTCCTCCCTCACCGCTCCCAGTTCCTTCTGTATTGCATCTAAGATTGTACCTAAGGACTGGACATCAATTCCCTCCGTCATCTCTGTTCAGGTGCAAAGGTTACTTGGGCACTTCACTCTGTCAAGATTCGACTTATCTGGTTCACCAAGGTCTTGCACGGGAACAGAGATGCTAGAACCCAAATCCCTTTGAGCAATGTCGGTGGGTCAGGTCCCTGAACCCTCCCTTCATTACTCCCAGGGAAGGGGGTGTGGATAAAATAACAAACAGAGAAGAGAATGGTCCTGCGTTGGTTCCTTCTGGTCTCTGCCTTCTGGGGGATTGGTAGATGTGTGGAACCTAAAAACAATAATACAACATTACACTCCTACCATCTATTCATCACTAGTCTATTCTTGAATGCGTGCCTTTTCTCTGCTCACCCACCCTAGTGCTGCAGGACCTTGCCTCTCTTCTTATGTAATGGTTAGGCTTCTGCTCAGCTACCAGTTGTCACTAATATAACAATAAACAGCAATGAGTTAGTTTTGGTTTCTTGTAACTGTGGCAGAGTTTGACCTAATTATTTTGGATTGGGAAAGTGCACTTACTTCACTGGCAACTGAGTTTCCTGTTAAAATGGGGTTCTGTTTTAATTGTCTTTTCTTTTTTACTATTAGTAGTCTGGCTGATGAATAACTCAGTCCCTCTTTTCTCCCTTGCAGGTTTACAGGGTTCCTAGAGTTGTCTCTCAGCTAATATGGTAAGTATTCTCTTTCTCCACTTTTTGTCTTTCTTAGTTTTACACACGTGTTAAAGTTTTTCAGTATACAGCCTTGTTGAACCTCTGGAGCTTTTTTGGATTGGCTAAATATATATATATATATTTATTTTAATAGACATAACATTTTCAGAATGTAATTGCTGCCTTTTCACTTAGCTTGCTTCCTCCCGACGACTCGCGCTGCAGGCGCCTCTCGCCCGGTCTTGTCCTCGGGGAAACTTGAAACCTCTGACAGGATAACCGGCGAACTCTCCTCAGCTGTTTCTGACAGCGGCAAGACGTTTCTTTCGTGACGGCCGCTCCTTTTCTGCTTAGCGGCGGTGACAGTGTCTGTGTTCACGAAGAGCGCGCCTCAGGCAGTTAGCGGCTGTCAAAGGTCTTCGACTTGAGAGGCGGACGCTCGCAATGTTCTACAGACTCGCGCTTGACTAGTTGCGCCGAGTCTACTTCCAGCGTTTCCCACCTTACTCTCCTGATTACTAAAACTTCTCCTACTATAAACACTATGACTAGAATTCTCATCAGCTTGACACGACGAACCTCCTCAGCTAGGGTCTTCAGTGAAGTGCGCGTTTTTCATAACGCTCGCGCTCCACATAGCAATCTCAGCAGCTAGGATCTGGAAGACTAGAACGTCCATTGTCTTTCACGCTGGCCACGACGGCGGCCATCTTGCATCTCCAGGATCGTACTCTATCTGCCCAAGTGTTTGGAGAGCATCTTGATTTTCTCCCTAACGCAGTTGGATTGGTAATGACAGAACCCACAGCTTGAGTCCTGACACACTGCTCTCCTTCTCTGTGGCGGTGCCACTGCTTATTTGTTTTCTATTTTGTGTTTATTTAATTGGGCTGAGTAATGTATGAGTGTACTTTACAGAACTGCGTAATGCTAGACACCAAGGGGCAGATTTACAATCCCCCTGAGCCACGTTTACGCTGCCTTACCTGACGCAACAGCGACGTAAACGTGATGCATCCCTGCAAGTCATGTACAACGTGATGCATCTAGGGAGATGCGCCACGTTAAGGCCTGGGCCTGCGCCACAATGGATGCATCCCCACACAGGGGGCGGGGGGGGGGGGGCGGTCAGGCAGCTGTGCGCCTCGCAAAAGTGCCTGCGTGAAATCTACAAGATTTAACGCAGGCACTTCCGCGACGCTGCTACGTCAATTCTTTATGCCTGCTTGGTTGAAGCAGGCGTAAGGACTGATGCGGTATGTTGAGTATTGGGCAGCCCTGAGCAGTGCTAGAGTTGCATCGCGCCTGCGACGCGACTCTAGAGATGCGCCCCTCTTTCGTCACGAGATGCGTCACGCATCTGCCTACCCTTGCGCCAGGTGTACCGCATTGTAATTGCGGCGCATCTGCCGTGACGCAAGGTTAGTTTTGTGTTACGCATTTGTTCTGGTGCACCTCTGGAGGTGTGCAGCCCAGAACTAGTAAGTATGCCCCAAAGTGTCAGATTTGCAATTACCTGCGCATCCCTGCAAAGTGTGCGGCACGCCAGCACCACCCATGGTGCTCCGTATTTACAATGCGGCACACCATGGTCCCAAAACGTCACCGAAGCGTTTACGCATCGGTGCCGTAAAGGCTGCTCATTGATGGAGTTGCGTCGCAATGATGGCGCAGCTCCAGCAATGCTGCGTCAAGCCGTACGTCTGCTTCATGCAGGTGCAGGGTTTGAGTGATGCATCATTGTCCTAAATGACTGATTCAAATTTTATATATTCCTCATAGCCACTTTTAGCATGCGTTCCTGCGCAGGAACGCCCTCCCTTGGGCTGGAACGCTCCCTTATGGCGCAGGGCTTTGAAATGGGATGCATCTCCCATATGCGTCACGTTGTTAATATACGCCACGCCATGGCGCCTCTCTTGTTGTGGCGCTGCGTCACAAAAGTGACGCAAGAACAGAGCAAAAGAGCTGCAAGGGGCTTGTAAATCTGCCCCTAGAGTAGAGGCTCAGGTGCAGTCCTTCCTTTGTAGCCCTCTTTTTGGCTGAAATAGTTGGTTCTTGTTCTTTCTAAATGTTTGATTTGGTTGAAAAGGACATCGACAAGCAGCAATCATCAATGTTTTCTGTTCTTTCTTTCATGTTGTATGTCAGGTCCCCCCAGGGGCAAGCGGACAGAAGTGGAACAGGAGGATGCTGTTGTGGCTCCAGAGGAGGAGGATGCAGGCCAGGGCGGCGAGTGCTCCTTTGCTGGCCCCAGTAAGTTTTCATTTAAATATAGAGGTGGAACATCTAGTGCAGGGGCCAGCTCGGATGTGGTGGTGGTGGTAGACTCCGGGTTCGAGGACAACTCTGGGGAGGAGGCGGCGGGGGCGCAAGTGCCCAAACAAGAGACTGTGAGGAAACAGACAGTGGTGGTGGAGTGGACAGGTAAGCTGGATCATGGTACTATCTGACTCTTAGATAGCATATGATGTGTATCTACAGAGAGTAGACGGTCACTGGATGAACTACGAAAATACTATGAAATGTTTCCGGGGGGGGGGGGTGGGGGGGGCAACATCATCACCATCTCCTGAGTCCTGACATGATTGAGCACAAGTATTACATACATTTTTTTTAAATCTAACATGACATAGAGCTTAAATAAACAAAGAACCCCATAGGGGGGAGAGAAAAATCTTGTGCGGCACCACAGCAGACGACCTGGCAACTACATTAAAACAGGGAAAAACAAAAAATGCCAGAAAAAAACAATTCAATCTAAATCAGGAGGATGTGGTATAGAGCATGGGTCCTCACAAACTTTCTCTCGGGGCCAAATTGACAGTGTGGTTTGTGGCCAAGGGCCGCACCGAAGGGGGCAGGGTCAGTGGGGGAGGGGGTTGGATCTAGAGCAACAAAAAAAACTATGACCATGAGGTTGAACTCATGCCCCTGCAGCGGATGCCTTCGTCCACTGAGCCACCAGACCTGGCATACACATTACACACATCTTTCTTTCTCTCTCTCTCTCTGTCTCTCTCCCTCCCTCTCTCTCTGTCTCCCTCCCTCTCTCTCTGTCTCCCTCTCTCTCTCTGTCTCCCTCCCTCTCTCTCTGTCTCCCTCCCTCTCTCTCTGTCTCCCTCCCTCTCTCTCTGTCTCCCTCCCTCTCTCTGTTTCCCTCCCTCTCTCTCTCCGTCTCCCTCCCTCTCTGCCTGTCTCCCTCTCTTGCTCTCTCTCCCCCTCTCTCTCTCTCTCCCTCTGCCTCACTCACTCTGTCCGTCTCCCTCTCTCTCTGTCTCCCTCCATCTCTCTGTCTCCCTCTGTCTCCGTCTCTCTGTCTCCCTCTGTCTCCGTCTCTCTGTCTCCCTCTCTGTCTCCCTCTGTCTCCGTCTCTCTGTCTCCCTCTCTGTCTCCCTCCCTCCGTCACCCTCAGTCTCAATCCCTCTCTCTCTCTCCCTCGCCATCTCCCTCTCTATCTCTCTGTCCCTGTCTCTGCCTCTATCTGTCTGTCGGTTCCAGCCTGCTGTAATTACCATATTGTAATTTGTCACTGGGCCAGCACTGGATGGACCTGCAATCCGAGGGGGGGCAAGCGCCACCCCTTGCCCCTCCTTGCGGACGCCCATGATACTGGCCTCAATAGTTTTGTACTGTGCTGGCTAGTTGCTAGTTGTACTGTGACACAACTTTCTGCTGAATCATTTTGAGTTAATCATATTCTTAAAGAGCATTGGTTACAGATTATGTCTTTCCTTCTTCATATAGTTGGTAATACTAAAACATCAAAAGCACCAAGGAGTTTGAAGACTCTACTGGCCCGGCAACGGAGGCTGGATGCTACTGTTGCCCAATATCGGCGGCTGGTAGAACTGGAGGGGGAGGACACGCAGTCCAGTACATCAAATGAGACACCTGCATCCTCCTCCGTGACCCCACGTTCTGCCGGCCAGCGCAGTGCTCCGGCGATACGGAGCCGGGCTGGCAGACGCCACCGCCGAGCAGCAAAGGCTGCCCTCCACAGTACTCTAAAGGCTCGCTTGCGCCGTGCAATGCACAGAGTGTCCGACCTGGAGGCGGAGGTCCAGAAGTTAAAAGAATACCAAAATCTGTTGGAGGGCCTCCGCTTAGACCCCGCCATCCTCCGGGAGCAGTATGATGCCCTGGCCCTAAGGCATGATGCCCTGGAGGCCAAAGTCAACACCATGCATCCCTAGAGTGTCCCTTGCCCCTTTTTTATAGACTTTTGGGGGGTGGGAATGGGAGTTGGGGTTTTTGGGGACTTTTGAAGGACTATTTAAAAATTATTTGTTGGGGTTAGGGAGGGTCTTGCGGGAGATTATTTTGTTAGGGATATAAAAATATACTTTTTCAAACTTTATCTGAGCATAACTGTTTTTTACTACTTTTGAGCCTGGTGGGTGGTGGTTTTGCAGTAAGTTCGTTTTACTGAACACTGTCATCGTGTTGGTTCACGTGTAATTGGCCAAATGTTTTCCAAAGTTAAATGCCTGTCACAGAGTTTCTTAAATCAAGAGTCCTAGGAGTTTACTAGTAGTACCACTGTCACTCTCTTGCCTCTCCTCCTAATACTCCATTATACTACCTCCCATCCAAACGCTTATCTTACCTGTAATTTGTGTTTGAGAGCTGTCTCCACCTGGAATTCACAGTGTCCTAAAGCGTTCTGCAGCAGGGCCCCAACTGGAGTTTCCCGGCGTGGATTTTCTGCAAAGCAAAAGCAATCAACATTCGAAATGTGCCAGCGGGGCTCACATACCCCAAAACCCTAGAAGCCCCACAGACAGCACCCCTAAGACAGGCAAGCGAGCAATAATAACGCCTAAACGTTCACCTGTAATTGGCCAAATGTTTTCCAAAGTTAAATGCCTGTCACAGAGTTTCTTAAATCAAGAGTCCTAGGAGTTTACTAGTAGTACCACTGTCACTCTCTCGCCTCTCCTCCTAATACTCCATTATACTACCTCCCATCCAAACGCTTATCTTACCTGTAATTTGTGTTTGAGGGCTGTCTCCACCTGGAATTCACCGTGTCCTAAAGCGTTCTGCAGCAGGGCCCCAACTGGAGTTTCCCGGCGTGGATTTTCTGCAAAGCAAAAGCAATCAACATTCGAAATGTGCCAGCGGGGCTCACAGACCCCAAAACCCTAGAAGCCCCACAGACAGCACCCCTATGACAGGCAAGCGAGCAATAACGCCTAAACGTTTTCACCTCCCATTTCCTCCGAACCAATTTCATCCCTTAATAGACCTTGCCAGCAATGGCCCAGCCAAGACCCGTAAACCCAAGCGCAAACAAGTTTGACACCCCCCAAACAGCCAAAAAGCAAATCCGGGAAAAAAGCCACACTTGGCAAAATTTATTTAAATGAGGACTCACTACTTCCAGTACCTCTTTAGGGGACTCGTCAACGTAAGTTTCTTCATTGTGCGGAATCCAGGCATCAGCATTACGGGAAATGGATAGGGTGAGTCTGGAGGAGGAGGATAGACGACCAGGACTGAGTTCTTGGCAACTAACTTGTGAACCTGATGAATGCTGCGGCATCAAAATCAAGACAGTTCTGCTGATGGGCTTGTTCTTTGATTGGGTGATTACAGTTTTGTTGTGAATGGGATCAAGCACTTGCTAAACAAAGAAAGACAGACACACAGGAATAAAAGTGAATAAGGAGTCGGACTAAAAATAAAGTTAATGAATCAGAACTCGCTGTCAGGAAAGCAGAACTCGTCCTCATACTCTGCAAATTCAGTCGGTAGTACTTCTGGTAACTGAGGAGAACTTTCCTCAGGTAGGTCGGTGTCCTCTTCTTCCTGCGTGCATTCTCGTACTTTGTAATCTGGTGGTATGAAGTGCTGGTTCATCTTTATCATGGTGAGCCGCTCCACATTTGCGGGCAAGAGGCGGGTCCTTTTGGAAGTCACAAGGCCACCACCAGAACTAAAAACAGGTTCTGAAGACACGCTTGCGAGTGGGCAAGACAAGTAATTGATAGCCAGGTTGGTGAGCTCTCGCCATATGTTTCTTTTCCCATGCCAATACGCCAATGGGTCCTCAGTAATATTGACCGCTGTTGAGTCATCCAGGTAGGCCTGCACCATTGAAACAATGTTCTCCCGCATTCCTGTACTTTGCACTTCTGTGTCCTTTCTGGGACAAGGAAACCCTAGCTGACTTAGCCAATCCTCTTCAGACATATCGCCTGTGCCTGGTGCAGATGATACGGTTGCTGGTGTGGTTAACGGCTCAGAGGAAAAGACACTCACTTCTGCCACAGGCACAGAAGTGCTTTTTTGGGACGCCTGTTGGCCTGCTGATTCACTAGTACTGTCTTCTCCTAGAGTTTCCTTCCGCTCTCTTTCAAAACGAATGGCTGACCGAGCTAGCCAACCTTTGTACTCTGTAACATCTGAAGTTTCAAAAGGAATTAATACTTTGCCTAACAATGGCTTTCTGTAACGTGGATCCAGAATAGTAGCACAAATGTAGTGCTGTTGTTTCTTGATATTTACAAGCCGTTTATTGCTAACTAGGCGTTGTAATAATCTCTGCGCCAACTCATATGCTTCATTCTTTCCAGCATCCTTTAATTCTGAAGACACCACCTTGACTTGGTGCTCGAGCTTCAGCAACAATGGGATAGCTTTGCTCAAAGAACAGTCCTCCCTGCTGACTTCACGCGTGAAGACCTCAAAAGGACGAAGCATGTCTGTCAGGCTTTTAACTAGCTGCCATTGCTCCACCGCTAGCATCATTTCTGTCGTATCACCACCCAGGTTGTAGAAATACTCATTGACTACTGGAAACAGCTCATGCAGGCGCTCAAGCATGTAGAAGGTTGAGTTCCAACGTGTTGCCACCTCCTGGATAAGTGCTTTCACTGGCATTCTACGTACATTTTGCTGGCGCCTCAGCTCCTTCCGGGCCTTAAAAGAATGGTTGAAATGTGTGCATATTCTTCTGCAGATGGTCAGTATTTTGTCGACTGCAGGTTCTTTTTTCAAGAACTTTTGCACGACAAGGTTCATACAGTGCGCCAAACACGGCACTCTGAAATAGTCACCGTCCGCTATGGCCTTAACTACATTGCTGCCATTATCAGTAGAAACATAACCAACCTTGCAATTTCTTTTGGGCAGCCATTGCAAGACCTTTTTGTTAAAGTCATCCAAAATGTTGTCTGCAGTATGAGTTTTCTCCATGCCAAACATGGCTAATGTTGCATGTTTACGAGCACCCTTAAAAATGTCGACCAAGTCACCACCTGCATTTATCCGTTTTGCAACCCCTGAAAAAGAGACCCAGTGTGCAGTGATGCACATGTAATCAAGGGCTTGGCAACTGGTCCACATGTCTGTTGTCAGGTGTATAGTGTGAACAGCACTCTTCTGCAAAGCTGCCCCAACCAACTCAAGCACCTCTTTATGTAGTGCTGGAACAGCAACCCAGGCAAAATAGAACCGGCTAGGAACCTTCCATTTAGGGGCCAGTGTTGCCACGAGTTCAAGAAAACCCACACCTTCGACAAACGAAAAAGGGAGGAGGTCCACCGCTAGCATTTTAGCCAGCTTAGTGTTATACAGGCGCACAATTGGGTGGTTGCGTTGAAATGGCGCATCTGAGGAGAACATGTCTGTAATGCTGCGCTGGACAAGTTTAATGGATGATGCTGATGCCTTCTTCGACCCACTTCTGCTCAGTGTTGACATTTTCCGCATTGGTGTGTCTCCCAGACTCTCAGTGTGCCTCCTATGTGTTTCGGAGGGTGTGGTGTTGCCAGGGGTACTGGGTGCGCCCGGATAAATGTCTGACGCTTCTCCTACCTCCACGTCATCTTCAGATGAAACACCTAGTACGGGTATATTTTGGCCACTTGCCCTTTGGGATTGCTTTCCCTTGATGTTTGCTAGGTGCGCAAACCATTCGACAGCGTGCCTTCTTTCAAGATGACCTATCTGGCCTCCGGTACCATAGTTGGTACCAATCTTACCACGGCTAACTGTAGTCGTAAAAATGGAACAAACGGCTAGGTTATCATGCTGTGCATGGACACTAAAAAGTTCCAAAATGGGGACTGGAAACTTCTGGTTTTGCTGCACGAGGTGATACTGCCAATGCCAGATGAAGCAGTGGTGAATGAGCCTTGCAGACATCTACTGGGTTGTGCAATTATTGCAGCAACCCTACTTGAGGGAGTCGAGCTGGATGGAGTTCCCCTCTGGGGAGAAAATATGGGAGCTGTAGGTTTTGTTGAACTTGTACTACTTGACTGCGTTGGTGGTGCTACCAGTGCAACATCGCCAGGGTCACGCTCAGCATGACGTCGGGATAGGGTACAAATGTCTGTCTGCTGCATGGCCGGTGTGGCTGGAATGACGTGTGTGATGACTAGGTCATTGCTGTCATCCTGTTCATCAACATCAGAATGCACCACTTCATCAAGTCCGACGTTCGGATCCATAAGTATGAGCTTTCCGGGGCCCTTCCTTTTAACATTTGATACCTTTCTCAGCTCATGGTGTGCCTCCCTCTCAGACGTCGGAGATAGTTGCCAATCTGGATCCAGTTCATCTGATGGAGCGGGGCTTGAAGAGGAACTTCTACACACCCTCCTTGATCTTTTCCTTGCTGGGGAGCTGGGAGAAAATGAATCATCAAGAGGAGTGGCTTCGTCTACCTGACATGATACCCCGGCTCCAAAGTCAATTTCCTCCTGTGCCCCTACTTCTGGAACAACAACCATTGTGGCCACTTGCACTGCTCCATGCCTCTTCACTGACCTCTACTTGCAACTCTCCATGGACCTCTCCTTCTCGGCCTTCTCCTTCTCGGCCTTCTCCTTCTCGGCCTTCTCCTTCTCGGCCTTCTCCTTCTCGGCCTTCTCCTTCTCGGCCTTCTCCTTCTCGGCCAGCTCCTTCTCGGCCAGCTCCTTCTCGGCCAGCTCCTTCTCGGCCAGCTCCTTCTCGGACAGCTCCTTGCGCATGTACTTGTGCTTGTACTGTTAGCTCATGCAGTTATTGTTGTGGCTTTGGTTGTTGAATAGTACTTGAGCCAACATCACTGGTCGTTGGTGATTGAACCACTAAACAGGCTACCTGTGCAGCACTCATGGTGGACTTTTGTTCTTTTTTCCACATAAATTTAGTGGTCGAGGCACCAGACTCCTTGGTAAGTGGTGCCACTTGCTTCTTCTTCTCCTTAGTAGAGACATCTTTCTTGCAAGAGGAGCTACGGGCACCTCTTTTCGGACCCATCTTCTTCAGATGTCGGAACAGCAGGCCGCAGCAGGACTTCTTCCTGGCACTGATGCTCAACGATGATGCGGAGTTCTTGACTTTGTGCACCTAAAAGCAAACGAAGACAGAGGAACATCAGTTAAATATATGTTGCATATGTGGCGCTTCAATTAATAGTTTGCAAGTAGGCATTTATGAATACACACGTGCACACCACAATATGGAAATATCAAAAATAAGAATTGCTAAATTTTTGGGAAACAGGAATTTAACATTGATCCAAGAGAGCCCACAGAGGGGGTTGTAGTTTCATGTACCACTGACTCAACCTGGGCACAATGGGTGAAAGCAAGGCAAAATGGGTGCAGGCCTATGGCACAAAGCTCACTGCCTGCCTTCAAAATGGCCGCTTGACCCCCATCCACATGGCCAGGACCATGCCTCAAAATGGCCCCAACCAACATAGCCAGCCCCCAACCCCTACTCCAAAAAGTCATAACAAAACAACACAAATCACCACTATCCAATGCCATCCATCAAGTTTCAGAAGTTTTATGCTGCCTGCTGGTGGTTTTCTGGTGCAGAATTGCACTTTTTGCAATTTCGCGAGTGCGAGATTGTTGCTTCACGACGCGAACGTGGCAAAACACCCGCAAAATCCGCGAACAGACCGATTCTGGGACCCCTGGGCATAATGAATGTAATCAGAGCACACTGGGTGCAGGCCTATGGCACCCCATTCTGTGGGGGTGGGCGCCCACCCCCACAAAATGGACTCCTTATGGTGCCTGCTGATGGTTTTCAATTCATGTGCAGAATTGTAATTTGTGCAATTTCGCGAGTGCGAGATTGTTGCTGCGAGGGACGCGAGCAGTGCGAACACAAGCAAAAAAATCCGCAGCTCGCGAACTTGCAGATTTTCGGTAAATCCGCGGGAGTTCTGGGGCCCCTGGGCATAATGAATGAAATCAGAGCAGACTGGGTGGGCCTATGGCACAAAGCACACTGACTGACTTCAAAATGGCCGCTTGACCCTATCCACATGGCCAGGACCTGCAGGACCATGCCTCAAAATGGCCCCACCACCAACATAGCCAGGCCCCAAAACCACCCCAAAAGTCTGAAAACTCACACAAAAATCACCACAAAGAAAATCAACTTATCAACTTACTTGTGAAATCAAATTTCGAATACACACGTGCACACCACAATATGGAAATATCAAAAATAAGAATTGCTAAATTTTTGGGAAACAGGAATTTAACATTGATCCAAGAGAGCCCACAGAGAGGGTTGTAGTTTCATGTACCACTGACTCAACCTGGGCACAATGGGTGAAAGCAAGGAAAAATGGGTGCAGGCCTATGGCACAAAGCTCACTGCCTGCCAGCAAAATGGCCGCTTGACCCCCATCCACATGGCCAGGAGGACCATGCCTCAAAATGGCCCCAACCAACATAGCCAGCCCCCAACCCCTACTCCAAAAAGTCAAAAAAGACAACACAAATCACCACAATCCAATGCCATCCATCAAGTTTCAGAAGGTTTATGCTGCCTGCTGGTGGTTTTCTGGTGCAGAATTGCACTTTTTGCAATTTCGCGAGTGCGAGATTGTTGCTTCACGACGCGAACGTGGCAAAACACCCGCAAAATCACCAAAACAACCGCAAAAGTCGGAAAACACACACAAAAATCACCACAAAGAAAATCAACTTATCAACTTACTTGTGAAATCAAATTTCGAATACACACGTGCACACCACAATATGGAAATATCAAAAATAAGAATTGCTAAATTTTTGGGAAACAGGAATTTAACATTGATCCAAGAGAGCCCACAGAGAGGGTTGTAGTTTCATGTACCACTGACTCAACCTGGGCACAATGGGTGAAAGCAAGGCAAAATGGGTGCAGGCCTATGGCACAAAGCTCACTGCCTGCCTTCAAAATGGCCGCTTGACCCCCATGCACATGGCCAGGACCATGCCTCAAAATGGCCCCAACCAACATAGCCAGCCCCCAACCCCTACTCCAAAAAGTCAAAAAAGACAACACAAATCACCACAATCCAATGCCATCCATCAAGTTTCAGAAGGTTTATGCTGCCTGCTGGTGGTTTTCTGGTGCAGAATTGCACTTTTTGCAATTTCGCGAGTGCAAGATTGTTGCTTCACGACGCGAACGTGGCAAAACACCCGCAAAATCCCCAAAACCACCCCAAAAGTCGGAAAACACACACAAAAATCACCACAAAGAGAATCAACTTATCAACTTACTTGTGAAATCAAATTTCAAATCCAAAAGTAATACAAAAGGCCTCAAATCCAAATATCCAGCAGCATCCACAAAAAGTAATCCTTCCCAGTCAAGATCGAATCCAAAATGGCCAGGAAACAGGAACAGGAAGTTGGAGACTGGGGCACTTCCTTCACCCCACCCCAATGGGAGGAGCTTGCTGGACAGGAAAAGGAAGTTGGAGACTGGGCCACTTCCTTCCTTCACCCCTCCCCAATTATAATTTTTGTAATTTCGCGAGTGCGAGATTGTTGCTGCCCGCGCCGCGGGCCGCGAGCAGTGCGAACACAAGCAAAAAATCCGCAGCGAGCGGATTTGCAGATTTTGCGGGAAATCCGCGAATCTCGCGGATTGCGGATTTACCGAAAATCCGCAAAATCCGCGAGCGGAACGGATTTTACGCCCATGCTTAAAAAATGAGTTAGCAGGACATGTAAAACTCAAAAGTACATGTCCTACCTTTTAAATACCCTGCACACTGCCCTTGGGGCTGCCTAGGACCTACCTTAGGGGTAACTTATATGTAATAAAGGGGAAGGTTTGGGTCTGAGAAGTAGTTTAACTTGCCAGGTCGAAATGGCAGCTTGAAATTGCACACACAGGCTCTGCAATGGCAGGCTTGAGACATGTGTAAAGGGTTACTGAGTGGGTGACACAATCAGTGCTGCAGACCCACTAGTAGCATTTAATTTACATGTTGTGGGCACACATAGGGGCCGATTAGGATGGAGGATTTTCCGCCTCCTCCGGGCCGGCGGAAGCCACCTCCGGCCCGGAGGAGGCGGAAAATCCTCTGCGGAGTCACCAAAGACCCACCGCCAAATTAGGATGGCTGGTGGGTCTGGAATTCCGTCCGCCGCTTTTCCGCCGCGGTCGGCTTCCGACCGCGGCGGAAAAGCTATAACATGGCAGCCGGTGTCTATGAGACACCGTCCGCCATATTATGATGTTTGTGGAAAACTGCTTTTCCAAGGCGGCTTTTCCGCCATGGAAAAGCATACGGACATTCACTTTGGGGGCCCGTTGCGGGCCCCCTGGGTGAATGGGGGGTGGGGGGTGCACATGGGGGGTACCTATGGTACCCCCCTGCATTTGCGTGCACAAAGCGGCAGGCACCGTGCGGTCCCTGCCGCTTTGTGCATGTAAATGTAACACATGCTTTTTTAACATTGCGGCGGGTGCAGCTTGAAGCTGCACCCGCCGCAATGTTAAATATAGAGGATGTGACCGCCACCCTGGCGGTCACATCCTAATCAGGACGGAGGGAACGCCGCAGCCCCTGCGGACGTTCCCTCCTCCTCAAGGGTGGCGGACGGACGCAAGTCCGTCCGCCATCCTAATCGGCCCCATAGTGTACTTTATTAGGGACTTACAAGTAAATTAAATATGCTAATTGTGAATAAGTCAATGCTACCATGTTTAAAGTACAGAGCATATGCACTTTAGCACTGGTTAGTAGTGGTAAAGTGCCCAGAATACTAAAGTCAGCAAAAATTAAGTCAGCAAAACAGGAGGTTAGGAGTCAAAGGGTTAGGGGAAACCACACCAAGGATGCTTTGGGCACATAGTAACACACTGAACAAGGAAACAAAGATTACCCCTTTTTGTGCTTTAAGAGGAAAGTAACCTTTTGATGTTCTCAAACCAGCATGGTTATCCTGGTCTGATACTTTGGTAGACAATGTATCATCAGTCAGCTCTGGAGGGAGGAGATTTCGGGAATATATTACCTCCAGATGTAGTCAAAGTAAAATCAGGTTAAATTCCATAAAATGTGAAAAGAAGTTGCAAATGAATAAAGGAGATTGGATGCGGGCAAAGTTACCCAAAGTCAATGTGAGAAAACGCGGGTGAGTTTTAGTCAACCTCATAAAGTCCAGGAGGTTAGTGAAAATTCAAGCGCTGTTAAATTGGAAAATTATCAGTGGTGGAATTGTGGTAAAAATGTGAAAGTACGCAGGGAATGTGTAGAGATGTGATTAGGTCCTGAATATTTTGAATATCGGTACACTCAGAAGGGTGTTACAGTTAACTATCATTCCTCTTTAAGTACAAGCACAGTAGGAGCTGGTCTGACTAATCAACGTAGACGACACAGAGTTAAGTTTGTGGCAGTTACATGTCAAAACTTTGAGATGTATTGGCTCTATTGACACCGTGTAATTCTTTTGTATCTTTGTTTATTTTTACTTATTAGACTGTAAAATGTATGTTTATACATTAGATCGGTTTAGGGTTTATTAGTCTTTAAAATGTGGGTAAAGGGTAGCATTTTGGTTGTTTTTGTAGAATGCAATTGTCATATTGTTATAACATTGTTTAGACTCATTTAGGAACTGTTGAGTTGAAAAGGTGGGCGGTGAGTTGTGTTCGAATCATGCTCACGAGCGTTCTGTTCAGGAAATTTGTGAGCGGTATTCTACATTACGGCTATATTTTCCCAGTTGGTCACAGAGGGCTGAGGGAAGGTTCTGCTGACCATTGTCTTCTGTTTCTCCTTATTTTGTTGGCACCTACAATAAATTGTACTTGGAGAACTTACCTGCACACTTCTTCTTTCATCTCTCTGCTATTTCTAAGTACTGAACATGATAGATGTTACAATTACCAAATGTACTGACTTTCAAGAGAATAGAAGGCTGAGACAGTCATACCAGGTTTTTACATGTGATGTACCAACGATCACTTTGTTCAAATGGCGATCGTTCATTTCACAGGGCTATACCTTTACACAAGTGGTGGAGAATTGCCTCCTCTGTCCTCTCTTAAAATGTAAAAATACTGGGCCAGATTTAAAATTTGGTGGACAGAATACAGTACGTCAGGGTGGAAGTGGACATTAGGTCTGCCACTCTGACAGACTATAGTCTACAACATTTAGAAATCACTGTGGCCAAGCAGTGATATCTGCACCTTGATAGAAACTACTGTGATTGCAGTTCCTGACAAGGTACGCAACATTTGATGTCAGCCGTCTTTTTTCTGACCTGTTCACCACAAATGAAAAAGTATTTTCTCTTAAAAAAGAAACTCCTTAAGGGGAGTTTGTTTTTGGAAAACAAATAACTAAAAATAAGCCCAACATCCAGTGAGCTTTTTATCGGTTTAGGGGGGTCATTTTTTTTCTGTCCCAGGGCATCACATTGTCAACCCTAAATTGTGTGATTGTCATAATGCCCCTCCTCTGATGGCCCCTATTCCATCAGAGAAAGACTCTGTTGATGGAGCAAATGGGACCTCTGCTGAAGAAAAGCAGACAGATTGCTCGACTCTAGACCTGCAAACTGAATGTTTGGCGGGTTTGCTGGACAGCGTACTCTGTCACAAGTGCAATGGAGTATCCTGTTTGCTAAATTCTATATCTGACCCTTAGTCTGTGTCTCTTCTCCACACAGGGGGCAAGGAGGAGAGGAAGAAGCTCCTACAAAATGACACATTACATATCAATTTCCTGCTAAACAGATGTTTCTCTGCGCCCCAGATAACAGATCCTCTCAGAGTAGGGTTGAATGACAAGCCAACTGTTTAGGGTGAAGCTCTTCAGGTACAGCTTGAAGGGATGAAGAGACCTCCCCAACTTGCCAGCCAGAGTGACTGTATTTCCCCAGGTCCTTTCAGACACCATTTCATGTCCTGGACTTTCACGTTATCAACGAATGCATCCAGTCTTGTTTTGATTCCATTTAACTAATTAGACTAACACACCTTATAACAATGATTTGTAGGTGTAAACTTCAGGGCTGTTGACAATGTCTGCAATGACCTGGAGTAAGGTGGTCACCATTCTGTCACTGTCTCTCAGTTCAACTTGTTCTAAGACCAAGTCTTGGATGAAACTTTTTCAGGGTACTAGACCCTTATCTGACGGAGAGACATTCTACACATGCTTTTTTCTATCATTTTTAGGTCATCTGATCCCAGTTTAAGAACTCAATAGAAGCTCACTGCTGAAAGACACAGCGTCTCACTTTTTCTCAGGATCTTTTCTAAATTCTCGATTTTTAAATTTATACTTATAGACACAGACATAATACCATTTCCTTTCAGTCTATCCACAGCACCTCAAACCAATCATACATGTGGTTACCTGGGAAGCAGACACCAATAGGACACTAACGAATTATTGAAAGCCATCCGACCACGTATTGGTACCTACTGACTCATGGGCTGCCAGAGGCTCTTTTCATCTGATATAATTTCTGTATTTTGTATTGTTTTCCCTAGCCTGGTCTCCTGCTCATCCTGGTTTCAGGGCACCGTACAATGCTTTGTGATAACAAGAGTAAAGAACCATTGACTGAACCAATTTGAACAATAGCATTAACACACAAGGACCATCATTATTTGTCTACAAAGATACACAGAAAGTCAGGATTATGAATAAATGGTAGGGAGATATGTGAATAGGTGCTGGCATAGAGAGAGCAGAAGCTGTGCAAAGTATGAACAACCCTTATAAATTAAATTAGAGGTAATTTTAATAATGATAAAGTGGGTTAAAATAGAATGTAAATAAAAGAAGTAAACATATACGAGGACTTTTTGTTACAGGTCAGGAAGGGCAGGACAATTTGCAACTCAATATCAAATTTGATGAGTAGAACTGTTCCGGAAGAACAGAGGTAATTACTATCAGGGTCATTATGTAAAGAACAAGAACCCAGGCGGATATCAGCGAATATTAGTCAAATGTACTCGAGGACTGCAGATAATACGTATCCAGGATAGAGTTTTGAAAGTGATATAAGACCATGAAGTTGGACATCACACATGAACAATATGTTACGGAGAGTAAGACAACACAAGGCTGTTCAATTAGTTCTGAGCAGGAAGCCCTACAGATCAGTTTAAGGGGCCATATAGGAGTGGATCATGGCTCAATCATAGCAACAAATAAATACAGAAGCTTAATCAAATGGGCAGAATTATAGGCAATGTAATGCCTCAAGGATTGGTCATGGAATGCCCTGAGTAGGGGTAAGCCGTAATAGAGGCAAAAACAGAAATGAGAGTGAAAGAGCACTAAATATGTATCTCAAAGATCATGTTTTAGATGGGATCTAAAGGTAAACGAAGGAGCATTCCTAATGTGCACCAAAAGAGTATCGCCAATTCCAAGGAGCATTGGCCAAGAATGATCTACAGTGCTTGTGTTCTCTTACACACTGTGGCAGGGCTTACATTAAGATTGTAAACTCATCTACACTGGGCGAAAGGATCATCAGGTGGTGAGCAAGTACCTTCTAGCAGAGTGCAGGCATCTACAGAAGCAGCATCCCAAAGGAAAAATCTTGTAGCCCTGAACCTCAAAAACTGAAGTCTACTACTGTAACCTCATACCTATAAAAGAAAGCTAATAGATAAACACCTAGGCCCAGATTTACTAAGGGCTTTTAGATTTATGTATTATATTCATTAAGCGCATATCAACCAGAGGGGATCTCTAGATGCTTGGACAGCCCACACAGGTTGCAATTCAATAGAGGTGTTAGAGATCAAATAGCCCGGTATTCAAAGATTTCTGAAAAGGGACTAGGGGGCATATTATCAAGCCTGTGCGCTAAAATTATCGCCGCTTTATCGGCCGAAAACGGCCGATAAAGCGGCGATAATGGGCTTGATAATATGCTCTATCGAATTCCAATCGAAGCCCATGTTAGATGTGAAGACATCTAACATGGGCTTCGATTGGAATTCCACAGAGCATATTATCAAGCCCATTATCGCCGCTTTATCGGCCGTTTTCGGCCGATAAAGCGGCGATAATTTTAGCGCACAGGCTTGATAATATGCCCCTAGGTCTGGACAGTAGTTTTACTGAAGGGGTAGTTGATTCCAATATTTGGGGCCGGAAAAGAAAAAAGGAGGCCCCTCCTACCAAAAGTGGATGAGTTGCATCAAGACCTTAACTGGGTTTTACCAAGCCACGCAAAGCCACCTTGGCTTTGCGTCGTTTAGTAAATCTAAGGTATGGCAAGTCAGTAAATTATGCTGCCTTGCATTAATTTGTGGAAGGGAGGTGGTCCATGGGTAGAGTGTGGTCATTCTCACGCATCCACCCATGCTATTTGGCACAGTCCCAGATTTACTAAGGTGATTAAACCTGGTATTGCGCAAAGATGCTACCCCTCCCTGATTGAGATGTAACAAGGAGTAATATATCCATTTCTCCTCCTCACTTCTGGAACACACATAGAAAGAGAAAAATACCTCGCATGGGGGCGGGGTGGCGCGCACAGTGCCCCGGTGCTCTTCACGAGGACTAGCTGAGCTCGTCACGGCCAAACCCGTTTTCGTGGAACGTTCAGCATCTTGTAAAATCATTATTAATTTTGTGTATCAGTGGTTGGAGGTTCTCTGTGACCATGTTGTTTAGTTCCCTACTAAGCAAGACTCCATGGCATTTGAAGTGTGATGTTCGCAATTTGAAGCCCAGCCCCTCTACCATCATTGTATCATAACCTTTGGTGAGAACGTGTACTCTCTCTTATCACAATTAATCCTTTACCTGGAAAACAAATCTATAAAGGCTATAATGTTAAAAAGGGATGTTCCTGGATCACTGAGGGTTAACATGATGTCATCCCTTTATAATGGCAACTTGGGTTGGAGCAAGCAGAAGAGCAATTCTGCATTTAGTGCTATTTCTTAGTGCAAAAAAAGCCCCCTCACAACCACGAGGATGTATTTTGCGCTACAAAATAATGATAAATGCAACAGAACAAATAACAAGTAAGAACAGCTGCACATGCTCGCTAGATGTTTTATTAGTGCAAAATGTGCCCTTGCATTGGAAATGGACGAGAGGATGCATTTGGCTCTAAGAAACAGCACTAAATGCAGCAGAACATGAATAGGAAGCACAAGCAGCTGGTCCTGCTTTCTAAATGTGCTCTCACGATAGGACTTTTCCTCCAAATTTTTCTTAATTACACAAGCAGGAGCAATTGTGCAATTATGGCTAATTCTGTGTCTAGGAGAAATGCAGAATTATCAAAATGACTCTGATTTCAGTGACATAATCGAAGTTCTGCCCGGGCCTTAATGCGATCCCATCGATCCTCCAAGAAGACTACTCTTCTTTCTGCTGTCTCCGTCCTCTATTGTAAGTTGCATTAATCTGTCTGCAATGGCTTGACGTCTGTTGCAGTCGTCAAGGTGTCATCTCGCATAAAGTCCATCATCATTCTGACCGAGGTAAGTTTCCTCATTACCATTTCTAAAGTGACCCCTGCTATTTTTAGTGGTTCCGTTTGCGGCTTTACTGCCATGGATTCTGAGAAGAGCAGATGCTTCGAGGAATTGTGCTTTGACATGTGGAAGGTCAGCTTGGATTTACATCCCACATTTATGGGGGATATTTAATGTAATGGCATTGTGCTGCGCCTATTAGCATCACAAAGTATGGCACTGTCAGTGGGACAGAATGCCCTCAACAGTTGGCGCTCAATATGGCATTGTCGATGGAGTGACATAGTGGTAGGCTCGGCCAGCACCGGTAAGAGTGGTGGGTCGGTGGAGTGGGGTGGGGGCAGGTTGGTGGTAGAGGAAGTTGACAAATGACAGGATAGGTCAAATGAAATAAAAAATAAATAAAACCACCTACCTTACG
This sequence comes from Lissotriton vulgaris, assembly GCF_964263255.1. Taxonomy (NCBI): domain Eukaryota; kingdom Metazoa; phylum Chordata; class Amphibia; order Caudata; family Salamandridae; genus Lissotriton; species Lissotriton vulgaris. Next base: position 1,009,440,248 of record NC_141697.1, on the reverse strand, counting down.
CTTGCCGCATCGCCAACTCTTAGCAGACTGTGCTCAGGGCAGTAGGACGCATCAGCTACCATCAAAGGTAACTGGGAAGAGTCAAATTAGAAGCTCCAGGCGTGGGCTACAGTGGAGAAATGAACTATAGTGCCACATGGACAACATCCTCGAACACCCACCAAGCTGAGGACGAAAGGGGTGGTGAGATATATCTGGAGATTCAAAATGGATTGCTCAAGCAGTGCAACTACAGGCAAGCAACGTTGCAGTGGAGGGCGTGCAGCTCGGGTGAGGAGGCGTCTTGATTTGCTGAGGCAGTCCCGTGTGTTCACCAGCTGTCCCACCAGATTTCGTTAAATTTCTCTTACGCCCCTGTGTTCAGCGAAGGTTGACTGGAAACAGAGGGAGGCAGGTGTATTATGTGTCCCAAAGAATGGCTACCTAGCAGCTTATCTGAAAGCTAATTAATTCCTAGATATGATTCTGGGTTTAAAACTAGCAAATACTTATTGATAAGTCTGTGAGTCGGTTTTTTAGTGTTAAGAAAATTGGCACGCAACTTGTTACGGTAGGATAGCGGTTGATAGATTTGTTACAAGTATATTCTGGTAGGTGCTTCTTGGTCAGAGGACAAACCTTAACCTCTGTAATGGAAAAAAAGATCAGAGACCTCCTTTTCGGTGAATTAGGCAACAAGGTCCAGAGCACACAATATGTATCTATACATTAGTTTGTCTTAGATTACTGTTAGTAGGGATCGATCGGACAAAGTGTATGATTTTCAAGGTTTTAATCCCCTCCTGGGAATCACTGCAAATATCAATCTACAAAATTCTGGGGAGCGGAAGCCTTGTGAAGCCTGAGTACTGGCGTCGATGTCAGTTGGTTGCCGAATGCGCATTCGGCAACCGACTGACATCGCTCCCCAGAATTTTGTAGATTGAACAAAATTCCCCACCCACTACTCGGCAACGGCAACCCAACCGGTGCCGTCCTCTCTAAATTAAAAAAACCACCCGATTAGGACCGGGTTGGAAATATCACCGGTTCACCAACCCCGCCATTTGATTATTTTAATCAGCCCTGAAGAGTAACAACCACATGTTGTGACGAAACACGTGTCAGCTTGATTGATATTTGCAGTGATTCCCAGGAGGGGACACTGTTGGTGAATAAAACCTTGAAAATCATACACTTTGTCCGATCTATCCCTACTAACAGTAATCTAAGACAAACTAATGTATAGATACATATTGTGTGCTCTGGACCTTGTTAGCAAATACTTATATTCATTTAGTCCCTTGTTTGTTTATTTCTTTGACGATGAACGTTGTCACTCTCTACCCCTCGGTTGGTGTAAAATGGTAGTCCTTCTTTTATTTTTGTGAAATGTCCAGGTTTTTAGTTTCCAAAATCTTGTCGCCCTATACATGTAGCCCATGTGAGGCAGAGATAATGATCTGTCGCAGGCACAGAGCCTCCCTCTAGAGGTGGAGCTGCAGGGGTCAGTGCGATATGTCACTGCAGCCTCCATCATTGCATCTAGCCATGGGCAGCATGTAAATTGCAAGAGTTTTTTCTGTAAATGGCAGTCAACCATAAGTGGACTTCAGGCCTCCTCGGCAGTATCACCTCTGATTAATGCTGACTTTCATGTGATGAAGGAGCATGATCTGCCAAGACAGGCATGTGTGCATGGCAGCCTTCTTGAAACAAGGGATGACAAAGATGTAGATAAAGCAGTATTATGACCTTTCCCTCAAGTTAGATGTTGGTGATGGCTCTACACAAATGTAGCAAGAGACAGGGTGCACTTACTGTGTCTAGCATGGGTGCTGTTCTTTTAGTCATTTCAGCTCAATGGGCCCCATGGCATCAGGACCTGCACTGAGGCACATCATCATTGCTGGGTCTGGGGCTCACATCCTGCTCATGCTGCTGAGGGTTCACGTCTCCTTGAAGGTCCCACCATGTCCACCCTTCATGTGCTGAGAAATGCGGTAGTCAGCATAGGTAGGTGGTCATCCAGTGCCAAGGCCCTCACTCCTGTTGACACATTCACAGCCAGCCATTCTGAAGTCAGTTAATCTCCGACTGTGTGCACCGCCCATTCCTGACTGACCCTGCTTTATTTATTTATTTATTTATTTATTTAAAGTTTTGTAGAGCGCGTAGTCACCACGAGGGTATCCCAGCGCTAAAACCTTGTTACTCATAAGGGGGAGAGGACCGGAAAGGTGCCAGTTTAGGGGAAGAGAAGAGTTTTAAGGGTTTTTCTGAACCGGAGGAGGTTAGGTTCTGTTCTGAGGTTCAGAGAGAGTGCGTCCCACTTGATTCCAGTGTTTACCGAGAAGCGACGGCCACCTATGCGGGCCTTTTTCACCTTGGGGATCGTGATAAGGTTACCGTGCTCCGAGCGGAGCGCTCTCGTGGGTCTGTAAGGGGTGATCCAGTTGTTTAGTATGGGAGGGCCGGTGTTATGGAGAACCTTGTGGGCAAGACAGAGGGCCTTGAAAGTGACCCTTTCCCTAATTGGGAGCCAGTGCAGCTTCCTAAGAGCGGGCTTGGCAGATGATCTGGCCGGGGTGTTTGTTATGAGTCGAGCAGCGGCATTTTGTGCTTTTTGCAGAGTTTGAAGAGTGGATTCCGGGGCGCCCAGGTAGATGGCATTGCTGTAATCCAGCCTAGATAGAATTAAGCCCTGGATCAGCATGAGGCGTGACTGGAAAGGTAGAAGTGGAATTACTTTCCTGCAAGATTTAAGTAAACCGTAGCAGGTGCCGGCCGTCTTTCTGGCCTGGTCCGGAAGGTGAGGTCAGTCTCCAGCCACACTCCGAGACTCTTGACCTCCTTCTTGGGAGTGGGGGGTTCGCCCATGCAGGCGGGCCAGATGTTAGAAGGGATGTTCGTGATTTTTTGTCCAAGGAGCAGGATCTCTGTCTTGGAGCCATTTAGCTTCAAAGCAGAGTCGCTCATCCACTGGTATACGCTGGAGAGGCAGTCGTGGAGGTTGGAGGGCTCGAGCTTAGGGTGGGAGAGTGTAACCACCAGTTGTGTATCGTCGGCGTAGCTGACGATAGTGACTCCGAAGGGTGAGACAAGTTCCTCCAGTGGGGCCATGTAAACGTTGAACAACGTAGGGCTCAGGGAGGAGCCCTGAGGCACGCCGCACTGGAGGGGGATGGAGGAGGAGCGGCTTTCGCCTTCCCATACTTGATAGGAGCGTCGGGAGAGAAAGGACGAAAGCCATTTCAGGGCTCTGCCCTTAACCCCAACAGTCCCGAGACGGTGGGTTAGAACCTGGTGACTGACCGTATCAAAGGCCGCACTAAGTTCTAGGAGGACCACTGCCACCGATCCTCCTGTGTCGATGATTTCCCTGGTTCTTTCTACTGCCACGAGGAGAGCAGTGTCTGTGCCCTGACCAGGTCTAAAGCCTGTCTGTGAGTCGTTGAGAAGATGGTTTGACTCGAGGTACTGTGACAGCTTTTTGTTTGCTAGTTTTTCGGCGACTTTACCTATCCAGGGGAGAAGTGAGATAGGTCTATAGTTGGAGAGGTCTGTGGGGTCAAGAGACGGTGTCTTAAGAAGCGCTTTGACTACGGCTTCCTTCCAATTAGAAGGAACCTCTCCTTGTTCCAGAGAGATATTGATCAGGGCTGTCAGTTGGGGAACTATAGTCTGCGCGATATTTTTTGCAAAACGTATGGGAACCGGGTCGCTAGGGGCTCCGCTCTTGGTTGAGGTAAATATGACTCTTACTTCTTCTTCTGTGACCGGGCCAAGCGACTCTAGAAAGGGTTTGTCAGCGGGAGGTGTCTGCTCCTTGGCTCTCTCTAAGACGTCGGAGTTGGCAGGTGGGAGGGAGGAGAGAATTTTTTTAATTTTTTCGTCGAAGAAGGAGGCCAACTTGGCGCATTATTCCTCGGCTTCTTTGGGGTCCATAGGTTTTTGGGGGGGGCCGGGACAAGGAGGAGTTCTTTAAAAATGGAGAAGGTATCCTTGGATGAGCAGGCGGAGTTTTTTATCTTTTCCTCGAAGTAAGTCCTTTTGGCGTCATGTAGGGCTTGTTTGTAAGCTTTCATGGAGCAGTGGTAGACGCTTTTCTCTTCTGCTGACTTGTTTTTTCTCCATGAGCGTTCTGTCTTTTTGCATTGTTTTTTAAGAATGGTAAGGGCGGGTGTGAACCAGGGAGAGGGACTGATTCTTTTCACGTGTTTTAGCGTGTTGGTCAGTGGAATGGAGCTATCTAGGGGTCGGACTAGCCAATCCATGAATTCTCTGTCCGCGGTAATAGGGTCCGTGGACAGGGGGGCGATGGTATTGCGTAGCTTGGCTTCCCATTCCTCTGGAGCTAGCTTGTGCCATCGTCTGGTTTGTACCCTGGTTTTTTGTGTGGGCCCTGGTGATGTGTCGAGTGACCAGTGCATGGGAATCAGCATATGGTCTGTCCAAGGCAGGGGGGTGGGGTCCTGAGCGTGCAGGTTCCCAATGTTAGAGAAGATGGGGTCTAGGAGTTGACCCTTCTCGTGGGTGGCTTTAGGATTTTGCAGGAGGAGGTCAGCTGTAGTGAGATCCGCGAGCAGGTTTGCTGCGGTATTGTTCGTGGGGTCCAGAAAGTGCATATTAAAATCCCCTAAGAGGAGGAAATTAGAGACCGAGATGGACTTGAGTAAGATGTGGTCCATCAGAGTGCTGGTAAATTCACCTAGGGATCCTGGGGGTCGGTACACAAGTAGTCCCGAAAGGGAGGTAGATGGTGAGATCTGGATTGTGAAGTAGCAGTTCTCACAGTCTTTAACAGATCCGGTCTCGATTCTGCATTTGAGGTGATCTTTGAAGAGTATGGCTAGGCCGCCACCTCTACCGATTGGCCTATTTAGGCAGCATATTTGGTAGCCGGGGGGAGTTGCATTGGCCACATCGAAGTCGTTGTGCGGGGTCAGCCAAGTTTCCGTCAGAAATAAAAGATCTAGCAGCGAGTCCTGGACGAGGATGTTGATTTCGTGGGCATGTTTTACCAAGGATCTGCAATTCAGAAGGCCAAGCCGGAGTCCTAGGTGGCATTCCGTTTCCTCGGTTGCTTTCCCCTTTCAGGTTTGGTGAATGTTGCTTATCTGTGTGGACAACAAAGACATTGCTCATGTTCAGCTTTAATTCCATGCCCTCCAGTCTTAGCACTGGGACACTCCGCGGAGCATCTTTTGCGCTTTATAAACCCTTGTTCATAATCATCACCAAATAACACCTGTATATCTGACTCGCGGCTCGCATACTATTAGTCAAAGACTAGGTTATAGTTACAGAAGGCCTGCCAGAAGCTTTTGTGGGTCCGGGTTGCTCACATCATGCCTTCTCTGTGTGGGACAAAACCACTCTGCTCAAACTGGAAGAGGATATGATGTTACAGCCAGAGATCCCAACTTCAGAACTGAAAAACGAGTTTGAATCAACTTTGGAACGGGAAACGGGAAACCATTTTAGAGTGTTGGAGCCAGCTCAACATCCTGTGATTATGGGCAAGTCACTAACCCCCACATGCATCATTGTTGGTATTTGCGATTCCGAAATTGCGAAAAATTAAGGAATTGCAATTTAGAAATCGCAAATACCTATGCATTAAAAATTCGCATTTATTTTAGCGATTTCTTATTTTTCCTTATTTGCAATTCCCAATTTTGCGAATTGCAAATAAGGAATCCCTTTACATTGATTCCTATGGGCCTTATTGGGACGGCATTCTCATTTTGCGATTCGCAATTAAGAAATCGCAAAATGAGAATGCAATTCCTAGGGTGCGATTTCTTAAATTGCGAAAAAGCAAAAAAGGTTAATTCATCCCAAAACAATGAATTGCATTCGCAAACGGCCGAATTTTGCAATTCGCACTGTTTGCGAATGCAATTCAGTTTGATGCATGTGGGCATTAATCTTTGTGTGCCCCCCCCCCAATAGAAAAATGATGTGACCATGCGTAACATTACTGGTGCTTGTGTAATGCGCTCCGATATCTTCATGTCAATTTCCCGTAGATGTGGTGCTGGTTCAATATGTAAGACCCCCTACTGGTGACTGTCATTACCTGTCATATTTAAGTCCTACCAGCAAACCAGGCCTGCTTTTGTGATATATAAATAGATTTAGCAGTGGCAGTATGGGGACTTTAAATGAGCATGTGTGAGGCAAATACCTCAGACTATTAAGCCCTTATCACTGATGTGTTTTATCTAGGAACCCGATCAATATTATGACCTTATGCCCCTATACGGCTATAACCAATACATATCCCTATAATGGCATAATAATCAGAAGCCATATTTTCAGTAAATCGCCTCTGCAGTCCGTGACACAGCAAAAGCTACTTTCTCAGATTCCTAGAGAAGCACACTGAGTTCTTACGACACACCAAACCACCAGCAACCTGAGAAAGCCCCACTTGCTTTGTTTTGATTTGTAATAGAACTCCTGCGAGCACTGTAAGAATGACCAGTTCTTAGTGACATCTTTATTGACGTCTTATGTCCAACACCTACGTCAAACTCGGCACCTTTCGGGTATAAATATACCAACGTTGCCTTAAGCAAACACACGGTGGTGGTGAATTCTGGAGAAGAGCAGCTGTCCCCTTGCAGAGAGCCCAGCAGATGCGAGAAGCCCACGTGCGCTGCCCTCCTCTTTTGACGCGCTGGGAAAAACGCTGTCGTTTCTCCTGCCGAGAAAATACAGCTCCGGCGTTTCCAGCCTACCCTTTGCGGGTGACTGGGGTATAGGGTCCTGAGAGGGAGATACCAGACCTCCTACATTCTATTCCAGAGGTACGGTGCTGACTAAACTCTTAGAGAGAATTCTTGAAATCAGACTCTTGGCAAAACCAACTTAACTTAAACTGCTACTTACTTACTCCCCTCCCAAGTATTAGGCTTAGGTCAGGTACACCGGGGTAGGCGTAGTTAGAAGCACCAGTTGAGCTTCTTAGCCAATGTATATATGAATGAATGTATTGTATATATTTTGTTCATCTTAACAACCTTATGGCTAAGAAACCATATCAATGCTTTTACAGTATTTCTTTGTGATACTCCTTTTACTGTACGCACTTTTCATTATAACAAGTCTTGCAATTGTGGCAATTCATTTCTCTTGCATGAGAAGGAAGACTGCTCAATAAATAATATCTTTTATTGAAAACGCCCGTCTCTCTGTTCTCGGCACCCTGGTAAACTTAAAACTGCACATCTGACTGAGTGAAATAGCTGTCTATTGTTTCACACGACTCTAGAGATTGACTCTTATTCTGAGGAGCAAAGTTGTCATGTTTATGCGGTTGTCGGAAGCTGAATCCCTTCTTGTTTGAGCCAGGGAAGCTGATCACTTCCTATTCAGTCAAGAAAGTTTCCAGTGACCTCTGAGCTAGCTGGCGCAAACCTAAATTAAGTCTAACATAGTCAGTAGAGATCTAGAAGAGCTCAGTCCTACGTCTACACTGCTGTTTATGTTATTCCAATGTGCAGGGCCTATAGGAAAAATAGGAACTACACTACATGGTGCCCAATGTTTGGTAAGGCGATAAAACTAACGCAAGACGTTAGAGCAGGGGTCTTCAAACTGTGGGGCGCGACCCCCAGGGGGGCCGTGAAGCGATGCAAAGGGGGTCGCGCCTTCACAGTGTCACTTTTGCCCTGGCCTCCAGGGCTTCAGCCCCCCCTCTTCCCCCATCCTGTCTCTCAGCCCGGGCTGCTGCAGTGCAGCTCGCGCTCCTGGGGCCTCGGCTGGGCAGTGTCTGGAGTCTTATCTCTGGCCCGAGTTTTTCACAGGTCATTTAAGACCATTAGCATATTTACATGCCTTTGTTAACTGATTACCAACGCTTCTTTTTTTATGGTTTAGGTACCCCTCGGGCCCCCACTCTGCCTATTCCTTACATTTGTATTTTTACACTTACTGCTGTAGTGTGAGAATGTATTTAATGAAAATAAATATAAAGTTGTGTTGCCAAAAGAAACATGCCTGCTATGTGTTGTTTAAAGATCCTGCAGAGACCTGCTCTTGACACTAAATTGAGTTATAAATAAAAAAGTACGTATTAATTAGTTATGTGACTTTTCTGTTTTTATTCTCTTTAATTATTAGTCATTGATCATTGAGGCATCCCTAGAACACAATTAAAAGTGCCTTCTATTCATATTTGCTGTTCTGCGTATTCACAGATAAGTGCAAAAAATACAGCTGTAGGATTTCTGGGCCATCAAAATAATGAGCTGGTAACCCTAATCATTAGACTGGAAGTTTGTTGCAGGATCAGCACATTATTTATTTCCTCCACCCTCGAACCCTGATTAATGCCATTATAGCAATAGTTTAACTTATATCTGAAACCCTACGCTTCAAGTTTCTGGGAATGCACCCTGCTTTCAGACTACTCACTTCTCATTCTCGCCTTCACTTTCACGCTCGCCCTGCACTCACACTGATCACCATGCACTCACACTGATCACCATGCACTCACACCATTCACCCGTTCACCCTGCACTCACAGTGATCATAGTGCACTCACACTGATCACAGTGCACTCACACTGATCACCATGCACTCACACCATGCACTCACAACATTCACCCACTCACCCTGCACCTACAGTGATCACCATGCACTCGCACTGATCACCATGCACTCACACTGATCACCATGCACTCACACTGATCACCATGCACTCACACTGATCACAATGCACTCACATCATTCACCCGCTCACCCTGCACTCACACCAATCACCATGCACTCACACCATTCACCCGCTCACCCTGCACTCTCAGTGATCATAATGTACTCACAGTGATCACAATGCACTCACACTGATCATCATGCACACACACTGATCACCATGCACTCATACCAATCACCATGCACTCACACCATTCACCCGCTCACCCTGAACTCTGTGATCATAATGTACTCACAGTGATCACCATGCACTCACACCATTCACCCACTCATCCTGCTCTCACAGTGATCACTTTGCACTAAAAATTCGCTTGCATTGTTCACTCTGTACCTCACCCTGCAGTCACACGAGCACACTTCTCACCCTGCACTCATGTGACACTCCACTCACCTGTCCCCCCCCTTACTGCTCAATCTGTAGCTCACTCAAACAAGGCCATCACTAACCATGCACTAATCCGTCCCACTCTGCACTTACAGCCGACCCAAATTCATATGGTCACCTCACTCACCCTGCAGTCACTCCTTTTACCCTACTCTCACACTGTTGCATTGCTCACCATGCAGTCACATGGGCACTCTTGTCACCCACACAGTGCAGAAGGTTAAAGTGCCTGGTACAAAGAAGATGTACCATGCACATCACAGAACTGAGTGTGAGTAAACTATGAGTAACGCTATAAAAAAATGAAATGTTTGTCAGACAGGTGCTTTAGAGAGATGAGGTGTATTGTTGGTGAGTGGTAGTGAGGGAATTCATGGAGAAGGTGGAAAGACTTTTGCACCGTGTGCGACCAGTGCTTCGACAAGCCCTGGCTGGGAGTGTTAACCCCCCCCCCCCTCCCCCCGAAGTTCGGGTCTACTGGATCCCCTGCTTCTGCCTATTATTTACATTTGTAGTGCGCTACTGTTACCAAAAGGTGTCCTGGGGCTAATAACCATCTGCCTGCAATGTGAGAGAGGGATCCTGGGTTGAGAGAGGAGAGAAGAGAGGGATGGAAGGAAGGGGGTGAGAGGAAAGGGGCATGGGTAAACTGTTTAACTCTGCACAAGACCGCCACGGTTTGAATGCACCCTTGCTGCTCCCGGCCATGGCCAGGTGAGCTTCTAATGTGGCAGAGCGTATTCCTGCGGATTGGGAGGCCCTTCACAGAGGTTGACTAGACATCTTTCTGATGTTAATTGCTGTATTTTGGTTATAAACTGGTACTGATGGGGTGAAATCTTTCCTCAGTATTACTGTGTTTAAAAAAATTCTAAATAATAAAGCAATGCTACCCCAAAATACGCAGCATCACAGAACATTATTTACATTTTCTACTCACACAATTTAGTCAAGCCTGTCGCATAATTTGGTCCTCACCTTCCTCATAACCTAGAGGTTTAGAAATTTTTGTCTGAGGGGGTCCTTACGTTTAAAAATGTTGACAGGGGGGTCTCGACATCCAAAAGTTTGAAGACCTCTGCGTTAGAGTAACTCAGTCGTGCTTTTTCACACAGACCCTTTCTCCCGTAAATACTCCAATAGACGTCTGGTGTGGGTGAAAGGTTAAAATCCGCCGGAACTTAGTAGGAAGAGATTCCTATATAGAGTTTCTGGTTTAGTCAATGTTGAAGGATACAGTGTTCCAAAATATTGTGCACCTAATCTTTTGTTTCCTTGAAACTAGAGCTGCAACAAAACTTCTCCAGTAAAATGGTAGAAGGTGCAGAAGATACGGAGGCTGCTACATTAGCAAATCGACTCCTAAATGATGACACAAGTCTCCTACTGAATGACCGGAATGCTATCCTCATTCCGGTCAACCTAAGAAAAACTATAACGTTAAAACTTATAGAAAACGGACTGACAGCCCGAGGTGGCACAGTCATTTTCGTGATAGAGGCACACGAATATCGGCAGACAGAGGCATTCTATTCATGGATAAACTTTCCAGCGGCAAACGCTACAACACACGAATTCCACTATAACAAAATAGAGGATCCACCGGATGAGTACGCTCCTTTCGAGGAGATTGAAATTCCATTAAAATACCAAGAGCATCTGCTCTGGTTTAAAGGCGCCATAAAACATAATGATCACATTACCAGGCTCGGACCACTAGGTAGACCAGGAGCAACGTGGCCGGTTCTAGCCAGCTACACACCACGTCCAGACATTGATGAAATGTCGAGAGAAGAACTTTTAGTACAGCTAAAATTATTAATTAAAATACATAGACAGTTAGTCCAATATGTAATGCGGACTGCAACAGTCCAAACAGCTGTACATATATTCCACAGCTGACCCCTCATCAGGGGAACACAAATAAAATTACACCACAGAACATACAATCATGTCTTGGTAAAACATCCATAAAACGGGAACAAATTCCATTCTGGTTAGCACAGAAAATAACTCAAATAGAGGCAGTATTCCCGAATACTACCCCTATTGAGAAACACAGAATTCTGACTATCTGCCTTCCAATGGGGGTCGCACCACATGTGGAGGACTGTGACACTTGGGGTACAGTCTTTGCTTCCATTTACACAAAAACACACGGTGTTCCATCCATGGCGGTAATTCCTGATGTGCTAAAACAAATTCAGAATGAATACGGTCCAGAACCTGCTTTAACTCTTGGTATGAAATTACTGAAAGATTTTACGCAGATCTCGGCTATATTATTAGCCAACATAAGAGGAGAAGCAGCATCTGTGGGGATCCGCCAGAAATTGAAAGAAACAGATATAACAGATCAACCAATTGAACTTGCCAGAATCATAGAAAAATGCTATGAGGAACTAGGTAGAGATACTTTGGGTGGGAAACAAATAAAACCCCAACTACTTGAAAATCCTGAAAAAATATTTATTACAAATAATCAAAATACTCCAAAGAAAAGTTGGAATGGAAATAAACAATCCACTCCCAAGGAAAAAGTTTTTCAGTCAAGAGGAAGGTCTCCTAGGCGGAGGGAAAGAACTCCGAATCGAGAACACCAGTCTCCCCAGAGGGAACCCTCTGAGAAAAGATATAACCTTAGAAATAGGGAGAACTTGAAAAAGCCTGATAGATATCAAAGTGTTGATACACGTCCCTCTCGATCTTTTTCGCAGAAATCGGAAAGAAGAGGACCTGGACGATCAGAACCAAGGGAAGAGCACACCAAGTCCAAAGACAAGGAACCTGCTCAAAGTAAAAAATTACAATTTCCAAGAAAAAAGGTAGCCAGTATTAGAGTAATCGAACATGCCGAGAATACTGAGGACACAGCTGAAAAACGGAGAGTGGGCACAGACAATGCTAGACAGCGCAGCAGAAATAAGCATAGCTTGTAAGACCCTGATGAATCATCTGGAGAGAGTGGACACTAATGAATACATTCAAGTGGAAACTGCAGATACCAGAGTTAGCGAACCTCATAAGATATACAAAATAACACTGCGTATAGAGGGAAATAAGACTAGGAAAATAAGGGGTCTGTTTTGGGATAACCTCTCAAAAGGCTATGATATCTTATTAGCTGAAAAAGACTGGCCACCAGAGTTTGTCAGGGAGTGCCCTCATGGTGAAGAAATGATTATGCCTGCCTTCTCAAATAATATTCCAATTCATACTAAATACATATATGCAAGGAAATGGGCAGTAGCTCAAGCACCTGCACTATATAAGAATCATGTAGGATGGGATGAGGACTCTCCTCCTCATAAAATCCAGTTAAAAAGTCAACCTACTGCACAAAGGCAGTACCCGATTAGGCAAGAAGCTAAAAAACAGGTCAGGGAGATTTTAGATCAACTTGAATACCAAGGGGTGATTGAGACATGCACCTCTCAAATGAACAATCCTTTGTTTCCTGTCTCCAAACCAGACAATTCGTATCCTCTAGTCTTGGACTACAGACACCTTAACTCGTGTTGCAAAACATTTGCGGTACAAAACTCGCACAGTGCAGCACTAATGAATAACATAGTTCGCAAAAAATACAAAACAACATTAGACATCTCTAATGGATTCTTTTGTCAAAACATTGCACCCGAAAGCAGGTATTTGACCGCTTTCTCAATAATGGGTACATAGGAAAATTTCTGTCGACTCCCACAGGGATTCAAGAACAGCCCAGGACTATTCTCAGCCAGAGTAACAGAGTTACTACAAATATATGATGATGAGGCATTATCTTATGTCGATGACATCTATCTCACAGACGACGACTTGGATACTCACTTGAAGAGAGTAAATACCATAATACTGGGGTTTGCAGCAGAGGGTTACAAATTCAACTTTAAAAAGTCACGAATTGCCCATCTATCGGTCCTATTTTTATGATACGAGTTATCAAGTGAAGGGAAAAGCCTAGCAGACAACTTCTTAGAGAAGTGCGCTGTACTCCAAGCACCAAAAACGCTGAAGAACTTACAATCGATTCTCGGCTTTCTGAATTTCGGAAGAACTTACATTCTAAACTACGCAGAAAGGTTAAAACCTCTCTACGAATTAATAACACCTGATTTTAAACCAATCAACTGGACTCAAAAACACACAGAAATTTTGAGATCACTGCAAACAGACATGTTAGCTAAAACAAAACTAGAAACACGTGACAATACACGCAACCTTGTAATCCGGGTCATCCCAGGAAGATGCCGATTCACGTACCTGACCTCTAATGAGGGAGAAACGGTACCAATAGCTTACAAATCACATTTGTACACAAAAGCTGAAATAAAATTCAGTTCAACGGAAAGAATTCTAACTGCGGTTCAGACTGCCGTAGCAAAAGAAAGAACCCTAGCACAAGGTAAACGAATAATAATAGTTACACCTCTACCTGCTTTAGAAGCAGTAACTAAAGCAAGCATTCCAAACGCTAAAGCTCTGCATCCAAGATGGATCCGATGGGTTAATTCTCTTGCTGCAACAGACATAATATATGAATTTGATCCGAATCTAAAAACACAAGAATTTCTACAATATGAATATGAATGTCCTATGCCAACCGAAATCCTGCCCCTAGAACGCTACGGCTGTATAATATATACAGACGGATCAGCACAACCCGCAGTTAGGGGTAAACAAGCTTACAGTGCTGCGTGCGCGATTGTTAAAGGTCGTTGGCACGAAGGAAAATTTAGACCATTGGTCCCTAAAACACAATCTCTCGGAGACTGTACAGTTCAGCGAGCTGAACTACTAGCATTTAAGATGGCGCTTGAAAATACCGATCGCGAATTCCCCACACTTATAGTCTGCGATTCATACTACTGCGTTCAATCTTATAATGAATACTTGCAGAATTGGGTTGAAAATGGTTTCAAAGATGCAAAAGGTGGCACAATCAAGCATAAAATGCTTTGTGAACAAGTAGTTCTTTTACGGAAAGAACTACAACAGACTCACATGATACACACATTGAGTCATCAACGTGATGGCGTTCACGTTGCGGGGAATTCATTAGCTGATGAAGCGGCAAAGGCAGCTTTGCAAACGGCTTCCATAGCTGCTATCACTCGGTCAAAAACAAAAATAGACAGCGACATCCTACAAGCTGTCAGTGCGTCAGTAAAAGATGACATAAAAACACTCCCAAGAGGCTTTCCAGTAAAGTACTCATACATAACCAACATGGATAATGTTCCATTTGCTCGAATCCCTGGAGTGGGGGATAGAGTAATTCCAAACATGGAACACAGGTTAGGACTGATTACAGCGGCACATGAAGGGCTTGCATCTGCACATGCTGGAGTTTCCGCCACAATATCATTATTAAAACAGAGATATTGGTGGCCGCGCATGAGAATAGAAACTAAGAAATATGTTCTCGAATGCGAAATATGCCAAAAAATGAAAGTATCAACAGTGAAACGACTGGCACAGACGCCCCTTTTTATCTCAGATAAACCGTTAGAATGTGTTTACCTGGACCACTGCGGTCCCTTGCAGAGGGATGGTAACTATAAATATATCATGGTCGCAGTGGATTCCTGTACGAGATTCATTTGGATGTGGCCCCAGCGCTCGGCTGATGCAAGAACTGTTGTAAAAGATTTGCGAGTCTTTATTGGCACATACGCAATTGCCATGCTTCATTCTGACCAGGGTCCTGCTTTTAGCTCTCGAGCTTATAAGGAGGCCATGACCAGCATGGGCATTGGGTTGGGGTTCTCTTGTCCCTTCCATCCTGAGGGAAACGGGGTAGTGGAAAGAAAAAAACGAGACATAATGCAATTTATAACGGCAAAGGTATTAGGTTCAGGTGATGGGTGGGTCCAGCATTTAACAAGTGTCCAACGTAGTCTTAATAACTTGACAAGAAATTCTCTAAAAGGTTTCAGCCCGTACGAACTATTGTTCGGAACTAGAATGCATGTTCAGGACCTAGATAGTCACGCTTCAGTGGTAGAAGATAAGAAAAAATGCTTTGATATCAAAGATCGTTTGGCTATTTTACAGGACTTAAATGAAACAAGAAAAGCCATGAGCAACATAAAGTTAAAACAACAGCCAACAACCACTGAAGACACACCACCTGTCCCACCAAGACCTGTCTGGATTCCAAAGATTGGGGATCTGGTCAGAGAAAAGATCGCGGTGAATAAGGAATTTGGGCCTTCTTATAGAAAAGGAGTACCTGTCTTATCCATCAACGGAACAAGATCAGTTGTACTACCGCCCCTTGCTGGTAAAAAGGAGAACCGAGTTGTATCCATTGACCTGGTGAAACCACAAGCATGTGGCCAATCATAAATAGTAGGCCCAGTGGACTCCCAAGAAATAACAGAATACCCAAATTTGCCACAATCCAAGAGGTTCAAACTGAAAGACTAATCACATTTGACAAACCTTCAGTGAATAAAAAAGGACTATGCAACAATGCCATGGAACTTGTGCCTCTTGAAACTCAAATGGAAACAGTTTGTCAAGAAACACCAGTCTACAACGATGTAGCATCAGAATGTCCGGATGAAAGACAAATTGGAAAAACAATCCCAACAATTGACAGAACTGCATCTGGCTATTTTATCAATTTCGATAACTTTTCTGAAGATCCAAGTGAACCAGAAGAAACGCCAAAAATAAAAACATTTAAAGACAAAGTAACAGAACTCTGTCATCAACTCAAAGAAACCTATCTGATTTCTCCATGGACTGAATTTTGGTTTGTGTTAGGTGTACTTTTTCTCCTGCTTTGGCTAATAATGATACTTTGCTTGAGAAAATTAATTGAAGGAAAATACAGTACAATAGACACAGCAAGTCAGAACATCAACTTAGTTCTGAAGCCACACAAATCATCTCACATAGAGAAAAGAGAACTATCATCAGTGAATGTCACAGCCATTCCTATACCCGTTGGGGTAGTTTGGGACAAAACGGATTATGAAATATATGGACCGGTCGAGCTGTTGAAATATCCACACCAATTCAAGCTTTCATTGAGCGACTTTGTAAAACCAAGTACATTCTCTGATGATTGGGACTTTGAAAGTATAAATATTATGATGTCGGATTTAGTTTTGTCAGCAAAATTTACAGATCATGATTACTTGCAAGGTTCATCGAATTATGAACAAATGTATTGTTTTACCCATTACGCAGACCACTATTTGCATAAATCTGCTCAACCTAGAAATGTTTTTAAATATAACCAATGGGAACATTGTGCTACACCGCCTAAAAGCAGTTCAAAAACATTCTATGAGAAATTCCAATATTTCTCAGGGTTTAACACACGTGATGCTGAAACATTTTATTACAAACTGTTAGATAAAACAGGGACAAAAACCATGCTGACAAACACTAAATTTATATATTCAGAAGCATTTTATGAAAAAATGGTTACATTTGGTTTTGACTTCTGGAAGAAAAACATTGAAACAAAAACAATCTGGGGTACAAAAGAGTGGCAGGTACAAGGCCTAGAAGCATTATTTCGAGGCTGCATGATCCCAGAAGAAATAATGTTCTTGAATGACACAATTCAACAAACAACCAATCTTGGCCTAGCCAAGATTAAAGACCTTAACAAACCGTCTATTCCAAGACCAATACCTGATAATGCAACCGCAGATATTGAGATAGACGTATCCCAAATTTTACATCAAAACAGAACACATCCTGATTGGAAAAAGTGGTTAATCTGGCCAACAGACACTAATAACTGTCAAGATAGATTCCTGAACAAAATACAGGGGTTAAAAATGACCAGACCAGACCCTAGATATTCCCAGAGACAACATCCAGGGATAGTAACAACATACAGTGTAGGGAAACTATGCCTTGAATGGCTACAAACATCCACACTGGCAGAAATTAAGCAACACTTGACTTTACTTAAAGATGGTGCTGACTTGCGTGATTTCATAATGGGACCACGCAAACAGCGTCAGAAACGCTTTATAGCGGCAAGTGTATATGCGGCATACAAAGAGGCATGGAAAGTAATGCAAATTGAAACAGCGGAAAAAATACGAGAAATTGATCGTATTAATTTGGAAAAATCACTTTCTGTTGTGGACAATGGGTTAATGACTCTGTCTTCCAGAATATATTCACTGGACAGTATTGTATCATCTGCCATCGATATAATAGACCAGGACTTGCTAATGTTACAACATGGCCAGTCCCAGTTACGTTCTATTGTACAGCTAGGCTGGACGTTGCAAAATCTGCGTTCAGGCTATGTGCCATGGCGTTTAATAAAAATCAGTTTGGCACAGAAAGGAGCAGACTATACAATTCTGAGCATTGAAAAACTTGAGAGATTACCATTGACAATGTCAGAAAGACCTGTCATTGAATGGATAATACACGGAATAATCACAATTCCGATAACAACTTTCCAGTTTAAAAATATGCCAAGAGTATGTACCAGCAGGCCAATATGAAAAGTTGGGTAACGGTTACATTAAGTCATCATGGTAATTACCTTATACGCACACATATTACAGTGACAAGGACAAAAATGTATTTCTTAGTGGTGAAAATTGCAAACATTCACTAAGCGGTATACTTTTGTGCAAGGGTATTAATTTACATAAGGCCTGTGAGGGGACTTCAAACAACCTTTCATGCCACCAGCACGTCACACCTGAAACACAGATAGAGCCTTTCTTTAGACAACTTTCTAACGGGAGTTACGTTCTAATAACGGACCACAGCTGTTGAGGCTTGGTGCCAGGGAAAGCATATCTCTTAAGCGTGAGTTCCATGGTCACTTGCTGTATGCAAGCATTGTATGCAAATGGCCCTGGAGACTCAGAGGCTCTGATTTGGCCTCCGTTCAAAGTCTCTTCTATATGAATTGATACTTTAAGCAGAATGAAGTCTGTGCTTTTACAGACAACTGTGCCCATCACGTCATCAAAAGAGACGTATGATCTCCAAGTTGCAAGGACAATGGCTGAGATACATACACTTTTATCAACAAATTGCCCCGTACATTTTGTGGAAATTTTAAGCCTAATCCTAAATATGTCGAATGCCAGTGGTATCTCGAATGTATTTAAGACAACGTTTTGCGGGACTGTTAACACCCTTCGAAGCAGTCATGGGCCTTATTCCCAATTTTGTCCATTCGGTCTTTGGCAGCCTACTACTTCTTTTGGGACTCGTAGCAGGGATTTTATTTTTGACCCTTCTGCTCCGATATGGCAGGCCAAAACGCAGACATGACTCCGGCAAGGATGGAAGAAACGATCCTAGCAATGCGCTACCGGGACCGCATAACTAAAGTCCTTGGACTGGCCCGGCTGAGAGATCTGAACATGACCTGGTTTCTTTCATTCAGACCTATATGGCAGACCTGCATCTTACCTGTGCTTCGATGTATGCTATGCGGAGAAGAATGCATGTTAGACACCTGTCTTGCACTACAATCAGCAGTACCAATGGATATCGATACTTTGCTAAGTCCAGTAACGGCTCATGCATCGTGTTGTCCCCAGCGGTTACCAATCCTGATGACGGCATTCGTTGAGACTCCTGCGCTACAATTAGGTGGTGGCAGTGAAGTAAGAGATGAAAGCAACATCACCAAGGTACGACCCTCTGTGAGCATTGCTGATCCTGAGATCGATGAAAGCAATCATTCTCACAACTGCCAGATTACAGCATTATCGAACTTGGTCGAGCTGTCACCTGAATATGTAGACCAGTTTTTTGTGAGTCTGTCTGAGATGATGTTCTCCCCTGAACAGAAACAATGACTTTAGGAAAAATAATCCGGCACACAGTGTTCCCATGAACTCTGAATTCGGCCTTCAAACTTTGATAAACAAGAGCTACTGAAAAACGTTTTGGAACCTTTTTTCCCCCTTGATCATGAAATTATTTTTCCAAATTCCAAAATATTTACCTTTTTTCTGGCACAAGTACTTTGCTTAAAGTAGAACTATTCATAAAGAACAGAGCTTCTATTTTTAGTTTATCTAGAGACAAAATATTACCTCAGCCTCCAGCACATTTTACAGCAACTGTACTTCTATGTGATGAAATAGTCTCGCCCTTCTTTTCTGTATTAAGAGACATTTCATGTGTAATTTTTTCGCAAATCGTTCAAGTTGATATATATATGCAATTTTTCTGAATGATTATTACTGCTTAAAAACGTACAGTACTTATTTCATGAATTTCATATACATCATTTTGAAATGCAAAAAGTTTTTTGAGGTGGGCTGGAATACACATGCATCTTGATTGCTTAAGTTTTTAGTAATTGATGGACATAAAACCGTGGAGTGGGTGATGTGTTTTATCTAGGAACCCGATCACTATTATGACCTTATGCCCCTATACGGCTATAATCAATACATATCCCTATAATGGCATAATAATCAGAAGCCATATTTTCAGTAAATCGCCTCTGCAGTCCATGACACAGCAGAAGCTACTTTCTCAGATTCCTAGAGAGCACACCGAGTTCTTACGACACACCAAACCACCAGCAACCTGGGAAAGCCCCACTTGCTTTGTTTTGATTTGTAATAGAACTCCTGTGAGCACTGTAAGAACAACCAGTTCTTAGTGACATCTTTATTGATGTCTTATGTTCAACACCTACGTCAAACTCGGCACCTTTCAGGTATAAATATACCAAAGTTGCCTTAAGCAAACACACGGTGGTGGTGAATTTCAGGTACATCGGGGTAGGCGTAGTTAGAAGCACCAGTTGAGCTTGTTAGCCCATGTATATATGAATGTATATATTGTATATATTTTATTCATCTTAACAACCTTATGGCTAAGAAACCATATCAATGCTTTTACAGTATTACTTCGTGATACTCCTTTTACTGTACGCACTTTTCATTATACCAAGTCTTGCAATTGTGGCAATTCATTTCTCTTGCATGAGTAGGAAGACTGCTCAATAAATAATATCTTTTATTGAAAACGCCCGTCTCTCTGTTCTCTGCACCCTGGTGAGATTAAAACTGCACAACTGACTGAGTCAAATAGCTGTCTATTGTTTCACACGACTCTAGAGATTGACTCTTATTCTGAGGAGCAACGTTGTCATGTTTATGCGGTTGTCGGAAGCTGAATCCCTTCTTGTCTGAGCCAGGGAAGCTGATCACTTCCTATTCAGTCAAGAAAGTTTCCAGTGACCTCTGAGCTAGCTGGAGCAAACCTAAATTAAGTCTAACATAGTCAGTAGAGACCTAGAAGACCTCAGTCCTACGTCTACACTGCTGTTTATGTTATTCCAATGTACAGGGCCTATAGGGAAAATAGGAACTACACTACATCACAACCATCAGTTAAGGGCACTAAGTCAAGGATCTACCAGGAAACCAGATCATGTCAAGACCCCATTCCAGCAGAATCTCCTCTGCTATGGCGGAAGAGCGTCACCCCTCCAACCCCCCCACCCCCCAGAAACGTCAGGAAAGGAAAAATAAAACAGCATGTGTTGTATTTTTCCTTTCCTGTCCAGTCTTGGGAGAACAGCCTGGCTGGTGTTGACAAGCACTGAGGGGAGTGGCAGTGCAATCCAATCACTGCGCATGATGGTTTGGCCCGCGGTCTCAGGCTGGCCCGACCATCATGTGCAGTGAAAGTTAGCTCCCACCCAGCAACACAGCTGGGTTGGACTCAGCAGGCACAGACTCACAGTCTGTCCTGGAGCGCAAATTAAGGGTACTCAGACCAATCCTAAAGCTGTTCTCATGCATGAGAGCAGCTTCAGGATTGGCTGCAGGACCTTCTGGGAATCTGTGCCTTCCTGAAGAGGTGAAGAGGAGCAGAAGAGTGCAATGGGGCGGCTGCAAGTACGTTTTGTTTTTTATCTCCCCTGCGACCCCTAGTGCCCCTCCCCCTCTTGCCCCCGCCCGCTCCCGCTCTCCTCTGATATACTAATTGCTCAGTGTCCTGAACAACACTGATGGAATTGGGGAGAGATGAGTGGGGAGGGTGGTGTTTGTCAGTGTACGTCTGCCTTATTTGACTCTACAGAAAAAAGTACATGAAGAACAATGTTAGAATGTAACCTGGGCCAGGAGACGCGTGAGCGCGTCAACAAGATGGCCGCCACCGTCAGGGATCCGTGAGGAAAACGGCCCGTTTTTCCCAATAACGACGATTTTGGTGTCAATTTTATAGCGCAAAGGAGAGCGCTTTTATGCTGACCCATTTTCTCACCTGTGTGGCAATTTTTGGATGGTGATACTCCTTTGAAGCCCTGTTTCCAGCTTCCTGGTTCCTGCTCCCAACTGCTCTTCCAGGTACTGCCTGCTCTGTGTGACCAAGGGGAGGAGTGTTTTCCAGGAAAGGGCCTGGCTTCGGCCTAACCACACTCACAACTCATTTTAGCTGCTGCACCTGCAGTTTTGAAGCCTTTTTCAGCGTTTTCTTTATTTAGTGACTGATATTCTCAACTTTTGTGAATTATTTTTCACAATTCTGAGGTATTTACAATTAATTATCGATTATTTTACCTCAAAATGGAAGCAAAAAATCCAACTAACAATAAAAGAAGGCAGCAAGTCTCTCCTCCTGCTGTTAAGTCTAAAGTGGTGGAGTCTTCTGAGCCTTCTCTTTCTTTAATTCTAGAGGAAATTAAAGCATTACGTCTTAATACTGACTCGATTGCCTCAGAAGTTAAAAATGTTCGTAAAGATATGGCCTCTCTCTCCATGAAAATCTCTGATAATTCCATCAAAATTCAGGATAACAAAAACAAAGTGGACGCTTTTGCACCTTTAGTGGCTAAAATTCTCCCTATGCATGCTCAGCTTCTGGATTTGGAAAATCGAAATAGACAGTACAACCTTCGCATTTTCAATTTGCCTGAAGAAGTTGAGGGTTCTAATTGTCGTTTATATTTGGAATCTTTGCTTCCTGGTCTTTTAAATATTAAGTTTTCTGACAAATTTGAAGTGGATAAAGCTCATAGAATCCCTTCACACCGTAACCCTCGTCATACTAAGCCCAGGCAAATGATTTTCAAAGTACTATGTCATCACCACCTTGTTTTAATAAGGAAAGCTGCGAGAGAACTCCCCTCACTACTGGTGAATGGTAACAAAATTTTTATTCACCAAGACTTTGCTAAAGAGACTGTGGCTATACGCAAGGAGTTTTCTGCCTGTCGTCCACAACTCAGGAGTCTTGGATTCAAATATGGTCTTTTTGACCCTTCCACGATGCGCATTTGGAAAGACAACGTTTCCAAGTCATTTCAGCGTCCTGAAGAGCTGAGGCATTTTCTTGATCAGCAAGCTCCACCTTCGATGGATACTCATGATCCTAACACTTGACTGTTCATAATCTGAAATTATTTGGCACTCATATTCGCGTTTTTCTAATATTCATGGGCTTCTACGGTTCTGGTCATGCTTGTGAAATGGGTGTGCATTTCCTATGTCTCTATTTATGTTCTTTGTTTGTTCGTTTCTCTTTCTTTTCTTTTGCCTCTACTCTCTTCTATCACATAGAGTTGCTATTCTAATATATATTTCTTCTATGCTTTTTCTTCTCTCTTCTTGTTCTGACTCCTTTTTCTCCTTCCTTCTAATTTCTAATGGCTAATATTCACAATATTAAAATTGTTTCTCTTAACGTGAAAGGTTTGAGACACCCAATTAAACGCACACAAATTTTGGATTACCTGGGTAGTTGCAAAGCTGATGTTTGTTTTATTCAGGAAACGCATGTTGAGGATAAGATCATACAGTACATAAATAAAAAATGGTTTGATACTATTGTTTCCTCTCCCGCTAGGGGTAAGAAAAATGGGGTCGCTATCTTCTTTGCAAAGAGATTACACTGTCAGATTTTGAGTAAGATTTCCGATTCTGAAGGTAGATATATTATAGTCAAAATCAAAATTCATGATTCTACTTTCTTTTTACTCAATATTTGTGGTCCTACGGCGGATGATCCCGCTTTTTGGTCTCATATTACTACTGAAGTTTTAAAGTTGGGTAAAGTTCCTTTGATTGTTGGGGGGGATTTTATTGTTATTGCTGACCCTTTGTTAGATAGGTTATCTACTACCAGATTTTGGCCTCCCAAAGTTTTTCATGCGTTTAAAGCTTTTCTTCATACCACCAAATTAGCTGACATTTGGAGATTACATTTCCCCTCTGAAAAATGTTTTTCCTTTTTTCCAACCCTCATAATTCCCATTCCAGGATTGATTATTTTTTGCTTTCCCCTTCTCTTATTCAATTTGCAACTAGCCCTGTCATTGGTACCATTGATATATCTGACCATGCTTTAATATCTTTTGTTTTGAATATATCATTCACTCTCACTAAACAAACTAGATGGCGTATGAATACTGGTATTGTCCTCAACAATATTCATAAACCTAAATTATTGCAAGCTATTCAAGATTAATTTTTGTTTAACCCTGAAAATTCTACTTCTATAGTCAATAGATGGGATGCTTTTAAAGCTTACATTAGAGGTACTACAATTTCTATTATGGCTCATGAGAACAAGCAATTCAACTCAAATATTAAACTCATAGAGAAACAAATAGCGAAATTTGAGTGATTATTTATTTCTTCCAATGATCCTCAATACAAAATTAAACTACAAAAACTCAGATATGAATTTAATGCTATCCTAAGCAAAAGTGCTGGGGTTCAAATTGCTAAGTCAAACGCTAGATTCTGCTTTAATTCCAATAGGTCTGGAAAACTACTCGCAAGCTACTTGCGCATTAAGAGGGATAAAACGCAAATAACTTCCATTCAGGGCTCTCAAGGTAAGGTTGTAACCTCCCATAATGATATCGTCCAAGAATTTTTAAATTTTTATTCCAATTTATATAACAAACCAGATCTTTGTGATAGTTCCTTAATTGATACTTTTTTAAATTCTTGTGATCTACCTCACATTTCTCCTACAGATAAACTTGGACTAGATTTACCAATCACTAATGTTGAAATCCTGAATGCCAGCAAATCACTCCCTAAGAATAAATCTCCAGGTCCTTATGGTATTCCTGCTGAATTCTATAAAGAATTTCAACCTCACCTTTTACCTTATTTATTTTAAGTTTTAGTCACATTTTGGTTCCTCTGGAACGCTCCCTAAGCCTGATAAAAACCCTACACTAGTCTCTAATTACCGTCCCATATCCTTAACCCCTTCGATGCTCATGACGAGCTGAGCTCGTCATGAGGCACAGTTGAGCTGTGATGCTGACGAGCTGAGCTCATCATGAAACCATAGTATTCAAGCAGGTGCAGCACAGGAGGGGAAAACACCTAGCAGCCAAGGTGTTAATAAACCAAGATTGTAAGCTATATGCTAAAATCCTTGCCTCTAGATTAGCTCCTGTCCTTCACTCTATTATTCACCCAGATCAATCGAGTTTTATGAAAAATAGATATTCTGCTAATAACACTAGAACACTATTACATGTTATTGAACAGAGTCCTACCCTTCTTGTCCCTGCAGGAGTTATGGCTTTGGATGCAGAAAAAGCCTTTGATAAAATTAATTGGCAGTTTTTATTTAAAACTTAATTGTCGTTCAGTTTTGGTCCCTCTTTTATTTGTATGATTTCGGCTTTATATTATGCTCCCACTGCCCGATTGTTTATTAATGGCCAAATTTCTACACAATTTTCCCTTTTTAGAGGAACACGGCAAGGTTGTCTCCTTTCCCCTCTTTTATTTCTCTTATGAATTGAACCTTTTCTTAATTACATACGTTGTTGTGATAACATACAGGGTATCACAATTAAAGATGTCACTGTTAAAACTTTAGCTTATGCGGATGATGTTTTACTGTTTATTAGTAATCCCATTTCTTCTGTTCCGACCTTATTGGACATTATTGCCAAATATTCTGTTGTCTCTGGGTATAAATTAAATGTTAGTAAAACAGAATTTTTTCCTTTAAATGTTCTTTGTACCTCCGATATGTTACCTACCGCTGATATCATTTGGCAAAAGACTAAGCTGAAGTACCTTGGCATTTTATTTTCATCATCATTGCATGCAACGTTAAAATTAAATTGTAATTTTATATCTGAGTATGTCAAAAATAAAACTTCTAGATGGTCTTCCCTTCACCTCACCTGGTGGAGAGAATGGAATCTATAAAAATGAATATTGCTCCAAAATTATTTTACTCCCTTGCTATGATCCCCACTCAATTTCCGCTGAAATTTTATAAAGATATTGATAAACTACTGTCCCAATTTCTTTGGAACAATAAGCCCCCTCGTATTGCTTACAAAAAATTGAAAATCCCTAAATGCCATGCAGGATTTGCCCTCCCTGATTTTTATCTGTATCATAAGGCTTTCACATTATAACAGAGCTTGTTATGGTTTACGGCCTCTCCTGTTGTTAAGCCTCCTATTTGGTTTGATATAGAGAAATCACTTGTGGACCCTTTCCCATTGCCCTCATTATTAACAATGTCTCATACCTCTAAGGTTGTACATTATTCTTCCATAATCAAATCTTCCAGATCAATATTTAATGATTTAGATTCTAATTTTGCCTCTCCCTTACGTTCTACGGTGCATTTATCTCTATGGCATAGTGCCCTTATAAAATTGAACAGAAATGTCCATTTCTGGTCCTCCTGGATGACAAAAGGCATTTTATATCTTAAAGATGTATTTTGTGATGATGCCTTTATTCCCTTTACTAGGCTACAATTGTAATTCAACTTACCAGAGTCCGATTTGTTAAAATATCAATATCTGTGTAACTCAATTTTAGATTCTTTTCCGAATGGTATTCCGTCTACGATTGCAACTGATTTGTAGATTTACCTCAATGCTGTTTCTTCGTCCTCTAAGGCAGTTTCTATTTTTTATAAAAAAATCACCACTTCCATGGGCACCAACATTGATGCATTTTCAACCTTTTGGACTACTGAACTTTCAATTTCTCTATCTGATGACTCTTGGTCATTAATTTGGATCAATAGTATTTCTGGTTGGTTACCAGTGTCACTCTATTAAACAAATGCATACATTTTGTTCAATTCCTTATGGACACCGTTACGTTTGTATCGTGCTAAATTGATCCCATCAGATGTTTGTTGGCACTGCAAATCAACTCTTGGGTCATTACGTCGCATGTTATTTGAATGTCCTGCTATTCTGAAATTTTGTTCTGAAGTTTGGGATATAATATTGAAAATGTTGCCTATTCATGATGTGCTTTCTTATAAATTGTTAATTTGCAAATCAGTTTTTCTAACGCACCCTCTTAATGATACTGAGGCAAAGTTGTTTAATTTTATGGTTTCAGCTGCGTTAAAATCAATCACTTTTTGTTGGAAAGACGTTACTTCTCTTTCAGTTCATGCTTGGTGGTCATGGATCATCTTTACAAGAAGAGGTGCTCAATTGTCTCTACAAGGAGTTAATCATAATTCACTGTCTTATCAATCTTTTTGGTCTCCTATTGATTCCTATTTAATGCTATAATTCTTGTTATTGATTGTAAATTGTTTTATTCATTAATTGTTTATGTTTAATTTTGTTAAATTAATGGTAACTCTATATTTTATGTCTCATGTGCTATGATATATTTTGTACCCTCCCCTTCCCCCCTTCTCTTCTCTCCTTTTCTCCTTCTTTCCTTGATTTTTTTTCCTATGATTGCCTTTTTCTTATTGTAATTCATTGATCTATGATTACTAGTCATCATTTTTCTTATTCAATTAATTGTAATTTACTGATATCTCATACATTTTTTAGTACTGACTATTTATGTCACTTTTTGAAAAATTAATAAAATTATTCTGAACAAAAAAAAAAAAGAATGTAACCTGGGCCTTATTCAGTTCGCCACACGTTAGCTGTATGTAAAGACTTTGCGTGTACTCAGATTCAGTCTACGCATCCTGCAATGTGTTTGTACTTAAATGAAAACTTTTTTTTTTAAAGACTTCATTTTCCTGTATTTTTTTGTTGGAGGGCATTGACAGGAAACACACATGGAAAGGGCCACCAGCAGCTATTATGCAGAAGACAGACGGAAAATGTAGCTTCTGTTAAAGCAAGTGACCACTCACTTTCAGAACTCACTTTCTGTTTTAACATACATTGTTGTGCCAGACATGAAAGAGATTCATACACAAAAGGGCATCCAGGCGAAAAAAGATGGAAAGAGGGAAACCACTTAAAGGTTTACTGGGAAATCCAAAGATTTTGGAGTAGACGACTCACCCACTAAATAGTGGCATGCTTAATCATCGGTGCCTATCCACAGCCTGGTAGCCTAGAACCACCAGGGTGGACTCAACCATGAATGGGAGTTCTTATATAATGTATCTTTCTGGCTAAAGCAGGGACCCAGTTAAAAAAAGTATTAAAAATACCTTTGTTATGTTATGTTATGTTATGTTATGTTATGTTATGTTATGTTATGTTATGTTATGTTATGTTATGTTATAGTAGGTTTATATAGCGCACGGCTACTCTAAAAGAGTGTCCCGGCGCTTTCCACAGGCAGCTCAGTGTATAACAACATAACAAGGAGAAACAGATAGACGGGAAAGAGAAAAGGCCCACCAGAAAAAAATTAGAGATTAAAAAGCCAGGTCTTCAAGCTCTTCCTGAACTGAAGCAGATTGGAGGTGCTGCGTAGTGCCAGTGGGAGCGAATTCCACAACTGGGGTGCCTTGAAGCTGAAAGAGCGCCCCCCAGTGGGGACCTTCCTCACACGCGGAACCACAACAGTGAAGAGAGATTCAGACCGGAGTGAGCGGGCTGGACGATAAAACGCCAGCCTCCGCTGCAGGTACCCGGCGCCTGAGCCATGCAATGCTTTGTGCATCAGCGTCAAAGATTTGAACATAATCCGTTTCTGGATGGGCAGCCAATGGAGCGTCTGCAGCAACCCAGAAGCGCGTGCTCGCCTATGTAGGCCAAAGATGGCGCAGGCAGCAGAGTTTTGTGCCACCTGCAGGCGCTGGACCAGATAGTCAGGGAGGCCAAGAAAGAGGGCATTGGCGTAATCCAACCTGGATCCAATAAGCGCCTGCACAGTAATCCGCCTGTGCTCCACAGACAGCAATGGAAGGAACTTGCGGAGCATCTTTAAAATGCCGAAACAGGTGCCGGCCAGGCCGAGGACATGAGTTCTCAATGAAAGCTTGTTGTCCAGCTTGACACCAAGGTTTTTAGCAACCAATGATGATTGTGCGGGAGGACACATGTCAGATGGCCACCATTGCAGCCACTCAGGGTCGGTGGCACAGCCAAAAAATAAGACCTCCGACTTACTGGAGTTGGCTTTCAGACTGTTCTGCTGGAACCAGTCGAAGACCATTCCCAGACAGCCCCGAATATTCTCTCCGTCCCATGCCTGGTCTTTACCGCACGTGAAGAGGAGTTGCGTGTCGTCGGCGTAGGACACGATCTGGGCCCCATACGCCTCCACCGCCACCGCCAGAGGGGTCATGAAGATGTTGAACAACGATGGGCTCAACACAGAACCCTGTGGAACCCCGACTCCCAATGGCGGCATCTCGGCGGATCTCTGGGAAACCCAGATCGTCTGGCGGCGGCCTTCAAGGAAAGATGTGAACCATTTGAGCACCGTCCCCCTAAGGCCGATGTCATAAAGCCTGGCGAGGAGCGCCTCATGGGGGACGGTGTCAAAGGCCGCCGACAGGTCCAACATGACTAGCATGGCCTTGCCACCAACATCCAAGGTCTCCCTGATGATCTCCGAGACCTCCAACAACGCCGTTTCCGTGCTAAAATTAGGACGGAATCCGGATTGGGATGGATGGAGCAGATTGTTGTCTTCTAAAAAGCTCGACAAGACGCCATGGACATGTTTCTCAGTGATCTTGGCCAGAGCCGGGAGAAGTGAGATTGGCCTGTAATTGGCCAAAACCTCGGCATCAAGACCAGGCTTTTTCAGGAGGGGGATTACCATCGCCCTTTTCCAGGTGCGAGGGACACTCCCCTCCCTCAGGGAGGTATTGAGGATGGGATTGACCAGGGGGTTCACCACCGCCGCCATCCCGGCCAAAAATTTGGCAGGGCAGGGGTCGAGTGGCGAACCTGATTTAAGGCTGGCCAGCAACACCCGAGACGCCTCGCTAGAGATGGCAGGAAAATCTGACAACACTGCGAAAGGTGTGGACGATGACCCATGTCCCGCCACGGGGCCGCAGCCACCCTCCTCTGAGCTCTCCAAGAAGGAGGCCTGAATCGCCTTGATCTTGTCGGTGAAAAAGCTGGCGAGATCACACGCCCACGCATCCGATGATACTGGCGGGGGTGAATGGGAACTGGGGGTCGTGAACTCCTTCACAACGTTGAAGATCTCCTTACAGGAGTTCGCAGACCCCTCAATCCTCCTAGCAAGATATTCTTTCTTAGCTCCTAGGATGTCCCGGTGATAGGCCTTCACTGCCGCCCTGTAGGCAAGTTTGGCCTCCCCATCGTACTGATGGCGCCAGGCCCGCTTAGCAACCTTACATTGGCTGCGAGCCACACGCAACGCCTCCGTGAACCACGGCGCAGATTGCCGTATTACCGTGGACCGAGGGGCTGCCTTAGGGGCAAGATCATCCAGCCTTTCAGTCAGCCACAGCTGCAGAGCCTCAGTGTCTCTTTCCGGATCCCCCGAGAGGTGGCAGGGATGTTCCGTGAGCGCCTGCTCCAACATATCAGGCGTCACTCTGTGCAGCGCTCTCGAGGCTGGTCTAGGCACCGTGAGGGCGCTGTTGTCCGACCGCCCATTCTCCAACACGGAAAACCTAATCAGCCTTTGATCCGTCCAGAGCACTGGCAGGGTTTCGATATCCGCAATCGGGACTGACGAGAACACTTGATCAAGGGTGTGCCCTTTCTCATGTGTAGGACCCGACACCAACGGTGCGAGGCCCAGCGGAGATGTAATGTCCAAAAGTTTAATAGCGTCTGGGTCATCTGTCACGTCCAGGTGGAAATTGAAGTCGCCTGCCACTACACAATGCTGTGTAGACAGCGCCAACTCGGAGATCGCTATCTGCAGGTCCTCGAAGAAGGAACCCGTAGGGCGAGGCGGCCTGTAAACCAGCAGCCCCTTCAGCGCTTGGCCCGGGGACAGTCTGAGTGTGAAAGCAAGGGACTCGGAGCCCCCGATGGGATTCAGGGGGAGAACTGAGCAGGAAACGTTCTTCTTCACCACCACGGCTACTCCACCACCCCTTCCCTTAACTCTGTCCTGCCGGAGAATGTTGTATGCCGGAGGAATGGCAGAGAAGATGTCCGGATTAGATGCCTCTCCCAACCAAGTTTCGGTCAGGAGGAGGCATAAGGGATTTTCCCTGACAAGAAGGTCATATAGGTGCAGGGCATGGCAAGCTACTGGCCTCGTATTGAGCAGCAGACATAGATGTTTAACACGAGCCTCGGCAAGCCTGTGGACGCTGACCGGTGTCCAAGTAGGCGACCAGCCGCAGCCCGGGCAGCGCCGTTTACCCTTGAAACGCCCCGGAAAAACCGAGCGACAGGAGCAGGAATGGGTCTGCATAGCACGCAGCGTCGCCGAGGTGTAACTGATCATCCTCTCCCTCGCCTGACCAGACCGGAGTCCACCGCCGCCCGACGCCTCCGGGACGCTGACGGGCGCAGACGGGCAGGACTCCGGCACGACTCAGGCTAAGCGAGGGCGTCCACCTGCAAGTAAGGGAGCGACTTTAAATAGGCGCTCCAGTCATCCCTAAGCGCGCGAGTCCGCTCAAAGATGGCGGCCGCCGCCGGATGAAAAGCCCCAATCAAAGATGGCGCCCAAAGTTAAGCCCCAGGACCCGGACCCACCAAAGTGGTGGTGCTTTGTAGGCAAAAAGATGCTCTTTTTAAGTGCGGTGAGGGGAGTAAGGGGCGCGAGCTGCAAGCAAGGAGGCTAAAATCAGGGGATAAGTTTCAAACAAAACAAACCGAAATACAGAACAAGGAAGTTTTAAAATACACAGCGCTAGTGCCAGCACGAGCGCAGCAGTGTGGTGGGTAGTAGAACCTGCCGCCACACACAGGACCGCCTTAAATAGGCGCTCCAGTCATCCCTAAGCGCGCGAGTCCGCTCAAAGATGGCGGCCGCCGCCGGATGAAAAGCCCCAATCAAAGATGGCGCCCAAAGTTAAGCCCCTTTGATATACCCCCAAAAATTACTATTCATTAGTAGGGTACCATGGGCATATTTAAAAACAAGTACATGGTTCTAATTGAGCACTAGTTTCTCAATTACCCTGATGTATCCCAACATATTTTGGCCCTTGTACTGAGCCCTTGTGGTTATGAGGTCTTCTTCATGCTGCGTATGTGTGTCCTTGCCTTTCTCTACATGCATTCCACACACATCAATGAGCCGTAAGGATCTCACCTGAAAAAGGACCCTTCTAATTTCAGACGTACCTAAGTATAGGGAAAAGAAAAACGTACTTCTAAACAAAAGTACAGTAGGTTAGTATCAAATGCGGATTCCTGTGGGTCCCAGGAGTGTAATTCACGGGGGCCACTTTGAACTACCTGCATGCAATCATATTACTTGTTACCCAGCAGAGACAGCATCACCTCATTCTCACCAACTTCATCCTTAAAAACAATCATTATCTTAGTCCTTACAAAAGCTTCATAACTGATGAAAGATGTGAAGCATTTTCGAAATAAATCCGGCAGAGAATATGCTAAGACACTGGCTAACACCACTGTATTCTCAATGTAGGGCGTGCTCAAGTGCATGAGTAGGTTCATTCTCAATCTGAATGAAATGCATGCATATATATGCAACACATCAACTGTGATCTGTGTTACCCAGACATTTATACTTCTTACCCTATTTGGTCTTGTTTCAAGGTTCAAGCGTGTCTGGCAGGCGGAAACCTCCTGTAGTCACACACTTGTAGACAAAACATGTACAGTAGTACATTTAGCTTAGAACAGCTAATATTAATATAATTAATCAAAAAGGACCAATTATGATGTTTGTCCTAAGGGTTGTTCGACTGCATAGTATCAGAATTCCCCCAATTTGTGTATCATGGCTTACCCTGGTAGCCTGCCTGCATTGGTGGCATGAAATGCATCTATACTGATGTGTCAATGTTGAGAGAAGGCATGCTCAGAGATTCTGCTAAGGGTCATTATGGTAAATGGTACTTATGCAGATGTACCGCCTTCTATGCCTAAATGTGCCAGGCACTCATTGCTATGCTAACAGATTCTGCTGGGAATCTTATATGCAGGGTTTAGAGCAAGGATCAGCAGGTTCATGATATTCAGGCTCCCAAATTGATTGTGTAAAGACCTTTTTGGGTTTAGTACACTCAGTGCTCGTTGTCTTAATGGTATATAGATATTGGGAGAAGACACGTTTTTAAAGCTCTCACCATGGCTATTGCTGGCAACTGATAAACAACAGCAGACAATTTGTTTTATGTTTAAATGTGTTTTATTGTTGCTGCATCAATCAAGACAACATCATGAAGCATCAACATTCAGCCGTAGCTAGCTTTGCAGACACTGTTATGTACACCCCACTAACACCCCGAACACCGTTCCATCACTCCCCCCCCCCCCCCATGGTTGCCTAACCTGCTGAGTCTTGATTACAAATCAGATACCTGATACATTCCTGAGAGGTATTTTAGGTCCTATTGCGCTGTTGGATCAGTCAAATGCAGCAATTTTAAATATTTAGGGCAAGCCATTTCTGTAAATTCCTGGGAGAGTATAGCTATGAATGAGCATCAGGACTCCCTAAATGTGTCACCTTGCTGTCTAAGCGTTGTCGAAAATATTTCCATTCCCAAGAGGTGCCATATATAATGCAGCCAATGTCTACGTGACCGAACCTTTCCTGTTCCCCACAACACCAGGATCGCTTGATTTGCTGGCTCAATGCCAATGCTACATGTTTGCCACATTTAGATTTAAGTCGATAGACGAGGGGGTAGGGAAGGCCAAGAACCACATATGAGGGGAATCATGGGAGCTGAGTGTCAAAGTTTGTGTTAATATCTGATAGGATTTCCTCCCAATATCCAGTCAACTTGGGACACTCCCACAAAATATGGACTAAGTTTCCCTGACCGCCACATCCCATCCAGTATCCACCTCCCCGTTCAGGGTTCCCTTCCTTCAGGTTTACCGGGGTGAGATACCAATACGTGGCTATCTTTGTCACTGTTTTTATGCTAGATGTGTTTGAAGTGGTGTGCCTCACTCTATGGTATATGTCTCGCCATTCATTCTGAGATAGTTGCCTTCCCAATTCCCTCTCTCAGCAGAGTTGGTGGGGGGGTTCATTTCCACTTCTTCAACACCTAGGAGCCCATATAGATCAGAAGTCCCCCAGGAGAAGCCATTTCTCATAGCTGGTGAGGTGTCGCTGTGCTGCCCCACTCACTTTTGGTTGCATTAGCCAGTTTCGTATCTGAGTATATCTGTAACGTTCACCCTCAGGGATTGAGTATTCAATTTTCAAGTCCTCGAATAACTTGGGCCCCTCTTGGTCAAAGAAGTGACCAATATATCTACACCCCAACTTCCACCATGTTGATAATGCAGAACTGTCCATCCCTGGAGTGAAGTCCCTATTTTCAACTCTAGGGGTGAGGGCGATGGGAACAATGACAGACCCACTTGCGCTACTACAGTGTCCCAAACAATTAGAGTAGGCAATGTAATTGCTGACAAATAGAGGTTCACTGGGTGGGGGTCATGAGCCAGAACGGGGACTTTCCAAAGCGCCACACCCGCCAACGCCCTATCCATGAATAGTCATCCTTTTTCAGATTCTGGCCTAGACCATTCCCCAAGGTATGTAAGTTGTGACACTTGAACGTAGCATGCAATACATGGGTCCTCAGGGGGCCACCAGGTGTGGGCACAGTTCATACGGGGGCGTCAACCGGCCTATACAAAGTTTTGGAAAGCCTTCTGCAAGGACTGTAGTGTCACTGATGGAGGCCAGATCGATAGCGTTTGGAATTTGTACAGGATCCTGTGGAGGACCATCATCTTCAGGGTTGCGACCCTACCCATCCACGAGAGTGGAAACCGTTGCCAGCACGCTAAATCTGAGTATTGAGGGAGCCAGCTGAATGCCCAGGTATGCGATAGGGCCCGATGCCCAGTGTATTGAGTGATTAGGGTTAAAAGTTCCTTAGTATCAGGTGTCACCATGAGGCCCAGAGCCTGAGATTTTGCCAACTTGATGTGACAGCCTGATACATCTCCAAAACTATCTACCTCCACTAAGAAAGCCAGTAGGGCCTACCTCGGATTGCCCAAGCCCACTATAACATCATCAGCATATAGTGTTATTAGATGTTCTTCTCGCCCCAACTGTACGCCCGTGATCTCACGGTTGTGCCGAACCCTCTGTGCAAAGGGCTCCATACATAGGGCAAACAGTATGGGGAGAGCGGGCACCCTTGCCGCGTTCTCCTTCTAATCGAAATGTTCTCTGAGTTTGTGCCATATACTCAGACGGACGCTCTCACGGAGCTGTATCCGCTAAGAATCCATGACAAAAGTGGTCCCCGAAGCCAAAGTGTCCCAGCACAGCAGCTAAGTATGGCCACTGTACTCAATCAAATGCTTTTTCAGCATCGCTAGAGAAAAGCTTTGTCTGTTGTTGAAAGCGGGTGGCTTTATTGATTAGGTGTAATATTCTCTTAGTATTGTCCGAGCATTGTCTGTGTGGGATAAATCCTGCTTGATCGGCATCAACCAGACCCTGCAGCAAGGGCACTAGTCATGCCGCTAAAACTCATGTGAATAGCTTTGCATCGACATTTAGAAGTGAGATTGAGCGGTAAGATCCCCACTATGCTTATCTTTGCCTGGTTTCGGAAGAACTATTACTGAGGCCTCCTTCAACTTGTGGAGAAGCATCTCTGCATTTACTATCGCATTGACATTTCTAGTGAGAAGGGGAGCGAGGCTGCCACAAAGCGACCCTTGACCTTGCTGGTAGGTCGATTCCCCACCACACAGCTCCGCATGTGTGTCCTGACCCAGCTCCAGCTGCCACTGCTGTAGAAGTTGAGGCCCTCCTCCACCTGCAGGCTACCACCTGCGCCTCATCCCTGGTGGCCAGTGGTAGCCCTTAGGTTTGTATCACTGTCGCTGTCTGTCTGTATTCCTTGTACTGCCCATACTTTCTTCTGGTGCCTGTGACTGCTGTTGCCTGTCTTCCCCCTGTGCCTGCATTCTTATCTGTGCCCGTTTTCTTGCCTTCTGTTCCCTGATTGTGCTCGTTTTCTTGCCTTCTGCTCCCCTGATTGCACTTGTTTTTTTTGCGCTCTGCTCCCCTGATTGTACTCGTTTTTCTTGCCTTCTGCTCCCCTGATTGTGCTTGTTTTCTTGCCTTCTGCTTCCCTGATTGCACCTGTTTTTCTTG
The DNA here is from genome assembly GCF_964263255.1 of Lissotriton vulgaris. Classification (NCBI taxonomy): domain Eukaryota; kingdom Metazoa; phylum Chordata; class Amphibia; order Caudata; family Salamandridae; genus Lissotriton; species Lissotriton vulgaris. The sequence goes on along the minus strand of NC_141697.1, from coordinate 1,009,404,722 downwards.
CCTTCTGCTCCCCTGATTGCACTTGTTTTTCTTGCCTCTGCTCCCCTGATTGTACCCGTTTTTCGTGCCTTCTGCTATCCCTGATTGTACTCGTTTTTCTTACCTTCTGCTCCCCTGATTGCCCTCGTTTTTCTTGCCTTCTGCTCCCCTGATTGCACTCGTTTTTCTTGCCTCTGCTCCCGATTGTACCCGTTATTCGTGCCTTCTGCTACCCTGATTGCACTCGTTTTTCTTGCCTTCTGCTCCCCTGATTGCACTCATTTTTCGTGCCTTCTGCTCCCCTGATTATACCCATTTTTCGTGCCTTCTGCTCCCCTGATTGCACTCCTTTTTCTTGTGTTCTGCTCCCCTGACTGTACTCGTTTTTCTTGCCTCTACTCCCCTTTGTGCCTCTCTGCCACTCGTTTCCCCCCATTTTTTGTGACCTTTCTGCCCTTTCTTGGGACCTTTGTGCCTCTGAGCCACTTGTTTCCTCCCGTTTTTTGTGACCTTTCTGCCCTTTCTTGGGACCTTTCTGCCTCTGTGCTACTTGTTTACCCACATTTTCTGTGACCTTTTCTTCTCTTTCTTGTGACCTTTCTGCCTCTGTGCCACTCGTTTCCCCCCGTTTTTTGTGACCTTTCTGCCCTTTCTTGTGACCTTTCTGCCTCTGTGCCACTCGTTTCCCCCCATTTTTTGTGACCTTTTCTGCCCTTTCTTGTGACCTTTGTGCCTCTGTGCCACTCGTTTCCCCCTGTGTTTTGTGACCTTTCTGCTCCTTTTTGTGACCTATGTCCCTGCTTGCAGGCAGGTAGCCCCCATGTCGCTGCTCGTCACCTGACTGCCTGGTTTCTGCCTCCTTGCTGCCTCCTTGTTTCCTGGGTTTTTCCCTCCCCTCTGCCCTGTGCACCAGTTCCCTCCGCCCTCGCCACCCCCGATCCGACCCTTTCCTGTTCCCCTGTCCCCCCTGCCCACCCATTTGCCTTCCCGCTCCCGCCTCCCAGCTGCTTCTCCCTCCCAAGCCGCCTAATGCAGCCCGAGAAGCAGCCACGCAGCGAACGCGCGCAGTGGGCGTGCCGCTGACGCGCCGCACCCATCCGCCGCTGGACCACGCCCAGCGCCAGAACCCCTGGACCCTGCCAACGCCACAACACCAGAATCCACTACGTGGCCTTCCTGACCGAGACCTGGTGGAACGACTCCTCGGTACCCGACATCGCCTGCGGGTTATCTTGTAGCCATCCCGGACGGCTACAAGATCACCCACAGGGATCACGCCAATGGAATTGGAGGAGGAATAGCCATTGTCCACAAGTCCACCCTCAATGTTGCCACCCACGCAGACAACACCCTCAACACCGCCGAACACCTGCACTTCCAGATCCACACCAACCCCAACACCACCCTCAGAGGAACACTCATCTACAGACCCCCTGGACCCAAGGCTCAGTTCAGCAACTCCATCTCCAACCTCACCAGCACCCACGCACGCGCCTCCATGGACTACATCCTCCTCGGGAACTGAGCTTCCACCTCAAGAACAACAACAACGCCTACTCCGCCACCCTGATCGACAACCTCGCCAACGTGGGTCTCAGACAACACGTCACCGCACCCACCCCACCGGCCACACGCTGGATCGCATCTTCTCCACAGGCTCCCACGTCGCCTTCGACCACACCATCGAACTCCACTGGACCGACCACCACTGCATCCATTTCACCTTCAAGAAACCAACCACCGCAACCAACTGCTGCCTCGCCGCTGCTGGAGCAAAGTCACCGAAGAGAGGCTGATCACCTCCCTCTCCAAGAACCCGCCCACCAACCCCACCAACCCAGACGCCACAGCCTGAAATCTCAAACAGTGGATCGACGACTGCCCCAACACCCTTGCCCCGCTCAAGAAACCCTCCAACAGCCACGCCAACAAGAGAGCCACCTGGTTCACTGACGAGCTCCAGACCTCTAAACATGCATGCCGGAAACTGGAGAAGACATGGCTCCACGAACACACACCGGACAACCACGCAGCCCTCAAGGATGCCACCCACAGACACCACCACCTCCTCATATTAGCCAAGGGATCTTCCTTCAAAGATCGCTTGCATAACAACGCACACAACAGCAAAGAGCCCTTCAGCATCGTAAAGGAACTCTCCGACGCCAACGCCAACGACATCCCACCGTCACAAGAACTGTGCGACTCACTAGCCATCTTCTTCCACCGCAAGATCGCTGACATCCATGACAGCTTCAACACCATGACCACCCTGACTACGCCAGACTCCACCTCCCCTGTGAACACCACCAGTGCCAACTGCCTCACCTCCTGGTCCAACGTCAACGACAACGAGACCCGGAAGGTCATGAACTCCATTATCTCATGATCTCCGTCTGACCCGTGCCCACACCACGTATACAACAAAGCAGACGCAGCCATCACATCCCAACTTTTGGAAGGTCATCAACATCTCCTTCGAAACAGTGACATTCCCGGAAAGCTGGAAGCTCGCCAAAATGAACGCCTTCCTCAAGAAGCCCAAAGCGGACCCCAAGGACCTCAAGAACTTCCGGCCCATCTCCCTGCTCCCGTTCCCGGCAAAGGTCATCGAGAAAATCGTCAACATGCAACTGGCCCGCCACCTCGAAGACAACAACGTCTTGGACCCGTCCCAGTCCGGATTCAGACGAAACGACAGCACCGAGACAGCCCTCATCGCCTCCATAGACGACATCAGGCGCCAACTAGACAATGGTAAAACATCAGCCCTCATCCTCCTGGACCTGTCAGCCGCCTTCGACACGGTCTGCCATCGCACTCTAGAGACACGCCTCCTAGACGCCGGAATCCAAGAGAAGGCTCTTGACTGGACCACCTCCTACCTCTCGGGCAGAACCTAGAGCGTCCGCCTCCCACCCTTCCGATCCGAAGCCACCAACATCATCTGCGGCGTCCCCCAGGGCTCATCCCGCAGACCAACACTGTTCAACGTCTACATGGCCTCCTTGCACAAGTGGCCCGCCATCACGACCTCAACATCATCTCTCACGCTGACGACACCCAGCTCATCCTCTCCCTCACCAAGGACCCACACACCGCCAAAACCAACCTCCACGAGGGAATAAAGGCTGTGGCCGATTGGATGAGGAGCAGCTGTCTGAAGCTAAACTCGGATAAGACGGAGGTCCTCAACCTCAGACCCACCCCCTCAGCCTGGGACGACTCCTGGTGGCCGACCACATTGAGAACAGCATCAACACCAACAGACCATGCACGCAATGGTCTGTGATTCATCCTCTACTCCTCTCTCTTCATGTCTAAGCAGGTCAACGCAGTCTCCTACTCCTGCGACAACACCCTCCGCATGCTCCGCAGGATCTACAAGTGGATCCCGACTGAAACAAGAAGAACGGTGACACAGGCCCTCGTCAGCAGCAGACTGGACAACGGCAACGCACTCTACGCAATAATCCCAGCCAAACACCTAGGACGACTACAACGCATCCACACGCCTCTGCCCGACTGATCGTCAACGTCCCTCGCCACAGCCACATCAACCCCCACCTGAGAGACCTACACTGTCTCCCCGTTGACATGAGGATCACCTTCAAGCTCCTCACATATGCACCCAAAGTACTCCACAACGCCGGACCAGCCTACCTGAACAGCAGACTCAGCTTCCACACCCCCACCCGCCAGCTCCCCTCCACCAGCCTCGCCCTTGCCGCTGTCCCCCGCATCCAACAAATGACCTCCAGCGGCAGATCCTTCTCCTACCTCGCTGCCAAGACCTGGAACACCCTGCCTACCCACATATGGCAGACCCAAGACCTACTCGCCTTCAGAAGACTCCTCAAGACCTGGCTCTTCGAGCAGTAGCAGCACCCCCTCTCCCCTCAGCGCCTTGGGACCCTCACGGGTATGTAACCCTGTTTACAAGTACTCTGATAGATTGATTGATTGATAGAATGCTGCCGAAAGCCATCCGGTCCAGGGGCCTTAGGTGGCTGTAATCTGGATATCGCAGAGATAACCTCTTCAATCCGAATCGGTTTCTTAAGTTTTGCCGCTTGTGTCTCAATCAAGCTTTCAACATGCGCCTCTTCTAAGTACCTTGAAATGTCTCAATCAGAGAGGTCCTGTGCCAAGTAAAGCTCTCTATAGAAAGCTCCGGATCGAGCCGTGGCCTGGTCCCCCTTGATCAAAGCCCTGTCTGGCGACAGAAGAGCCTCTACTGCGTTAGCCTGGCGAAACCATCTAAATTTACTTGCGAGCATCCTTCTGCTTTATTTACCCCCCACATAGACAGAGTGTTTGAGATGCAAGAGTGAGTATTCCGTACTGTCAAGGTCTAACCCTGACAGCTGTTTCTGGCCGTTTCCAGCTGTCACCATAATCTAGGAGCACCGGTTTGGTGGTGTATGCGCTCAAATTCCCTAACTTGATGTTGGAGCTGTGCTCGCTTGTCCTGTATTATTTTGTTATCTTCTGATGCTATTGCAATAAATTTCCCTCTCAGAACTGCTTCCATGGCATCCCATACTGTAGGCAAATGGACCTCAGTAGTATTTTTAACCTTTAAATAGCCTTCTATCTCATTCTCAAGCTGAGCAATCACCTCAGGTCTGAGGAGAAGGGTTTCTCTGAGTCACCTAGTGCAAGATGTCTGGGTATGTGTCTGGGGTGAAAGTCTAGTAGCACTGTGGAGTGGTCTGGTAAGGAGAGGGGTATGATTTCCACTGCAAGTACAGCTGAATGCACCTCACGGGAGCCCAAGAATTAATATAGCCTGGCTTAGGATTTATGTGCTTGGGAGTAGAAAGTATAATCTCATGTGACTGGTTGGCATGCCCTCCTTAGGTCCCAAAGGCCCATCTCCTGTAGCCATAATGCCTTCTCAGGGCTAATAGCCCCGAACGAGCCATGTCTGTATGCTGATCGGTCCATTTCATAGTTAAAAATCATATTCAAGTCTTCCTCTTTAAGCACCCAATGATCATGTGCCATCAGTACCTCCATGACCGCCCCATGTAGAAAGGATTCCTGGCCCTCGTTGGGGGTGTAATTAGAACCCTGCACTTTGGAGTGTAGGCCTAGGTGTATACGATAGCTCAGCAGGTGGCCCTTTATTTCCGCTATGTTGGGGCCTATTTTCCCATAGAATATTTGGGAAAACAGCATTGCCACTCCTGCAGCTTCCCATGGTATGGAGGAGAAGTACTGCTGGGAGAACGCCCTGGACTTAAGTATATGCTGTTCCCGAGACTGGAGGTACGTTTCCTGTAGGAGACAGACATCTGCCTGTGAGTGTTCCAAATAGGATAATATAGCTCTCCTTTTAATCGGATTATATAGGCCTTTAACATTGAAGGTCAGGAGATTCAGGCTAGTCATTGGATAGACCTCCTGATATTGCCAACATAGTTCCTGATTGTGATGTAAACACCCTTTTCTTTCTCCACCCGGTCTCGCTGGTTTGCTGCGTGTGTAGCATGTGTTTGAATACGAAAGACCTGAAGTAGCATGGTTGGCACTAGGGGTGGGTCGGACATCTCCGCTCTGCCCATGGAATGTGCGGAGATTTGCCCTTCCGCCCTTGCGCAAACAAGGCGGAAATTTGCGGCAAATCTCCTCACATTCGGGGGGCGGAACGGAAGTTGGCCACCCGCCCGCTTCCCGCCCGCCTTATGAAATTATATTTAAAGGCTAAAATGAAACTTAAATTAAACTTACCTATTGCGTCCCAAATTTCCCCATTGTGACTTCATCTTAGAAACTGCGCATGTGCGGGAGCCTGCGCATGCGCAGTCCTGGCAAGGAATGCGCATGCGCAGGCTCCGTGGTTCAATCTCCGTGCCTCTCGGCGATAGTCCCTTTCCCGACTTCCGCCCACCCCTAGTTGGCACCTAAAAACCTTCCCCCAACAAGAAAAAAACAAACTCCCATAGTACCCTAGAGCAGGGAAGGACAAGCAATATCCTTTCCCCACTCAGTGGAATAGTCATCAAAGGGAACGTGACCAAGTCATCCGTGGACAACACTGACCCCCACCAGCCCCGGATGCCCAGGCCCCCGGGCCCAGGAGGGTAACATGCAAATCCTTGAGTGGGCTCATCAGAGGTCGTGCCATCTGTGAGATTCTTGAATAAAGTCTTTCTTTCTGAGGCCATTGTCGCCTGGTCCAGGCTGGGCACTCTCTGCATTGTGGGAACTCTCCTCCATCTCCATCTGTCCACTGATTTGTGGGATCCTCTCTGCATTTTCGAATGTTCAGCTCCTTGAACATCACTTTGTAATGGATGTATGACATTTCTTTTTTTTTGTAAATCTTTTTATTAGCATAGTATGTAGAGCAGTAACATGCATACATATTCATATTCGAGCTCAGCAGGAATCCTGGTGGTACATGCATGTGCCTGCCCAGAACGCATATAGACACAGTTACATTGATTTTCTAGTTTGTCGTTGAACCAAACCAAACAAACGAACCCCAGTCTTACCCTAACCCACCCCCCACCCTCAAGAAAACCCACCCGACACTCTCTCAACAGGCATATAACTGAATTATCGACAATCGGGTCACCCCTGATACTGTAACATGTAGCGTAGTCTATACACACAGGTAGGATGAGGTAGTGTATTCGATGGTTCAGGTCTAACCGAACCCCGTTGCAGTGCACCTTGGTCAGTGTCTGTGCATGGAAGAGTGAATCAGGGCATAAGTGTTCCACAAGCGGCTAGCCATGTGAATCCCCTTCTTCCTCGTCATCCCCAACCTCAAATGTCCCCAATGTGTCAAACCATTCCAGTGAAATCGGCGTTTTTCGGAGGCCTCTGTGTTCCTCTCGCTGTAGTGCTTCGCCTTCTGCCTTACCCCATCGTACTACCTCCGCCTTCCACAGTTCAGGGCTGGGTGGTTTGGATGATTTCCATCTCATCGTGATGGCACGCTTCGCCAGCAACAGGGCTAGATCTGAAAAGCATGTCGCCACGGTTCTGGTGCGTGTTGATGGCCCTAGCCCCAGGAGTGTATGTTCTAGAGTAGGTGATCGGGCTAGAGTACCAGCCTTCTCAAGCGAGTCATGTACAGTGGTCCAGTAATATTCCAGTTTAGGGCACTGCCATAGCATATGTACCAGCGATGCGTCGTCAGTATCGCACCGGGGGCAGTTGCTTTTCGATTTAGGGAACATCACATGGAGGCGGTGCGGGGTCAGGTAGGCCCTATGTAGCAGCATCAGTTGAATGAACTTGAATTTGGGGTTCCTAGCTACTTTCTTGGGGAACTGAAGTATGCGCTCCCACTCCTTGTCTCGTAGTGGCCTTCCGATATCTGCTTCCCATGTCGCCCGAAGTGGTGACAGAGTAAGTGCCCTTCCCCCTTTGATGCTAGCAGTGAGCCATCTGGTTAGATGGCTTCCCGTGCCCATGAGGTAGTGCATTGTGATGAGAGGGTTCGTAGTAGGTTCCCGCCCCCCAGGTGACCATTTGCGTGTGATATAGTGGCGAAGTCCGGCGTGCATAAGGAATGAGCCTCTAGGGACGCCCTGTGTGGTTCCGAAGTCTTTGAAAGATAATAAGTGCCCCTCTGCAAACAGGTCACCCACGTGGGTTACACCTGCGTCCTGCCAGGGCTCCAGCAAGGTCGTCGTGAGTGTTCCCGAGCCCAACGGTATACCCAAGAGTGGGATCGTGGGGGCATAAGTTGTCTCGGGGGACGTGTACTTCAGTGCCTTCCACCAGTATGTTATCGCCAGCCTGAGGAGCGGCGGGGTGTCTCTTGGTAGATCCGAGTTGGGTAGCAGCAGTATGTGCACTCTCCCCTTAGCATGTTCGTCCTTCGAAACATTGATCTCATGAAGATTGCGGCCCGCTACCCAGTAAGCCAGCCACTGTAGTTGACACGCATAATTATAAGCCCTGAAATCCGGGAAGCCCATGCCACCGGAGTCGGGGGGAGCTGCAGTTTGGCCAGTCCTATGCGTCTGCGGCCATGTCCCCACACAAGTTCGGTGAGTAGGGAGTTGAGGGTCTTAAATGTAGCTGCCGGGATCTGGAATGGCAAATTGGTGAAGTAGTAGATTAGACGGGGGAGCATCACCATTTTGGAGATTGCCACCCTGCCGGGTATTGAGAGTGGTAGTGTTAGCCAGAATTGAATTTGTGACTTCAGCATTCTGATGGCCCTCCCCAGGTTGCCGTCTATCATCATGTCTGCCTCCCTGTAGATCTGCATCCCAAGGTACCGGAAGGTGGTTTCCGCCATCTAGAATACATGAGGGGCGAATGGCAGAGGGGCAGACCCGCCTGTAGTTGTAAAGGTGAACCCATAGGACTTAGATTCCCTGATGGTGAGGCCAGAGATCGCTCTAAAGTCCTCAAAAACCTGGGAAATAGGGCTCAAGTCGCCCCTCAGGTCACGAAGATATAATATAATATCATCCGCATATGCTGATACAATATGCGCCGTACCATGCCTCTGTACGCCATAGCGGGGGGCCATCGACCTGAGCCTACAGAGCATTGGTTCGAGGGCAGCCCTGCCTGGTGCCTCTTGCTATAGCTATGGGACCTGATATTTGGTTGGAGGTACGCACCCTAGCCGTGGGGATGGTGTACAGCAATCTGACCCAGGCAAGAAATTCGGGTGGTATCCCGAATTTTAACAGAGTGGTGAACATATAGTCCCATCTTAAGGAATTGAACGCTTGTTTCAAATCCAGAGATATGCAGCCTTCAGAGCCCGTTTCCACATGGTCTCCGAGCATGAGCTGGGCTAAGCGCCTAAGGTTCATGGCTGTATTACGGCCCGTTACAAAACCACATTGATCCGGGTGGACCAGTTGTGGCACGTATTGCACGAGCCTCGATGCCAGCACTTTGCTTAATATCTAGGAATCAGTATTGAGAAGGGACAGGGGTCTATAATCGGCCATCTGTAGTCCATCCTTGGCCGGGACGTGATTAACGCCTGCATAGATGATTGCGGCAGATAGGTTGTACGTAGAGCTTCCAGATAAACAGTATGCAACCATGGGGCCAGGAGGTCTATAAATGTTGCGTAGAATTCGGCTGGTAGGCCATCTGTTCCGGGGGCCTTACCCTTCGGGAGAGCTCGTATTGCCTGCCTAATTTCTGCTACTGAGATAGTGCGCTTCAGGTCTTTGTTCTGCTTGTCAGTGAGTTGTGGGAGGTCTAGACCCCTCATGAAGTCCTCTAATGCGATCTCTGATAGGGGCTGTGGGGGGCCGTACAGCGTGGTGTAATAGTCATTGAACGCCGTATTAATCCCTATTTGGGTGGTAACTGGGCTGCCCGTCTGGTCTAAGACCCTCAGGATGGGGTGGCTGATCGGGGAGTCTCGCAGTAGGCGGGCTAGTAGGGGACCGGCTCTGTCTGCCTGTGTATGCTGCCTATTCGTGAATTCACTGTAGTCTAGAAGCTGCAGGTCTTCCAGTAGTTCTGCATGCCTGATGTGAGCCTCTTGCAGTGGTGTAAAGGGTGCGTTTGTGCCCGCTGCTTCACTCTCTAGGGGCGCTAGTGAGCCCTCCACCTCCTTCAGTTGGCTGATCACCTCCCGTTTCCTGCCCACCCTGGCGGACATAGCAGTCCCCCTAAGACAGACCTTGAAAGCATCCCATTCGATCCGACGGGAGCTGGCTGCGTTCGTGTTCGTGGAGAAGTAGGTTTCTATGGTGTCGGATAGGGAGGACCGGAAGACCGAATCTTCAAGGAGTTCAGGAGACAGTCTCCAAGTCGGAATGGGAGCCAGCCTCCTGCCCCACTGCCATGTAATTTCTACGGGGTTGTGGTCTGATAGGGTTTTCCCCATATGTTGGGTCTGGACAATCGAAGCTGTAAGGGAGCGGGAGCAGAAAGCATGATCAATTCTGGTGTGGAGCTGGTGGGGCGGGGAGAAGAAAGTATATTCCCTTTCCTGTGGGTGTGTGCTGCCAGATCCCAGCCCTCAGCCCAACTCATAAGCGCGTCTGCCTGTTTCTTGCTCTCCGCAGCCTGTAAGGGGGGGTGTGACCTATCCAGTGTAACATCAAGCACAGCATTGAAATCACCCCCAATGAGTCAGCGGTGATCAGCCCAATCTGCAAGTACCCTGTTCACAGATAACAAAAATTCCGACTGGTTTTGTTCGGTGAGTACACACATCCAAATACAACCGCCTCCCCATCCAACAGTCCCCGTACAAATACATAACGACCCACCTGATCCACCCTTTGCTCCAGCATCTGGAAGGGAAGTGAGCCTCGGAGCCAAATCGCCGCCCCCCCTTGAGAATGCAGAATAGGAGGTAGCAAAGAGCTGTCCTCGCCATTTCTTGCGCAATTTCACGTTTTCAGCAGCGTTTAAATGTGTCTCATGCAAGCAAGCAATCTGTGTCCCCCTGCGGTTAAGTTGGGCAAGGATTCTATGTCGTTTGTGCACTGATCCCATGCCACGTACGTTCCAGGTGCACAGTTGGTAATTGTTAAGAGGCCCCATAACTATCTGTGTGGCGTGGCAATGTGAGATATCCGGGTGACCACATTTGTTCTACTGTGTTATAAAGTGAGAGTGTCTTGCAAACATGTAACCCCTTAACAAAAAGGTCCCCAAGCCAACGTGCCCAGGAGCCAAACCGTGGTGCCCAACGTGGGCAGAAGTCAGGTAAGTTCGTGTGCATACCGGGGGTGGTAGGCCTTTGTCGACTGTCACTGAACGGCCCGCATGGACATGAGAGCCCTCGATGTAATGGGCCCCTATGCAACCCACCATATGTGAAGGAGGGGATCAGTTATACGTTACCACCCGGAGGGGATCAACCGTGTCGTGGTTCAGAACTCCGCCGCCATCTGGGCTGTGATCTTCGGGAATAGCTGCAGGCTGTCAACTGAACCAGACACCTCAGTGTGGGTGTCAGTGGTAACGGTGAGTCTGTCTCCGGTTGCTCCCACGTCGTGAGCGGCCAGTGCCTCCTCTGTTAGTCGTTGCTGTGGAGATGATGACGAGTGGCCCGCCGTCTGGTGTCCAGGGGGATGCGTCTTCGCCAGTGGTCCGTGGGATGAGTGATGTTCGGGGCTGTGAGTGCTGTTCCGTCGGCCTGGTGTGCCCCTGTGGGTGTTGCTGCGGTGACCTGCGAATGGGTCCTGTGAGGCTGGTGGGGTTATAGTGACTTCCATCCATTCCTCCGCTTCCTCAGGCGAGTCAAAAAAGTGGGATTTATTGTCATGCAGTATTTTGAGCCGAGCGGGGAAAAGAAGTGCGTATTTCATATTCCTGTCTCTCAATTTGCGTTTCACTCCCATAAAGGTGGACCTGGCTCGCTGCACCGTGGGCGTGAAATCAGGGTAGACCGATATATTCTTATCCTCAAAGCGTATTGGCGCTTTCTCCCTGGCCGCTCGTAGGACAGTGTCTCGGTCTCTGAAGTTGAGAAGGCGAGCGATCAGGGGGCGAGGAGGTGCCCCTGGTTGTGGGGGCCGCGATGGCATCCTGTGGGCCCGTTCCACACTCTAGAGGGCGGTGAGGTCTTCTTGGCCCACCAACTGTCGTAGCCAGTCCTCCACGAATTGGGTGGGGTCCCTCCCCTCGCTTCTCTCCTGAATGCCCAGGATGCGGACGTTGTTGCGGCGGGCACGTCCTTCAGCATCGTCCACTCTATCCCATAGTTGTTTGAGCTGTTTCTCCACGTTTTCCAATTTCGTGGAGTGTTCTGTCTGCTGTGGGATGAGGTCACCCAGCGCTATTTTCTGCTCCGCCACCCGTTCCGCTAACTTGTTATGATCGGCCCTCAGTAGGGACAGGCCAGTCGCCATATTGTCTATGCGCGATTCAAGCGCTTCGCGCGTCGCGCGTATTTCATTCAGGATAAGGTCTAGTTTGGCGTCCTGTGACCCCTTACCGGTTGGTGGGATGATGTCCATGTTGGAGGAGGCCAGCGGGTCATCAGAGCCCGTGGACTGCATGTCCGCCTGAGCGCCCTGGTCCTGTGGCCTGCCCCTGTGTTTGCCCATGGCTCTCGTTAGCAGGGTGGCACTGTAGTGGATGCAGCAGACCGCCGCTGTCCCCCCGAGTGTCCGCTCAAAGTGCCGTGCAGTGGTCGTGGAGGGTCCGCGTAGAGTTGGGGAGAGGCGGCAGCGGTGAAGACCCCAGGGCTGGCAGGGGCAGTGCAGGCTTCCCAAGCGAGGCGCCAATGTAGGGTGGGTAGGGTGGGTCGATGCCCCACTGGTGTCCCTATGGGCAGGAGTGGTCCCGGTCCTGTAGAGGCGGATGGGGGGGAGAGATGGTGGGGCCCAGGTCTCCGCAAGGTGAGTTAATAGCACACGCTGGGAGCGCGGCAGAGGTTGGGACTGTAGCGCTGCTGCAGGGCGCCAAGGCGCGTGGCGCACTCCCTTACCTCGGGCCCGTGTACCTGGGGCCCGCGTCTCGCTTCAAGGTGCGCGGGTCTCCTTAGTGCGACACCCCGTGCTGAGTCTTCGTTCTAGGCCCTCCGGCCGGTGGAGCAGGGGTAAGCGAGGTGACACCGCCAGGACCCGAGGGTCTCGTCCTCGTCCCGGCGTGGAGTCAAGATGGCGCCAAGAAACTTGCGAGGTCAGGCCGACCCTCGTTGCAGAGTGCCCAGAGTGTTCAGGGTGAAGCCGGGCCCACGGTGGCGGCAACAGGTTGCATATACCGCCCGCACCGCATTCCCCGCCTGTGTCACTGAAGGCAGGAGTCCTGCTAGCTTCGCGGGTGGGCGGCGGGCCGGTCCGGGGGAGCTCCCGTGTTCCAACGGGCCTCACGGCAGGGCGGTCGGCCAGGGGCGAAGTGCCTGAGAAGGGGGTAGCGGAGCCTCAGTCAGGGCAGGGCACCCTTCTGTACTCCGGGGTCCCGGCTGGCATCTCGGGAAATATCTCGTCCGGGGTCCCGACTGGACCGCGAAGGCAGCTGGGGGTAGGTCGGGCAGGCCACTCACTTGAGGCCGAGGCTTCACTCCGGCTCATAGGCCACAACAGGCTCCGCTGCTGGAACTCGCCGATGGTGCGGGCTGAGAGGGGTTACACTGCACCGCCACACGCCGCTCGCTCCCGGAGGCAATCTGTGCAGGAATCAGGTGGGCTGCAGGCAGGGGGATGCAGGATATTCCGCTAGTGTTAAGGGCTAAGGACGGAGCTGAAGAACTACACGTCCACCATTGTCGGCTCCAGGCCACGCCCCCCCCTGGATGTATGACGTTTCAATGCATGCTTTTACCACGCATGCCTTTACAACGCAGGTATTACAACGCAAGTCGTTATAACAACTTGCGTTTGGGGTCACTGGATAGTGGATTAGTTTAATTTTCTATTCCAACTCCAGTCCCCGTGGATAGTAGGGAAGGTGTTGGATAGAAATTAAACTATCCCCTATCCAACAGCGCCCTCCAGCGAAAGTTGTTGTAACGACTTTCGTTGTAAATCCTGCGTTGTAATGGTAGTGCGGGGTAAAAGTTTTGTTGTAAATGATGTTCCCCCTTTGTAATAGCTTACATGCCGCTGCCAATGAGCGGATCTGGTGTAATTGGTCATGCCAGCGAAAAATTAGTGGGAAGGGGTGACCCCAGGAGTACAGCACATTTTGATATGTTAGAAATAATGTAGCTGGGCGGAACTCCCTCCTCTTCTGGAGAGTGGATGCAGCGAGATCATCAAATAGATGTAGAGTTTGGCCTTGGAATGTGACTGGTGACGAAGTCCGGGCTACTTTCAGAATCTGTTCTTTCAAGGAGAAATTATGGACACAGGTCAAAATGTCTAATGAGTGAGGAGAACCTGGGGCCCATCTACCCACTCAGGGTTCTATCAAGGCGGATCTCTCCCGCCTGCGTGTCTCCCGGGATGTGGGCAAAGAGGGCTGCTACATATGCCTCTATGTCCTCTCCCTCTGCTTCTCGCAGGGCTCCTGTATACGTATGTTATTTCTACGACAGTGGTTTTCTAAATCCTCTGCATGAGCTTGTAGGTCAATTTGCTGATCGGATAACCGCATGATTTGATTTCCTGCTGTCGTTTTTCCATCTCTTTGTCGTGAGAAGTCTGTCTGCCTTGGAGTGCATTGACTCTATCCCCTATATCAGTGACCTCCTAGCGGATTGGTTGTAGTTCATCTGTCAGGTCTCTTTTAACTACTAGGAGGTCATCTCGGAGGGCTGAGAACAACGATTCCAAATATGTGCGGGTGACTGGGGTCTCCATCTCTTACCCGATGGGGGAGGTAGCAGGACTTGACCCAGCCTGGGGGGTCTCCTCCTGCATGTTCTGATTCGACGACATGTCTTTGATAGTGGCCCCTTTCTTTGGCCCTCGCGGATGCCATCTCTCTGGGTGGGTTTAGTGTCTGATGTGAGGATCCGAGTGGGCCGGCCGCTATCAGGGGTAATGGGTCAGTATTGTTGGGGTCCCAGATCCAAAAGCTGCCCGCCAACTGTTCACTAGATCTCCAAAGAGTTATGTGGGTCAGAGCTCAATAGAGGCCGGCTCCCGATATTTTGCCTTTGTCGCCCCCTAGGTCCGGGACCCTTTTTATAAAACTAGTGGCTCATAAAAATCTAAGGGGCATATTATCAAGGGGGTTTGTCTCCGCTTTTTTGGCTTTAAAAGCCAAGAAAGCGGAGATAAAATTATCTCCCTATTACCTAGCTGTCGCTAACACCAGTTAGCGACAGCTAGTAGGAGATAGCGACCATCTTGGGCCCCACTTTGCATGTCAGTGATATTTATCACTAATGACATGCAAAGTGGGCGTGCCAAGATGTTAGAGACTGAAAACAGTCGCTAAGATCGCTATCTCCTATTACCATCTTTTGGAGATATTCGCGCTAAGCGCGAATATCTCCAAAAGCTAACACCTGCCCTGAGCAGTTCTTAGCCATGTTATCCAATGGGAGGTGGATAACATGGCTAAGAGCATTAGCTCGGTAATGCATGAATATCGCTGACTTTTCAGCGATATTCATGCATTGCAGCGATTTTTATCGCATTTGCGATAAACCTTGGTAATACCAAGGTTTGTTTGCGGTAAAAGTCGCCGCAGCTCAGCTGTAAATTTTTGTCTCTAACCAAGCAATAGCGATAATTATCGCTATTGCTTGGTAATATGCCCCTAAATGCCTTCTGTGAATACTGAAAGTCTTAAAGTTAGGAATTTTCTCAGTTTAGGGGTCCTAAAGTTAGGAGTCCTAACTTTACTACTCCTAAACGGAGAAAAATCCTAACTTTAAGACTTTCAGTATTCACAGAAGGCATTTAGGAGTCCTAACTTTACTACTCCTAAACTGAGAAAAAAACGAACTTTAAGACTTTTGGTATTCACAGAAGGCATTTAGGAGTCCTAAAGTTAGGACTCCTAACTTCTGTGAATACCGAAATGAGTAAGTGCCTTCTGTGAATACCAAAATAAGTAAGTGCCTTCTGTGAATACCAAAATGGTAGTAAGTTTAGGATTTTGTCTTAAGTTAGTTCTGTGAATCGGGCCCGGAGTGTCTAAAGGCCAAGATCCAGTTGCTTTGTTGGTTTTCATCAGGGGACAGATATTGCAGTGCCCGCATTGGAAGTGGGCAGCGACTGGTGGTAACCGCCACATCGTATGGCTACTGGGGTTCATGGTGATTTGCTGTTTTGGTCTTGTATGTACAAGAATATTTCTGACTGACTTTCCTTTCTTGAAGGCAAATAGAGGTTTGTTGAAGTCTAATGATCTAGATGTAAGAATCTTCCAATGTTTTGAGTTAAGTTTTCTTATCTGATTCCAATATATGTCACAGAGGGTAACACACACCAGCTGGTCATTCACGTTTTTTTTTAAAGCCTGTAACAGTGACTCACTATGGTTGTTTCTTACCCTCCTTTTTGGTTTTCTAATCTGATGGTGAGGGTACAATTTGGCCTCATTAGTAGTGCAGCATGCTCATCACGGGTACCTTTATCCATCCAATTCCTGCATAATCTGAGAAATTGGCTAACAGGTAGGTTATCTTCCAATGATTTTGGATGAAAGCTATCATACAGCAGTACGTTGTTTACATCCGTTAGCTTGTATTCAACCTCAGTCTTCAGGAGGTTAACTTGTGACCAGATTCTTAGATCTAGAAAGGTGATGGATTCTTTATTGGTGGCAATCGTGAATCTGAAGACTTTGGCCCAGCTGCTTAGCCAATTTGCAAAACATAACTACCTCACCAGAATACCAGCACGTCATCATTGAACTGCTTCCATAGTCTGATGTAATGCTGAAAGGGTTGGCATCTTTATAAATGTGTTTCTGTTCAAAATCATGGACGTGGAGATAGGCTATACATGGGGCAATGGAGATTCCATGTGCCTGAAGGTATTAATCCTTCTCAAACTGGAAGTAGTTCCTGGTGAGTGCCATATGCGCCCAATCTAGGACAAACCTCTTTGGTGCTATGGAATCCAATTGTACCTCATACAGTAGTGACTCCACATCTAGGGTTACAAATGAATCCATCTCTGGTTCAAAAGTGAGGTCTTGTATTTTGGTATGGATGTCTTTGGTATCCCTCATGTATGATGGCATTTGGGTTACCATTGGTCTCAAAAAATAGTTGGAAAATTTGGACAGAGGCTCGAGAAGGAAACCAATGCCTGGGACAATTTATTTTATTTATTTTATTTATTTATTTTATATTCTTGTATAGCGCCTGAATAGACCCCCAAAGGGGTATCTCCGCGCTTTGCCAGTAAGAATATAACTCCAGATGGTCTTGTTCAGAGGGGATAGTACGTATTACAAAGGGAGAGTCAATTGCTGGTAAATAAGTGTGTTTTTAAGGTCTTCCGAAAGGTCAGATGGCTAGTGAGTGATCTCAACTCAAGAGGAAGAGAGTTCCATAGCACTGGTCCCACATGGGCCAGCGCTCGGCCTCCTTGTCTGGACTTCTTTATTCTGGGTGTCTGCAGTAGCTGCAGATTACTAGAGCGCAGAGAACGCCCAGGAACATATGGCTGAAAGATTTTGGCCAGATATTTTGGGCCTTCGCCTATCACACTTTTGTGAATGGTACATAGGGTCTTAAACTGTACTCGCTTCCTCACTGGTAACCAGTGGAGTCTAGTCAGCAGGGGGCGGGAAGGAGTCCTAGAGGGAACATTCAGGACTGTCCTTGCTGCCGTATTTTGGATTACCTGTAACTTATTAAGTTGCCCTTCATTAGCTCCCAAAAGAAGACCGTTACAGTAATCCACTCTGCTGATGACTAGCGCCTGCACAAGTGTTTTCCTGTGGCAGTCTGGCAGATAGGGAAACACTCTTCTTAGCATCCCAATTGGAAAGAGGATCCCTGAATGGAACATTAGGAAATCGCTTCCGATGCAGGCTTGTCATAATTTCACTGGTTCCAGACTTGTTACCATTTCCGTGGTTTAATGGCAACTCTGAGATTTCCAGAGGCTGATCACTCTGTTTCCCAGATGAGACTCACAGAGGAACAAGACCCCAATTCATACCTCTTAGTGAGACATTGGGGATTAGCAAGTAGTATCTGCAGATTTTCAGAACTATGGTCTCCTCTGCCATCTGTTGCATGCCAGAATATCAACCACAAACTATTGTGCTATAAACATATCATAGCAAAAGCATCAACAGTAAAAATAGAGGTAAAATGCAGATAAGTACATAAAGGTATGTATTGATTTTTTAGCGTAAACTGAAAACAAAGGAAGTCACCAGGAGTAAAAGTGGTACATGACAAGCAGATTCCTTGGATTGTTGTAGAATGGTCATTGAATAGAGAAATAGAGGGGCATGACCCTTATTGACTCTTGGATCCAAGGTAGCTGTTCCCTGCCAGCTAAAGTGAGGAACTGTACCCTGGGAATAGTTTGCATTTCTACCCAGACAACTGTTATCTGTAGGTGCCCACACACGAAGATGCTCAAAGAGGTATCGTACTGCATGCTTTAGTGTTCTAAGGGGTGATCTTTGAAAGAGAAGACAAGTCTGAAAATTATTTCATTTTTT
The DNA here is from genome assembly GCF_964263255.1 of Lissotriton vulgaris. NCBI lineage: Eukaryota > Metazoa > Chordata > Amphibia > Caudata > Salamandridae > Lissotriton > Lissotriton vulgaris. The sequence continues at coordinate 1,009,386,749 of NC_141697.1, read as the reverse complement.
GCTGTAAAACTGCAGTTCTTTATAGAAAATAATTCCTGGAGCTGAAAACACTGATTATAGCGGTCAGAAATGTACCATACAGTTCCTCATTATGAGTGGGTACCTAATTGAGTGAGGTAGCGCAATGGTAATTGCTGGCCCCATCAGCATTATGATGAGACCACAAGAACCCTGTGCATTTATATATAAAATCTGTATTCGGTTATTCAGACAGAAACAACCATAAAAGCACAATAAATGATAACATCACACAATATAGCAAAATTATTCTAAAAACTCATGTTAAAAGTGACAGTCACAGTTGGGTGAGTAAAATGGTGTGAGCAGTACTGAGCAGTTAGCCCTCCGTGCTATTTCTAAATTTTAAAGCTGATTTTAAAAAGCCAATCAGAAATAAGGTACTTTCGGGGTTTAGCAATTGTAAATAACAAAGTGCGGGTCTAACCTGGGTAAAGTTCAATTTTTTAAGGAGGGGCTTAAAATAAAACCTCCGAGGTAGATCATAAAAAGAACAGATAAATAAAAAGTGCAACAAATCCTGCGGAGACTCGTTGTCGCAGCCGCAGGCTGGTAGCACTTGACCTCGGTGACAGCCCTTTGAGACAGCTAACATTAAATGGAAGAAATCCAATCTGAACCTAGTTAACAGATGGTGATCAAAGCCGGACATTGGCCAGGATAAGTAAGGCTCCGTGTGCGGACTAGTTTTCAAGATGACATATTTCCGGACACTACATTTATTTAATTCCGACTCTTCACGAGACAGGTATCGTGAGAGGGAAAAAGTTTTCCTCACAAACTGTACGTCAGAATCTGGATTTAAAAAGAGTTCTGGTCGTCCCATACTAAGAAAACAATCTTTCAAATACTTTAACCAGGGAATATTAAGCATATTATCCCACGATAAAGCGTCTCTTAGGAGAAGATGATTTAAAGGCAGGTCTTTATTTAGCCAGCATTTTAGCCAGCAAATTAGTGGACGTAGTGCTACAGTATCACTTAGAAAGGGGATACCAGATTCTTCATACACTATTAAGTTGGAAGTTCCCCTCGGGACCCCCAACACTTGTTTCAAAAAGTTGTTTTCTGCCACCACAAGGTCATTAACTGCCACATACCCCCAGAGTACGCTACCGTAACAGCCTATCGCCACACTCTTTGCCTGATAGATCTTTAACAGAGCAGCAATAGGGCGTTTGCCCATTTTCCTGGCAAAATTAAGGATAGCCGTGTTAGCCCGGGTTCTCTCCCCCCTTTTCTTCTGAACTGAATGGTCCCAAGTCAGCTGGTCATCAAAAAGGACGCCCAAATATGAAAAGGTTTTTGTTATAGGGATCTTCTCCTTGTTAATCCGAAACAAGAACGGCTTCTTATTACGTTGCCCTACCTGCATTACAAAAGATTTTGTATTATTAGTAGATAGATCACGGGATTTCATTAAGCTATCAAAAGCTTCTAGTAGAATTTGGAGCCCTCTTGCGGTCCTAGCCAACAAGACGGTGTCATCCACGTATAATAAAACAGGTAGCCCCATACGCCCAACGTAAGGGTAATCAGTACCAGTATTTAATAGGGACTCCTCCAAATTGTTAATATATAAATTGAATTAAAACGGGGCCAAAATATAGCCCTGCCTGACTCCTCGGTGGACACCAAGGTCCCTAGATACCCTAAGGTCCTGCGAATACCTTACATTGTTCCTAGTATCCTGGTGCCGGTCCGCCAAAAAGTTAACCAGGTTTTGCTCCACACCCATGTTGCCTTTACCTCCCAGACCTTACTCCTGTGACACAATCGAAAGCTGAGGAGAGGTCCATGAACGCCATATAGATGGTGCCCTTGCGCGCTCGGTATACTTTCCTAAGACCATATATAAATTAAGACACTGTGCAATTGTGGAGTGGCCGGGCCGAAAGCCGTATTGAATTCGGGATATTATCTCATGCTCTTCCGCCCATGCTGTTAATCTATTCAGAATTACTCCACCCACTACTTTAACCACAGAGTCAATTAAAGATATCGGCCTATAACAGGAGGTGCTATTCCGGTCCCCTTTCTTAAAAACTGGCACTATCGTGGAGGTCCCCCATGACTTTGGGCAGCCATGTTCTGCGGCTGCGTTAAGCACAGCAGTAAGGACAGGCGCCCAAAGAGGTACCATAGCTTTAAAAAGGTCTGGGGTCAGGCCATAGGGACCTTGCGCCTTATTACTAGACAACCCCATAATACCCCTCTCAACCTCACTCATAGTAAAGCGTGGTGGGTTTGCTCCTTGTGCGCCTCTCATGGATTCCAACTGTGGAGTGCTACTGCTAAAAATAGTGCTACAATGTGATACCCACTCATCTTCCGTAATGTTAGTGCCAACTGATGGTGACTCAAATAAAGATTTATTTATAATACCCCAGAATTTCTCGCTATTTCCAAGAATTCTGGGGTCTACCAAATCTCGCCTTTCACTTCTAACTTGCGCTTAGCCAGAGCTTTTTTGTATGAAAGACGTAATGCCCTGATCTGTATTGGATCCCTAGGGGTGATCTTCAGTGCCGCCACTGTTCATCTGGTTACTTTCAGTTACAGATTTTGGCGTCTGGATGCAGTTGATATCTGTGGGTGAATGTCCAGGGCAAAATGCGGAATTACCTTCGCAACTGGAGTGAGCGCCACTGATATCTGCAGTAATTCATTATCGCTTCACCTCGGTATTCCACTTTAATCCTGCCCCAAGGGAGTAACTGTTACCTCCAGGATTGGAAACTCTGGGCTGAGGGGAGAGTGTTCCCAAATCCAAAGACCTCGTAATGAGATCCACAGTGTTTTATTACACTCCTTTTAGGACTGTAGGATGAAATGTGCTTTTATTGCTTTAACAAGCCCTAAAGCACAACTCTCCGACTAGTTAACTCGACAAAAAACACCAAGAAAAGGGTCAAATTGGATACCAAATTGTCGGGAAGTGTGCAGGAATGTAACTGGGGTTTTGAATCAGAGTAATAGAGAGAGGTTAAATACATTTTGAGGAATGGGACATTAAAGGACCTCCCTCGTTAACTACAAATATACATTTTTTTAAAAGAGTGAAGAGATTGATAATTAAAAATGAAAGAAAATGATTAAATGTGGTAAAAAGCAAAGACAAAATGTATAAAAAAGGTAGGGGGTTTTCCGCCATGAAACTAGAATGTAATACAATTAGAAACAAAACAGGCATTCCGAGATTAACTCCGAAAAAAGCCCAGAGGTTAATGAAAATCCACTAAAGGACATCCGACATTAATCACTCCGAGATTAATCATTTGAGATTAGTTTCATCGTGATTAATGGAACCGAAATTTACACATGGAGTCGGATTTCAGTGGAAGCAAGAGGCAAACTGTCTCAGTTATGACAATACCGTTCTTCTCTATGCCGAAAATATTATGTTAAATAACTAAATAAGATGAAACCCACGTACCATAAATTTAACACAGATTTTTACTTTCGAACAATCTCTAGATGAGGGCTTTAATCTCCCACTTTTCTTTTTTAAATAACATGTATTTTAGGACCAGAAGGATTGCTGGAAGTCCCGGTGACCTTCTTCTTAGATTATTAGGTTTAAATTTAAATCGTCTGCTTTTCCTTCTTAATTTCACTTTAAGAAGGTTTTATTGCCTTCTGCCTGACAGAAGCTCTGCCCCTGGACTCATAATCGGAGGGTAAGAGAGCCTTCCGAGGCTGACTGCCCCCTTTTTGTGACACAAGCACTCCTCTTGATTAGGCAGGAAATAACGCTGAGTGCATTTCTGATGCTGGAATAGACCAACACCTCTTTTCTTGGTGGGTGATCACAATGTGAGTGCTGCGTAATTAACTTGGGGAAGAGGGGGCGCAGCACAGACCACTGATACGGTTTGGTGAAAAAGGGCGCATCATTGAAACATGTTCACATCACATCCGCAACCCGGGTCCTTTCGCCTTATAAAAGTTAAACCTCACTATACACAAATGCTAACCTATGTTAAACTACCCCCATCCATAAATGTCCTACCCCCCAACAACAGTTAATTCTTCAAATCTCTACTTCCTCCTGGGCTGAACTTCTGCACTTGAGACCTTTAACCTCCTATCCAGGTTTAACGCATCTATTAAACTCTAACTAACTAAACTTCCTAATGAACGTTTAACTTCCTGTCTCTTCCAAGCGTGAGTTTGTCCACCCATTCCATTTCCGCCTGGATTGCTACTGTCAACAACAATAATATTGGCTAGTCCCTGACAACTTTTAGGCCAACCACAGCTTAGAAATAGACCCTAGTATACTTTTTCTCCCCCTCTCTGAAGTTCATTCCCATACATCCAACAACGCTGACAAAACCTCTCTCAACTGAAGGAGGCCCAACTCCATACCATATGAAGGCAGGTGTACACCGCCCCTCCTAAAAAAGGCTACACTGTCATACCGCAAATCCACATGTTCAATCCTGCCAACACCAGAATCCCTGTAAAAATTAGGCATCTCTTTGTATATCTTCTGCCGTGCCTTGTCTGTTGCCACCAGGTTAATGGCCCCCATCCAGCTCTTCCTAGGAATACGTTTTGACCACAAGATTTATCAACCTGACCACTGGCTCTGAATTTCCAATAAGTCCTCCTTTATAGACTGCATCAATGCTAAACCCTTTTCAACAACTAAATCATTCTCCCCGACATGCTCGACTAGAACATCCAGACATTCTTCTCTAACCAACATTCTTTTAAGACAAGACAAAAGCTCTCTCCACCGAATACCCACCCATGCCTTGCTAACGAACTTGAACCCGACTTGTATCAAAACCCAAATGTGCCCCATGGCAGCTCTGAGACATGTACTTTTCTGTCTATTTTATGCACTATTTCCCTACAATCCACATCATCAATCCAGAGACCGCGGGGCTGGCAATGAACCTGGGAAAGCAGAAAAATTAGCGAGCAAACAGTATTGTCTCAGCAAGCCTCATCATTCCCCAATTATAGCGCTGAAAACAAATGGAAGACGACCTACCCAGCCCTATTTTGCTCCACTGGCTCCAGCCCCTCCTACCTGCTTCAGTCGCCATACCAATGAAAAAAGAGAGCATCCCATATTCCTTCGGATCCATTCCAACAAATGCCAATGCTTTGCGCAAATCTGGCAAAAGCTGGAATACTGTCAACAGCATATAATCATCATGTCAAGTCAAGTCAAGTCAAAAGATTTATATAGCGCGCTACATACCCAGAGGGTCTCAAGGCGCTTGAAGAAGGGTGGGGAGTTACTTGTCGAATATCCACGTTTTGAGTTGCTTTCTGAATGCTACGTGGTTCTGAGTAAGGCGAAGGTGAGTGGGAAGTGAGTTCCAAGGTTTAGCTGCTAGGTAGGAGAAGGATCTACCTCCCATGGTGGTTTTGTTGATGCGAGGTACAGTGGCAAGGGCTTGGTTGGAGGATCGTAGCTGGCGGAAGGGGGTGTAGAAGGATAGTCGTGTGTTGAGGCATTCGGGTCCGATTTCGTAGAGTGCTTTGTGTGCGTGGGTTAGGAGCCGGAAAGTGATCTTCTTATTGACGGGGAGCCAGTGGAGGTTTTTCAGGTGATCAGAGATGTGTTCTTTACGCGGGATGTCTAATATGAGCCTGGCTGAGGCGTTCTGGATGCGTTGTAGTTTTTTCTGGAGTTTTGCGGTGGTGCCGGCGTAGAGGGTGTTTCCGTAGTCCAGTCGGCTCGTGACCAGAGCGTGGGTGACTGTTTTTCTAGTTTTGGTAGGGATCCAGCGAAATGTTTTTTTGAGCATGCGAAGAATGTTGAAGCAAGATGAAGAAACGGCGTTGACTTGTCTGTTTATCGAGAGTGAGGAATCCAGGATGACGCCCAGGTTCCGTGCGTGGTCCGTCGGGATGGGTGCTTTTCCAAGGGCCTCTGGCCAACCAAGAGTCGTCCCAGGCGGAGGGGGAGGTACCTAAGATGAGGACTTCTGTTTTGTCTGAGTTCAGTTTCAGACGGCTGTGCTTCATCCATTCGGCTACTTCTTTCATTCCTTCGTGTAGGTTGGTTTTGGCCGTGTTAGGGTCTCTGGTGAGTGATAGGATCAGTTGAGTGTCGTCGGCGTAGGAGATGATGTTGAGGTTATGTTGGCGTGCGATGGCCGCGAGGGGGCTCATGTAAACGTTGAAGAGGGTGGGACTGAGTGAGGACCCTTGAGGTACGCCGCAGATGACTTCAGTGGCCTCTGACTTGAATGGTGGAAGGCGGACTCTCTGGGTTCTTCCGGAGAGGAACGAGGTGATCCATTCCAGTGCTTTTCCTTGGATTCCGATGTTTTTGAGGCGCTGTAGAAGGGTGCTATGGCAGACTGTGTCGAAGGCTGCGGAGAGGTCGAGGAGGATGAGGGCGACTGTGTCTCCATTGTCCAGTAGAGTTCGAATGTCGTCTGTTGCTGCGATAAGGGCGGTTTCGGTGCTGTGCTTGTGCTGGAAGGTCCTCCCCTCTTCCAATATGTTAAATCAACAAATACTGCCCCTTGTCTTTTCTAGGTACCACACCAATAGGTGACATGATCAGGTTGGCATTGGGCGAATCCCTTGAATGGCTCACCATCCTGCCCTTCTGTTTTTTTTTCGTCAACTTGCCCCTCACCACTTGTCTGTGCACCCCAAAGACTTCAAATTTTTGCCCACCGCCACTCTTGTTGTCCCTCATACCGAAATCTGAATCCCCAATGAAAGTCCTCTTCCCAGTCATACTATGGCAGCCAGAACTCTAGTCTCTTCAAACTTATTGGTGTATGAGCTGTTGCCCCAGGTCCTTCTGCCCCATTTCCTGTCCGAAACCGAATGGTTGACCATGCTGCTGTCCCCCCACCCCGCAGTCCCCAGGGCTGTTGCCATTTCCCTGCAGATTTGCCAGTGTGCCCTCCCACCCTGAAGCAATGTATGAGGGCTTGTCTGCCAGCGCATTTTGAGCATTCATGCTGAAATTTGCACTATTCTATATTGCACAGCCCATTGTTGAATTGCCAACAGGCTTCTGTCTAACCTGTCCGACCCTTACTTAGTGTCTCCACACCTTCCTAGCTGGAAAGTCCTTGAAAGGGTTGATGTACAATCGATAAACACTGGGTGTAAAAATCTTCTTCCCAAATTTAGATGGGCCCATGGTATGTGGCCATAGGTCAGAACCTAACTCCCCCTGAACCTCAGGATCTAGTGCCTTGCGGTCCCTGAACTCATCATTATACTTGGCCCATGCGTAACAGCCATAGTTTATTTGCCCCTTCCATGTGACGTCCAAACACTTGAAAAGTGCCATGCAGATCTCCGAGGGCTTTTAACAATAAACACTTACATATATTAAGAAAGCAACCATCCAATTCTCTATGGTTAAAGACACTTTGCACTGTTTCACTAACTCATACCCTTTTTCTTTTGACCCTTCTTTAGCCCACAATACCCTAGGCAGTAACTTGAGCATTTTTTGCGTACTCTTCCTTCCAAATCCGTTCCTTAGTGGCTAACATGACGTGAGCCCCAAATTGCTTAGACCCTGCATGTATGGCACTTTCTTACTCTTAATTCTTTGCTCTATACACCATCTCTTTTCTTGTCTGTCTTTTTCCGTAGCTCCCTTGTCCCCTTTCCCGTTGTCCTCCTTACTGATAACCTCAGTTTGCCCCCTTTCCTTCTCGTTTGCAACTTTCTTACCATTTCCCTGCTTAGTGTCATCCTGTACTTGCCCCCCACTGGCCCCCGTGTTGGGCTCCTCCGTGCCTACGCCTGTTTCCATCACATAGTGGAACTTTAGCAGCCTTGGGGCTCTGCAGTCTGAGGACTCATTCGCATCCACACCAAAAGACACCATTCTGGAGGCGCACGTCTTGTTCTTACCTGGCGCCAAAGTCAGTGCCTTCTCCGACCGAATGTAGGTGCCTGGAAAACACTATGAATAATTGGGTTAGACTCCGCCCCACCTGGCTGACCAGACCCTTGTTGCTACCACCCCGTCTCTGCCATGCATGGTTTGTCATCATTCACAACTTCACCAACCACCAGACTCTCCTCATCGGAGTCTTGTACTGTATCCCTGAATGTCTCTGCATCCCCTGCTACCCCTGCAGTTGATAACTCCTGTCACTGAGATTGGATCGCATACTTTACATTGTCACACCAATTGCTATCATATTGAGTGGTTGTAGCATGCCCTCTCAACCGTTCTGCCAATGGTGGACACTTCACTCCCTGTCTTGTGATTCCAGGGGTCATGCTATACCCTCCGGCTGGTTGCACCAATGAGCTCACCCTGGATCTTCTTCTGTCATGATCTTGTTGTCCACTGCCATCATCTGGATGGCTGCACAGGACCTTGCCTTCTCTTCTCCTCAGGGCATCCAAATCCGAGCAGCACTATGCTCTCCTGAGTCCGCTACCGCTTCATGATCCCCTGCCAGCAACAAAAATGATAGGGCTCGCATGCTGGCTTCTGCCATATATGTCTCCTGAGGTGCTCCAATAACCGGCACCCAAAGCCATCTGCTGCATTCAATGGACTGTCCTGCTCACTCACCCCCCTTTTGAACCTTGTGCACTCTGGGTACCGCCGCCTGTGGTCCTCAACTGGGCCTTCATGTCAACTCTGTGGCACCTGACCACCTGCTGTACACTGTAACTGGCCAGATAGGGCCTGCTCCCCATGAAGAGCTCCTCCCACAAACCAGCTCCCACAAATCTACGCTTTCCCCATCATCCACTTCAATCTCTCCTTCGCTCCAGTCTAAAAGAGCTGCCACCATCTCAGAGGACGAACCCGGGCTGCTACCTGCTTTCTTGCCCATTTCTTGCCCATTGCCCCCTTTCAGCCATTGTCCACCCTCTGTGCATATCTGCTGCTGCCTTGACCCCATCCACTTTAAACTGCTCATCCCATGCCGTGTGCATGCCTGCAGGGCCCCTCTCCAGTCCCCTATCTTGCTCCCATGAGACATGGTTCCAGGGCTCCTTCCATGTCAGCCCAGCCTGCCTTGATCTCCGCACTGCATCGGGCACTGTGGACTCTTCCACAACCTGTGCTCCATTGGGATTTACTACTGGCGCTTCTGCCATCATCCACCCTCCGCCCCACTGGCACTCGCTAGTGTGCTTAGCCCCTCCTCCCCACCAAAATTGAACACATGCTTTGTTGGACTTGGCCCTGCTTGCAGGGTCATCCCGAAACATTTTGCCTTTCCCCTAGCCCTTTCGCTGTGATGGAATTGGTGGGTTCAGGATGTTGGACACTTTGGGGCTGGTTAGAGTGCAAAGTGTGTGTACTTTCTGCCTTACATAGGTATATTAGGACCCCCCTCCCCTTTAGAGGACCTCTCCCCCATGGTAGGAAATGTATATGCCATGTGTGGTGTGAGAGGAAAATAATAAATGTTGTGTAATGGTGTACACACCTTTATTTTCACCATTGCAGAAATTTGACTTTTAAAATGGACGCCATTTCTGTCTGCTTGTGCCGCCTGCCTGAAGTGGGTTGGCGGTCTAGTGTTTAAAGTAACAATGTGCTCTACATTTCCCCCAGTGACAGTGAGGCTGGAACTTCCAGGGACCTTCTAGAAGCTTCCATCTCTTTCTGGTAGGTGGGAGGAGGGATGTATATGTAGAGCAGTAGAGATGCCATGTGCTCAGACTGAGGGTGGACTGGAATGAGAGGCGACACTCTGTCAGGAGGTACCACCGCATGGGCCTGTGTGCTGGCCCCTGAGCCCATATGTACCACTCTGCTGTCCACAGGGCCAGTGAGAGCCTTTGCTAGAGTGAAGACTGCTGCGTCAGGAGGAGTGCCACTTTATGGGAGATGACTGCTTCTAGGAGCTGCTGTCCTGTACTGATGAGTGCCCACTGTCTACTAATCTTGCTCAGCCTGGCCTGCCTGCTCTGCTTCCCTAGCGCCTCTTGAGTGCTATACATTGACTGCCTGCACTCCAAGGAGGTGAGGAGCATGGGTGCTTCTCCCGCGGGTGGGACCCCGGGAACTGTGAGTCACCTAGTGCCTGGTGAGCGCCATATTTGCAGTGACTCTGCTGCTCTACCTGCACTCTAGCGCCTGGTGGGCACTGTTTTCCTGATTACCAGAAGAGGTAAACTATCTTTTGTCCCTGAAGCTTCTAGTGGGACCTAGTGCCTCACAAGTGCTATATTCAAGGTGCCAGAGGAAGAGGAGCTGACGCCTTTAGCGCTGTGCTGTCAAATTGCGATATTTCAATTCCCCTGCATGTGTGCTGCATTGGGATGCTGCCAGAGTGCCATATTTGCATTGACTGTGCTCTGCTTGCTGCCAAGGCACTACAACTGTGCCCAGGAGAAGAGGAGTGGATGTCTGCAGTGTTGGTATTTTAAAGCGCTACGAGGGGATCCTGGCGTGTGGGATTCCCCCCTGCCTGCTTGGTTGGCAGGGGGCAGCTGCAACGTATTGGGGGGCATTGTACTCCTGAGGAGAAGAGAGAGAGGAGTGAGAGACACTCCTGCTCTGCCCCAGCACTTTGCGCACTTTGCTTTTGCTGTTTTTGCAGCCAGCCCTGACTTAGCAGGACATAGGGCATTTGAGCCCCGGAGAGAGGCTAGTTGGCCTGGGGCCAGTTTCAGAGTGTTGTGCCCCTGGTTGGGGCGAACTGTGTTTATGCTGGCGAGGCCTATTGCCCCATATGATTTATTGAATAATATTGTTGCATAATGCATTTGTACCTAGGATGATACCTAATGCTTTTCCCTCAGGTTTGCAGTGCTGAATTTAGGCCTATTGTGTTCATGCGAAAGAGGTGCCACATGATAATATGTTTATACCCTAGGATGCCCTCATGCTCACGGTTCAGGCCTAAGGTATTCATGCGCCTGAGGAGGCCTAATGCTTGTGATCTTGCCTAATGTTATGCCATGCTGGTTTTCCTTCCAGGCCTACGGCAAAGGTGATTGATGCTGGTTACTGCCGCTCATAGACGCGAGGAGGAGGAAGGAAATCGGACTTACTTGTGCCCCATAAGTGGAAGGTTGCAGCGGGGATTCCAACACCAGCACCGGCATACCAGCGGGACTGCGAGTCCCAGGTCTCCAAGCGGCTGAGCATACCCCGCTTCTGGAGACTCTTCCCGGCTGGACACGTCTCCCGCCCTGAGCTGCCAAAACCGCGACTCGAGGCCCCCGCTTCGCGGGAGCCGCTCGTAGACGCGAGGAGGAGGAAGGAAATCGGACTTACTTGTGCCCCATAAGTGGAAGGTTGCAGCGGGGATTCCAACACCAGCACCGGCATACCAGCGGGACTGCGAGTCCCAGGTCTCCAAGCGGCTGAGCATACGCCGCACCTGGAGACTCTTCCCGGCTGGACACGCCTCCCCGCCCTGAGCTGCCAAAACCGCAACTCGCGGCCCCCGCTTCGCGGGAGCCGCTCGTAGACGCGAGGAGGAAGAAGGAAATCGGACTTACTTGTGCCCTATAAGTGGAAGGTTGCAGCGGGGATTCCAACACCAGCACCGGCATACCAGCGGGACTGCGAGTGCCAGGTCTCCAAGCGGCTGAGCATATGCCGCACCTGGAGACTCTTCCCGGCTGGACACGCCTCCCCGCCCTGAGCTGCTACAAAACCACGCCCACAGACGCGCATCGCGGGACGCGCGCGGGCGACCGCTGGGCTAAGCCCGGGCAAAGGGCGGGCCGTTTTAGGCCGTTAGAGGACGGTAGAGACCGGACCGGGCCACTCCTCTGACGCCTTGCCCTTTCAGTCCTCTCCTTCTTCTTCTTGTGGTTCACGTCCTGAAGGTGCCTTACATAAAATGGCCAGCAGAGAATCCAGAAGCAAGGCTGCTCATTTGGTTTCAGATACTATGGACAAATTTCTCTCCAAGGCCAACTCCGTGGTCAACAAGGGACTTAATGTACTAGAAAGACATACTGAGGAGGGTGCAGATAACTTGTCTTTGGCTTCTCCGGGCTCTTCAACTAATGCCAGTACACCTCTACTGCTTGATGCTACCCATTTGTCTCTTATGGATAGCATTGACCAGACTATAGAGTCAGTCCTACAACAATTAAGGACACCTTCAACTTCGCATAGGGACAGAGACTCATTACGCTTGTCTGGGGTTGTAGAGCTCTCCCCAAATGCCGAGTTTGCACAGTCTGAGGCCCAGGAGGAGGGACCAGTAGTAGCTTCAATAGAACACAAGAGTAGTAGAGGGGATCACGCGTCAAAGCACCGAAACGCGACGACAATACTGGCTTTTTAACTGATTTTTCTACATGTTGATACATTGAAATTTGTTTGTGATTTATAATGAAATATGTATGAAATTTTATGTGCAAGAATTTGTTTATATCAAGTCATTTGATAAACGAAATTTCTTTTTAATAAATATGGTTTTTTAATGAATATGGTTTTTTGATATAATTTATGTTATGTTTGGTATATGTGTAATTGAGGACAGAAGAGTTTCATAGGTAGGTGTCTAGCTTCACAGGTCACATTCAAGCTCTTATTTAAAAACCACAGAAAGGAAGCCTCTTTTTGTCCCAAAGTCCAGGACTTCAGGGTGGTACCTAGAATAGATAGTTACCACAATGCGCTCCTACTGGAGATGCAACACCCCGCACCTGTAGCTGGGTCGTCAACTTCTATTTTTAGCGACGACCCTGGGAACTTGGTTCTCACCTCAAATAGGCGTTGAGTAAAATGGGGGAAGCTGTTAAATGCGGAAGGTAGCATGAATAAAATATATGAAATAGCACTCCCCAGGTTTAAAGAAGTGGATGATCTCATAGATCAACCTAGACCCATAGATTATAGTAAGAAATTAGCTCAAATCCACCCTGAATTAGTGGGAGGTCTTGCTGAGGTCTTCTATCCAGTGGTACCAACACGTAGGAAAAAGACTCGAACCCCGACCTGGTACAACTCCTCTTGTAAGAAGATCAAGACTGAGCTAATTGCTACTATCAAAGCAGGCTCTAACAAGGTTAAGGTTGCTGGTCTTAGGAGGGACTATAAAGCGGCGATGAAGACTGCTTGGGCGGAGTGGGACTGGAATCAATGGCACGACGTTTCTGAGGCTTTAGAAGCAAAAGATTCTAGGAAATTCTGGTCCTTGGTGAACACTGGGACAGGAGAAGCCAAAGCAGCAGTGGAGCCCAATATTGCCTCCTCTGTCTTGGGACACTCTATCAAGACACCACCTTACTAGCTAACGATGTGGCCCTCGAGGACTCTGCTTCTTCTGTAGCGGGCCTGGAATTCACCCTTGGCGAGGTGGTGAGTGCAATAGAGAGACTGGCGTTGGGGAAGGCCCCCGGTCTAGATAGATTACCTGGGGATCTTTTTAGACACCATCCTGAGATCTGGGGCCCGTACCTCCTTATTCTTTTTAATGCCATCCTAGGAGGTATGGCGATCCCCTGTACTTGGCTGGGGGCGGAGATTGTCCCTATATACAAGAAGGGCTCTCCTATGCTCCCAGCCAACTACAGGCCGATCAGCCTTATAGATGTCCCCCAAAAGCTATTTGCTCGCCTTGTCCTGAACCACCTGTTAGACTGGGTAGAGGGCAATGATATTCTGAGTCCCCTCCAGGCAGGCTTCAGGAAAAACACGTCCACCGTGGATCAGATTTTCCGCCTCGTCCTGCTTTACTGGAAAACGGTGAGGATTGAGGGGGGAAGGCTGTACATGGTGTTCGTGGACCTGAAGTCAGCCTTCGACCTAGTCCCCAGCAAGAAACTGTGGGAGGGCCTGAAGAAGCTAGGGGTACCCGCTCAGTTACAAAACATCATAATTAGGCTCCACGACAATAATTATGCGCAGGTCAGGTGCGGGAGGGATGGTGCCCTGTCAGCGAGGTTCCCTGTTCATAGAGGGGTGAGGCAGGGTTGCGTTTTGGCGCCGACCCTGTTTTGCCTTTTTATTAACAGTGTTATATCCCACCTGGACAATGTCAAGGACAATGACGCCCCATGTTTGGCAGGCAGGAGGGTGCCGGCCATTATGTTTGCCGACGACACCCTCCTGCTTTCCAAATCCCCAATGGGGATACAGAGGGTTCTGGGCGGATTTGGTCTTTTCTGTAGACAACATGGTCTAGAGATCAACACAGAAAAGACCAAATTCATGATATTTAATCCACCCAAAAAAGCCAGACCTAACCCCACTTTGGGTACAGCCAGCCTTGAGAGGGTAACAACTTTTCTGTACCTAGGGGTAACGCTACAGGAAAATTTATCCTGGGACCCCCAGATAGTAAGATCTCGGCTTAAGGTGTCTCAGCTGTCGGGCGCAATCTTGAAGGTGGTAAACACTTCAACCTACAAGCCTATCAGTCCGGCAGTTGAAACGTACAAAACCCAAGCCAAGGCGGCCGCAACCTATGGGAGTGAATTATGGGGGTACAAAGCAGGCCAAGAATTAGCAAGAGTGGAAAATAACTTTCTTAGACGCCTCCTGGCCCTTCTTTGAGGCACACCGCTCTTGCCCCTGAGATTAGACATGGGCCTCCCTTCTATTGCTGAGGAGTTAGAGTCTAAGCCATTGAGGTTCTGGCATAGGCTTTGGTCCACTTACGAACTTGCTCACTACAGGCAGGACCTTATTCATGTCATGAACCTGAACCAACGCGATAGAATCCCCTGGCTTGCTTTTGTAAAAAAAAAGAACTGTACTCTATGAATTTGTCCGAGTTATGGGAGGATCCTGAACAAGGCTGTCGAAGGGTTTCTCGCAAAAGTCTGGTCCAGATTTATAAAGAAAACAGACTAGCACAGCTGTTGTCTGCACAAAATAGCGGCACTCTAACAAACCGTTTCTTGGAATCCAAAAATTCCTATGTATTTGAAAGTTTTATGGATTTTATTTTTCCCATTTTAGCGAGGAAATTGTTTGTACAGTGGAGGCTAGGCCCTTTGCCCATCAGAACCTTCACTTGTAAATGGCTAAAGGGTAACGACAAAATCTGTCCATGATGTAACATTTTTGAGGAAGATGAACTTCACATAATGTTTGTCTGCCCTGCCTATAATAAACCCAGAAAATATTGGTTGGCGCCGCTTTGCAGAAATCTGGGGTTCAGGAATTATTCACACGCGAACAGAGTAATGAAAACCAGCACTCTGGCCCATATTGTGTTTGCGGTGGCCAAATTTCTAATGGCTATTTGGCAGATTAGGAAAAAAAAAATCCTCTAATGTGTGGACAATGTTATGAACTGTTTTAACCCCTTTTTGCCTTGAGAACTGAGAAATCAATTGTATGAATTGTATGAAATGTGTTTATAATAGTAAGTTTTATCCATTGTGTCTTTGCATTGTATCTTTTATGGTCTAAATGACCGAAATAAAGAATTTTTGGATTGGATTGGTTACTGATGTTATGGTGCTTCATGTTTATGTCCACGTGATTTATGCTATTACGGTTACGCGTAACGTTCTCTTGTTACCCTAAGGAGAAGCCTGAGATGATGCCTTCATGCTATTAATGTATTCATGCCATGATGTTTCTATTTCAGGCTTGAGGCAAATGTGTGGGTGCCTGATACCAGGCTGTGATGTTCCGTTCTATGTAGAATTTCCAGATATGATGTTCTAAGTTTATGCCTCATACGCAGATATGTTTTATGCCAACTGAGGGGCAGAGATGTTTTCGTTCCATGCCTAATGCGACTTTGACATAGGCCTAAAGCAATTTATGCTACATGCCTGGATTGGTTACTTATCTATAGCTGATGAACTTTACATTTATTCTTTACCCTTTCCTTTGCACCTTGTGATGATGTTGGCAGCGGCCCGATGGGTCCTGCCTTGTAAATAGTCCCCTTGTGTAAATGGTTACCTGGTACCAGTTGGCACGGTGTTCATACCTGTGGTGATATCCTAACATGTTCTGCATAATACATATTCTGTTTTTCACCTAAACTGGTGTGGTCTCTTTTTGTAGTGTGCCTTGTGTGTTGCCTGTGTGTGCTGCGTGGATGCTTTACACATTTCCTCTGGAGTTTGGCCCGCCCGCTCTGCACCACGCTACCCCATTTCGAACATGCTTCTTTAAGGCTGCTCTGCCTCTGAGGCTGGCAGCCTGCATTTCCCTGCACCCCCTCCCCTTCAAGGATGCCGCATGTACACTCTGAGCATGCTGCAGCACCTCCTGACTCACTGGGTCTGCTCTTGATGTGCGACCTCTCCGTGCACTCTCACCGAGAGCCACGTGAGCTTACTAGCAGCTTGCCTGCACACACAGGGCTGCTTGCCACACACGGGATGCACCACTCGATTACCTCTGCATCGCGGCGCAACAGTGCGCACTCAAGCACCGCTTCTGCAACTGCGTCAGAGGCACGATGGACAGGACAGCCTCCCAAAGCTGCTCCCACTATCAGGAGGTCAGCGCGCCCGCCGCCGCCAACAGTCTCAAAACCACTGCGACTTTATCCTCTGCCATCTTTCCAGGCGTTTATTTGTTGATGTTTCAACCCCTGAGCATAGGTATTTAAAACAGGGCCATCATCATGACGCAAAATATATCGACGACACCAAAGGATTTTGGCAGAAATGTCCACAATCAAGCAAATGTCAGACAATATATCCTGGAGCAACTTCAAAGAGGATATTGGCTAGCCAAAGATTGAAGCAAAAAGAATCCCATACATATAAGAGTATCACAAATTACTTCCAAAGACAACTTCAAAGATTGGATATAGTCGCACCAGGGGCCCGGTCAACCTGGATGTATCAGTCTACCATATGCCACTTAAAATTTGGGATACATGTTGAAAAGCACGCCAAGTTATTTCAGGGCAGTCTGCGTGATGTGGTATCTGGACTAAAATTAAAACCAGTGTGTTAAACGGATATATTAGTCATTCAAAACCAGAAGCGTTCAGTCAAGACGAATAACCTACACCGTTTCTGTGAACAAACCGGTATGTTACCCAAAACAAAGCCAGAAGCCTTCTGTTCCAATGCGTTATCTACTCATTTTCAGTGAATGTTTGTGAAATGTGATGCCCTTGCTCGGCCCTGAGGCCTGCTCTTGATGTGGGGTCGTGAAGGCTTAGCACACGCATCGAGTTGAAATCACCTTCGTGGTTTGTACTTAAAAGAGATGCACCACGTGAGCAAATATGTTATTGCTTCTAATTTAAACATAATGTGAACTGTGCTTGTGACTAACCAGTAAATTGTGTAATGTGCGAAAAAAACACTTTGAGCAGTGGGCTCCATCAATGTACCTTTGTTGCAGCTTACCTTTGGCAACCGTGGTATTTTAAAAATAAGCACCATAAGCCCTACACAGTGCACAGTGTTACTGGCCTGTCGTTCTCTGTTATTCAAGGAGTGCTGTCCAAATGCTGATCTGCCAATGTAACTCAGGGCCAGATGTAGGTCGCCAAATACCGGTCGGTAACGGCCAATTTCGGCCGTTACCGACTGGTAGTTGGAGATTGAGATGTAGGGGCCTAATATTTACCGATTCGGTAAATCTAGACGTAGGTGGCAATGAAAACAGTGCCAAAGGCCCTTAAGAATTCATTATTTACCATGAAATACTATTTCATGGTAAATAACGAATTCCTGTGTACATGCACATCTGTGCATGTACACCTGTGCCATGTGGCACACATACATGCCATAAGGGCATGTATGTGTGTCACATGGCACACAAGCCAGAATCAGGGGTGCAACAGGGTGTCAAAGTGACACCCTGTCCCCCTTGACAATTCGGTAATTCGGCCCAAAGGAATCAATGGCAATTACCGAATCGGTAAATACCGATTCGGTAATTACCGAATCATACCGATTCTGTAAAAATTACCAAATTATTACCTACATCTCATTTACCGAATCTAGAATACCGAATCGGTAAAATTCAGTATTCTAGAGTCGGTAAATGAGATTTACCTAGATCGTGCCCTCAGTTCTGCAACACTCTGCTAGTATAGTGCTGTTACTTGCACTGAGAACCAGGTGTAGCGTTCAAAGATCACCACTGTCTATATTAGTTATACTCCAGGCCACCGGAATTATGTTATTCTAAATCCGCTGCATTGTTCGCGGTTTAATGGATTTGCTGCATTTGCCACCTAATCCATCCTCTGCTGCAAAATCTGCAGATTTTAACAAAAAAATGTGTTTCTTGGGCAAACGGATTAAAAGTTACTAAAAACGTGATAACTAAAAACATGACAACCCCTTTGAAAAGGTTGACTGGTCATGGTCATCTTTAAAGCTACTTATTGTTGTACTTGGGTGGTTAAACTGATCTTAATAAGGTGAAGCAGTTAACGAGACAGTGTTAAGGTGGAACACAAACAAAATAAAGAAATAATACTATCAGAAAATGTGCCACATAATTTGCCTTTTCTTGTGGCATAATTTTGTCACCCCTGCCACATAATTTGATCCTTCTCTGCAGCATAATTCCAGTGGCCCTGATGATGTGCTCTCTGACATGCCTTTCTAGTACTGAGTCTCCCACAAGTGCCTTCTCAGTGCACTGATTGGTTTTTTTTTTCTTTTTTTGTCCTCATCTCACCTTAGCGCGTACAAATGAACACTCACAACCCACTGTCTGTCCTGTGCGCCCCGGGTTGAAGTTCTTGCTGTACCCAGAGCCGACCCGGCTACCCCTTTATTCCGGGGCCAGGTGTAATCATTGGACAATTTCGGGATTTCTTACCAGCCTCATTTCCTTGGCCCATTCCATCAGAGTTTGCCATACTGCGCTGTTCCTATTGTGTGCTGTACTAGTTTCTAAATGTGCTATTCTTAGTACAGATTGAAGCCATTTTTCGTGTAGGGAAGGGGTAACATCCTTCCAGACTTTAAATATTTCCCTACGTGCAATTAAGATAAGAGTAAAAAATAAAGCTACCTGTGTCTCCCTTAACCCATTTGTAAGATCAGTGTCCAAACCAAAAAAAACCCTTGCAACATTGAACTAAGTTTCATCTTAAAGACACTCTCCAGTGTTCTCTCGATAGTAGACCAAAAAGAGCCAATGATAGGGCACTCTTAAAGATATGGATATCATTGGCCTCTGGCATGTCACATCTGGGGCATACAGGGGGTGGGTTGACAAATTTAGCAATTTTTTTAGGGGTGTAGTAAAGCCTATTTATAACATAGTAGTGATTCTTTTTAAGTTCAGCAGATTTAACAAATCTATATAGATAATGAAGGGAGAGATTATACAGATCAGCTGAGGGGACCTCCAGGACAGAGAGTCTCCATACATGATGTAATGGTGGAGCTCGAATTTCATCCGCCTCAATCAGCTTCCTATACAAAAACCCCCCTTCTTTCTTCCTATGAGTTGGGGCCAAAAGTGCAAACTCGATGTCCCAGTTTCCACCTATGTTGTTTTTCTCAGAGGAATACCATGAATAGAGGTGGATATATTTAAATGTTGAAAGGGAATCCCCAATCCTAGACCGCAACACCTCCCAAAGATGTACCACCTCTGATGATATTAGGTCAGACCAGATTGTTATTCCCACTCTCCTGACTGATAGAGATAGGCTATCCCGGAGACATTGCGGAGTACCCGGGGAGTCCCATATAGGGGCAAAATCTGAATAATATTTTATACCCCTTAACTCTATTCCAAAGAATCAAGGCCGATTTCAATACCTTTAGGCGAACCTTTTTATAAAATCTTGGCGCGCCAAATTTATACAAAAATCCAGGGCCACCCCCTTCCTGATCTAACATCGTATTCAAAATCTGCCCCCAATGAGAGTTGTCTGGACTACTTAAAAGGGTGCGAACATTTTTTAGCTGGAAAGCGAAGGCATACCACACAATGTCAGGGAGTGCCAACCCCCCCTTTATCAATCTTCTTTTCAGTTTTTTCCAGGACATCCGGGCGTTCTTATTTGCCCAGATAAAACTACCTATCTTCCCATGGATCTTCCTTAAGATTTTATCATGGAATGTTAAGGGAATCGCGTTAAATAGATAGGTTATTTTGGGCAAAATAACCATTTTGACCAAATTAACGCACCCGTATATTGTTAAGGGAAGGTTTTGCCATCTAGAAAATAGATGGTCAATATCTTTAGCCACCTTTTTCAAATTTATTTTCGCTATATTATTAAGATCAGGTGTAATTAATATGCACTGATTGTTAACGTGTCACACACCCTCTCCTGGTGGAGTACAGAAATTCTCACACACTGCCATTGCAACTCAGTCCTAACTTCCTTCTGCACCCCTTCTACTCTGATGATGAGATTCACTCAGAGCTAATCCTGACCGGTGCATCCTCCACTCCATGGCTGGACTGGCCATGCGGGCATTGGGCGTTTCCCCAGGAGGCTGGAAGGGTGGGGGCATTTTTTTTACTGGGGGGGTGGGGCGGTTTTGTAGCAGTGCAGAAACCACCTGCTGCAGAGTTCCTCATAAATGCAGTACTTTTCATTTAACAATAAAAGTGTTCAGATAACCCCGGTGATTAATGTACCACACTATAAAAAATTGCCAGGGCTGCTTTGGGTTCCCACTCCGGCCCTGCTCTGCTCACCCAGCACTGAAACCCGCACACATAGTCCTCGTTTTGAAATCCACATACAACTCTGCCCGGGCTGTCCGTGTCCTGATAGATAGAGGCATCATGCGTCATTCCAGTGCTGGACTCACACAGACACTGCCAATGTACCTCTCTGCTGACCTCTTACGCCCTACTAGCCTGTCCAAAAGAAGAACAAACAGCTCCGCCAATTGAATTTAACCCAGGCCTTTCCTATAAATCCCCGAACCCATCCGGCACACTCACCACACTGCCATCAGTCAACTTTGTCAATGTAAATGTAATTGCATTTATATAGCGCTTACTACCCCTGACGAGGCGTTGAAGCACTGCACGGTGAGTACCACGCTACTTCTAATGTACCTCTACCATTGTACCTCGCATCGGCACAATTCTAAGTAGGAGAGCTCGGTATTATGCATGTGCAGTAAAGCGCACAGACACATCTCTACCTGCAGGCCCGAGACTCCCACGGCACGAGGAGAGACAGAAGGGAGTGGAGGAGGGGTCGGAGCCAGGGGCAGGAGAGGAAGGAGGCAGGGGATAGGCGACTGCAGTGTATGTTAATCGTCTGCGAGACTAATTTATGCGCTGCCTGGAATGCTGCAGGGACTTTTAATAGACGCCTAATTAGACATTAATTAGACATTTGCATAAATTAGAGAATGAGCCAAAATGTCAGTATTTTTATTACAAAAACGCAAAATGTGAAGATGCCAAATTTTCTACTTGCCACAAACGGTCTTTGTTTGTTAAAGGAAATTAAGATTAAATCAGAATAGATGTTTCCCAGGGCCCGAAAGTCATTACTGTAACAGGGAAGTAGCAACAGGCGGTAGCATTCCACCCTTGCCTCCCACATGCTGCCGTCTCTCCTTACAGACACCACGTCTAAATAATACTGAATTCAGGCTCCACAGCAACATCAACACATTAGAATTGCTTACCACACCCCTAGGATACATGACAATATCTTCACACCTTACACACGTTAAGTTAATTTCTGGCAGACACACAGATTTACAACATACAAGCCACCTCCCTAATAGATTCCTCGGTACCCCCTGACAAATGCTCCCTCTCTACAGCACACTGTCTTTTTATGTGCAGAGACTCCACAGTTATAAAGATACTGCTCTTAAGATACCTTTATGAATAGGAAACAATTGTAAATTTACACAAAAGTGTAAATACCTTTATGAATCAGGCCCGGTGTGTTCCACCTCATCTCATCAGCACACTCAACCTGCCTGAAAACACATAATTTCTCCAGCCTGAGCACTCACTTCTCCATAAATACTCCACAATCTCTTTCCACCAAAAACAAACCACCTTTCTCGCCCCACACATACCACTGAAACTCCTCCAGTCACCCCACAACATACAGCAACCTACTTTCCCAAAACCACACAAATATTACCTCTCATATGAACACAGGCCTGTCACCACTCACACCTGCCACATGGTTCAATTTCCTACAATATGTTTTTATCTCGCCCAATTAAAAGCTAACATTATACGCAAACACGCCATCTCTCATCAAATATCACACCCTGTTACATACACCACAACAACAAATATGCTATCGCAGGTACGACCGCACCTGCACCCCCCACAACCACCCTCTGCGCCTGGACCCCAATCAACACCGAAGAAACCCTACGCACGATGAACTCCATCCACTCCGGATCACCAACCGACCCCTGCCCTCACCACATCTTCAACAAGGCTGACGCTGTCATCGCGCCCCACCTGCGGGACATCATCAACACCTCCTTTGACACCGCTACCTTCCCGGAGAGCTGGAAGCACGCCAAACTCAGCGCTCTACTGAAGAAACCATCAGCGGACCCCACCGAACTCAAAAACTACCGCCCCATCTCGCTCCTCCCGTTCCCGGCCAAAGCCATTGAGAAGACCGTCAACAAGCAGCTGTCCGCCTCCCTCAAGACGAACAGATCCCTCGACCTCTCTCAGTCTGGCTTCCGGGCCAACCACAGCACCGAGACCGCCCTCATTGCAGCCACTGACGACATCCGAGCCCGGCTCGACAATGGGGAAACAGCGGCCCTCATCCTCCTGGACCTCTCCGCGGCATTTGACACTGTCTGCCACTGCACCCTAGTGCAGCGCCTCAGCAACGTTGGAATCCAAGAGAAGGCACTAGAATGGATCATCTCCTTCCTCGCCGGAAGGACACAGAGAGTCCGCCTCCCCCGTTCAGATCAGAAGCCACCGAAGTCATCTGCGGCGTTCCTCAGGGCTCCTCGCTCAGCCCCCCCTCTTCAATGTCTACATGAGCCCCCTTGCGGCCATCGCACGCCAACACAACCTCAATATCATCTCTTACGCCGACGACACCCAGCTAATCCTCTCCCTCACCAACGACCCCGCCACCGCCAGAGCCAACCTGCACGAAGGAATGAAAGACGTAACCGAGTGGATGATGAACAGCCGCCTGAAACTGAACTCAGACAAGACGGAAGTCCTCATCCTGGGATCTTCGCCCTCCACCTGGGACGACTCCTGGTGGCCCCCTGCCCTGGGCAGCGCACCCAAACCAACAGACCATGAACGCAACCTGGGCTTCATCCTGGACTCCTCCCTCTCCATGACCAGACAAGTCAACGCCGTCTCCTCGTCATGCTTCAAGATCCTGCGCATGCTACGTAAGATCTTCCGGTGGATCCCCACTGAGACCAGGAAGACGGTCACCCAGGCCCTCGTCACCAGCCGACTGGACTACGGCAACTCCCTCTACGCCGGAACCACTGCCAAACTCCAGAAGAGACTCCAGCGGATCCAGAACGCCTCAGCAAGACTCATCCTGGACATCCCCCGACACAGCCACATCTCCGGACACCTGAGAGACCTGCACTGGCTCCCGGTCAACAAGAGAATCACGTTCCGACTCCTCACCCACGCACACAAAGCCCTACACAACCAAGGACCAAGATACCTCAACAACCGCCTCAACTTCTACACTCCCACACGCCAGCTTCGATCGACCAACCACTCCCTCGCCGCTGTCCCCCGTATCCGAAGAGCCACCACAGGAGGAAGTCCTTCTCCTACCTAGCCTCCAAGACGTGGAACTCCCTCCCGACCTACCTCCGCCTGACCCAAGACCACCTCGCCTTCAGGAAGCAGCTCAAGACCTGGCTGTTCGAGCAGTAGCGGTCCCCCCCTCCCCAAGCGCCTTGAGACCCTCCGGGTGAGTAGCGCGCTATATAAATGATGTGATTGATTGATTGATTGATTCATTATCTGTCTGACCACCACACACTAAAACACCTTCTCTAGCAGCTACAAGAATACCACCACTTACAATATGCATACCTGCTTTTATTGTCATAACGCATCAACTTCCCAACACTACATCACCTCTCATTGTACACACTTCAACTTCATACAACACACAAAACATGTTTGCTATTGTTTACACCGGCTCCACTGCACATAAACATGCACTATCTTCCAATTGTACACGGTCCCCTTTCACCCACCATTCATCTGCAATTCAATCACCCTAACACACCACCTACTCCTCAACACACATGTAACACGTTTATATTTTCCTAATTATGGGGCCGATTCACAGAACTAACTTAAGACAAAATCCTTAACTTACTACTTTTGGAATTCACAGAAGGCATTTAGTAGTAGTAAAGTTAGTATTTTGTCTTAAGTTTGACTTAAGACAAACTTAAGACAGATTTAAGACAGACTTAAGAAAAAATCCTAACTTAAGTCTGTCTTAAGTCTGTCTTAAGTTTGTCTTAAGTATGTCTTAAGTCTGTCTTAAGTTTGTCTTAAGTCAAACTTAAGACTAAATCCTAACTTTACTACTTCTAAATGCCTTCTGTGAATACCAAAATTAGTAAGTTTAGGATTTTGCCTTAAGTTAGTTCTGTGAATCAGGCCCTGAGAGACTAGATAATCTGCAAGCACACCCACACATCACACACACATGAACACCACATACAAGAACAGCCACAAACCCTTCCCTTCAAATGCAAGCAACCAATTTAATACCTCACTCACTACCATAAACACATGCCACATATCCCCAGCACGCATACCAATGCCTCTCATTATGGCTCCTAAGCACTTCCCTACATCACTCGCATCCTTCTCTTCCTATCACCCATTATCCTCCTTTCACACCAAGTTCCACATAAACATTGAAACCATGTAACCTACCAAAACTCCTCCACAAACACGGCATCACTTCTTTAAAAACACACACACAGCATTACACCTCCCCATGCTTCTCACAATGTACCACATTCACTCTTCTATTCCTTTTATTAGACCCACACACAGCTCTGGCAATGCACTTCAGCACACAACGCTAGTCCAGTACCAAGACCCAAAGGTGTCTCTGTGAAGGCATCTCAATCCTGACCTGCACCTGCCCTAGCTCTCTTTCATTACTGAGACCCACAAACAGTACTGGAAGTATGTATGAACCTACTTATATATCAAACAGTATTTAGACAGAACAACCCGAACTGGGAAGCAAAAGAGTGATGTATATTGCAAGAGCTATACATAAGCCCTGTAGAACAGAAAAGGGTGAGCAACTGAAGATTGGGTACAAGAGCACAGGATGGGTGATTCTTGCTGCCATACGTAGGAACCAAAAGAAGAAGCTGTTTGCACCAGAGCTTCCAAACTCGCAAATCCTAAACTATCCCCATGGAGTTTGATTTTGACTATTCCTTGTGGTCTAAAGGCTTACACCAATTTCCATTTTCCTTAGTAGAACTTTAAGTTGCCACTAGGAAGAGGTCCTATGCCGCTGTCCTGGAGTTTGAATCCCACATCGTCTACTTTCTGGCTTTTTATTGACATTCTGATTTATGAAGGAACATCACGGATATGCATCAGGCATGAGATCTAATGGCTCTCCCATGTGAAAGTTCAGCAAATCTAATTATTACTGATAGTTCCCCAATCATGGCAAAAGTGAGAGGGTTGTGGCTGTTTGTCTGGAAGCACCTTGTAAATTGGTATTTTGTGTGAGACCAGACTGTGGATATGTTCATGAGCAAAGACAGCTTCCTTCTTTGCAGAGGCAACAACCCCTTCTAGGTTTCTGTGGTGAACATACGTACCAAGCCCCTGCTTCTTGGTGCTCCACTCTACTGGGCAATCCATACACATTACATTTAAGTTGTTTTTCTCATGTCTGCTTTGGATTTGGAAACTATAAATAAGATCCAGTTCAAGTCATCCTCTGTCTCATGACTTAAAGATTGAGCCCACTAAGATATTTCCAACCTGATTGGCTAGTGCAAACATACAGCGACTAGCAGTGAAACTGTTGGAGGAGTTCAAGTGCTTTGATGAAACTGCTAAATCTACTGCCACTAATGTAACACATATACAGAGGATCTTCCCTGTAATACTTTGAACACTCCTTGCGTTCAACTTGTGTTAATCTTTGGCACACCTGGCTGTCAAGTGGCATGCTACGGGTCTTCCCTAGTATGGGGCCAAGCTTGAAATTTTGCCTGATGAGGCCTGGTTGTAAGAAATGCTTCACAAAAGGAAATCACCAGCATGTCTTGGGAGACCATACAAGCTGACAGAGATACTTGAACCCTTCTAGTGATCCCTCCAGAGGCTGAAGCACTCCAATGACAATGGAAATGCAGGGATGAGCTTACCCAAAGAGTGAGCTCGCCCCGCCCTGCACTATGAAGAATGACATCATTTCCTGTGAAGACCCCTTTTATGATACACGAAACCACCAACCATTATGGTATGAGGACATATCCCTAACTAAATGGGACTGGGTACAAAATAGTACCCCTGAATCATATTGGAACCCCACCTGACACTGAATGGTCTCTAAATTGTTGCCCCTTGAGACTCCGCTTTATATATTCAGAACTCATGGACTGGAGCCGGCAGTCCACTTGAGCCCCTTCATGGCTGACAAGTGAGATTGCCTCTATAGAAAAGCCATACACTTTGTATCAAATAGTACAACACCTATACAAATTCTCTGGTTTTGGATGCCGCTACTCCTAAGAAAACCAGCCTAGGTCTCTCTGTGTTCAAGAACTGAACCATGAAATGTAACACATAGAAATTTTTTTCATAATTTCTTATGAGCAGTTATGACTATGGACTACTGATTGCCACCATTCTTTATCATTTTATTGTATTATAATTTTAACCCCTTCCATGCTGATGGCGAACTCCAGCCGTCATGCACTACGGTGCTCATGTGCTGATGGCGGATGGGGTTCATCACGGTCCGCCCCTGTTCGTGCTGCTTACAGCACATGACGAACCCCAGCCGTCATGCACTACGGTGCTCGTGTGCTGATGACAGCTGGGGTTCGTCACGGCCCGCCCCTGTTGGTGCTGTTTACAGCACACCAGGGGAATCGCGGCCGCATGGAAGGGGTTAATGTGATCGTTAAAGTTTATTACTTTTTAAAGTAAAAACAGTGTTACAATTTTTCCTGCTCAAACTTCACACCACCTCCCACGAAGAAGTTCCTGATTGCTTCACTAAGCTAATTACCCTAAAGATTCTAGAAGACTTTGAATGCAAACTTTCTAATGTCACATTTCTTGTTCAGTAGGGAATACATGATCTCTTAAATTGATACTGCATTGGGTATTCCCAACCATATGAGTAAAAAGCTTGACATTAGACAGGAAGCCAGGTTAGCTACACCAGACTTGTATCCCTAATGACACTCCCTCTCAGCTATGCAGGGAGTTAGAAGTCCTCCTAAATGGACCATTTTTAATCTGACTCTAATTTGTCAATCATAAAAGGACGTAACACTCCAGTCCAAGAACTCTGGATCTTGAATCACAGGTGCCGCCATTTCTTAGATTTCTGCACAACCCTTCATGGTCAGGGGACCCATTGTAAGGATCTGGGACACACTTTCAGCATCCAGACCTAATTCTGGCAGGGGTTTATGCTAACACCTCACTGGATGTAGACATATCAATTCTGGGATAGTGAAATGTAATCCTCATGTTTGTAAAAATATCACTTGCCGATTAAGAGGCCTCATCTCTTGAGGATCAGCTCACCTACACATTGCCATTGTGGCCTTGCCTGATTAGAGAAAGAAGGACATTAGATCACTATTTTTTTAATTCTCTCTATTCCCATTCGGTTGAATATAATTAATTTACATTAGTCATCACTTGTCAGTCAAAGTTAATAGAGTCCAACAATTAACACGAAAATTAGTTAACATAGAAGCTGAATATACAGTGATAAATTTAAAATGCAATGCTTAAATGACACGCTTTTGAAATGTGCTGATTTGCAATAGGCAGTCATAGTTATCCGACTAAGCCATAGAATACCTAAGAAGCAAGTTTCTTTAACTAAAAGCAAACCTAATATTGGTGAAATGTGCAGAACATGAATTGTAAGCTTGACCTTAAAATGACATGCTTAGAAATAAATCATAACAGCAGAATGGCCTGGTTTACTAAATGTATTACTTTATAAGCAACATTTTATTCATGAATGTCAAGAACTTCCTATTTTCTTATGATTTCATATAAATGCTTTAATAGGATAGTCGTACAATAATTCTTGTTCGTATTAAATGTAATGCTTTACCTAACCGTGATTTTGCCTCTTAGCTAGTATTGTTCTCACAGTGAATCAAAATGTGATGTAGAGGGCCAAATGGTGCTCAAACACCTATGGGAACTAAAGCTTATATTTCCAAAATCTAACTACGCAAGAATGTTTGTAGTTAACTTTGTGATAAACTGTACAAGCTGAATGTATTTTCATAGGAACAGAGGAGCTGAATCTGCTCAGTGATAAGAGTTGCCACCTGATTGGTCCGCGGATGAAGGAGCCCGATACAATGTCTGCAACATGTATTCATGTTTTATTTTAGTGCCTGTTCCTAGGTAGATGCAATGCTTTTCCCTTTTCCCTTGCCAGCTCATTGACTGTTGTGGCTACTGCTGCTGCTATTTCCCTATTGCCTTGCTATTGCAATATGATTGTTGATAGATTGCTGCTGCAACTGTATGCTGATTTAGTTTAGATTTATAGAGTTTCATGAAGTACTCTTTAGGGGACGTTCTGCTGCTATAATTTGACTTTGAGTTTCATGCTCCCCTGATCTCACTGTTTTCCTTTTGAATCTGAACTCTTCATGGTTACTACAAATCTGAAACTGTGAACCCGATTTTTAATTTCGGGAATTAGTCCTTTATGGAGTGCACTTAATGCATTACTTGATTGTAGTGTAGTTCCTACATTGCCAATAGGCTCTGCGCATTGGAATAACATATACTATAGTTTAGACGTAGGACTGAGGTCGACTAGGTCTCTTTCGAATATATTTGACTTAATTGTGAGTGCCAGCTAGCTCAGAAGTCACTAGAAACTTTCTTGAATTCACAAGAAGGGATTAGTTTCTGATAACCGCATAAACATGACAACTTTGTTTCCCAAGAATAAGGAATCAATCTCTAGAGTTGCGGAAACAATAGTTAGCTTATTTTACTCAGTCAATCGTGCATGCTTCGTTTCACCAGAGGTGCTGAGAAAATAGAGAGACGGGCGTTTTCTATAAAAGGTATTTATTGAACAGTCTTCTTTCTCAAGCATAAGAAATGTACAGCTATAATCGTAATACTGGTTATGAAGTACAATCCGTATAGTACGAAAAGTATTATGAAATAATACTGTAAAAGCATGATATGGTTTCTAACCCATAAAATACCTAAGACACATAAAATACATACATTGATAAATAATGACTAAAAGTACTCAACTGGTGCTTCTTAAATACGCCTACCCCGGTGTACCTAACCTAGGTTTAGTACAAGGGAAGAAGTAAGTGAGATGTAGCTTAAGGTTAGTATTCTTTTGCCAAGAATCTTTTCCAAGAATTTCTCTAAGGGTCTAATCAGCTCCGTACCTTGGTTTTAGAATGAAGGACATCTTGGAAGTCTCTCAGGACTCGATTTCCCAGCAACCCGCAAGGGTAGCCTGGAAACACTGGAGCTGGATTTCTCGGCAGGAGTAAAGACAGCGTCTCTCAGTGCGTCAGCTGGAGGGTTGGCTTCCTTCGGCACTTGCTGCTGCAAGGTGCGTTGGGCAAGTAGATAGTCAAACTAATCCAAACCACAGTGTGTTTGTCTGGGCAAGTGTGGGCATATTTATACCTTGAAGGTGCCGAGATTGACGTAAGGTTGGACATAATAATGCCATCAAAGACTCAGGTCTTTGAAAACTCCATGAGTTCTTGGATAAATCAAAATTCAAGCAGGGGGAAGTCCCTTACTCCTGAAGGTGGGTTTTTCCAAGAAATCGTTGTGGAATCTCGGAACTAGTGGAAGTAGCCATGCTGTATTTGGACTGCATAGGCTAAGTCTAAATATGGTTATGATTTCTATGCCTATATAAGGATAGGGTGACTTATACCTATATATGGGCATGAATCTGGAAAATT